>NC_087559.1:13132348-13435378 GCF_036250125.1 Pseudopipra pipra
TTGCTATTGGGATTTGTGCTGTCATTTGAGAAATGGTGCAATTCAGTCAGTTCTGGAACTGAACTAGAAGCTCAGCAGTGCGTTGATCATCTGACACTGTAGGATATATGCTTTGTGCCAGTGTTCAAATATGTCTTCTTACATTGCAAAATAATCAGAAAATCATCAGTCCGTCTCAAAAGGTCTCTCTTGGCTGGATTCTGAAGTCCAGCATGAAACAATAGCTTCCTCCATACTTCCTTGCTGTGGAATTGTACTTATTTTGCTTTTTAAACTGCCACTTCTTTCTTGGGCATACCATCCTGAGAGATACCTTGATTATGAAAGCTTAGTTGTAATGTACAAAGTATACACAGGATGACTTTGTCATAGGTGTCTGGTTTTTTTTTGGTTTTGTTTTGTTTCTTTTTTTTCCTTATTTTTCTTACTTTTTTAAGAACCAAAATGTGTTTCAGGGACAATTTTTGATTGTGAAGCAAAGAAAAATTGAATCTGTAATGCAAAAAACCATAATTTTGAGATTCAGCTGCTTATTTAGCCTTTCTGAAGGGTCTCTCCTCTGGAGATTTAAGTAGGGACTGAAAGTCAATAGAAAGCCTTGCAATGTGGAGAAATGAATCTGGAGGAAACACAGTATTTAAAAAAAGCAACTGTAGTTACTTGTCACTGAGAATATTTTTCTGATTTCCTCATTCTGTTTCCCAGTGTAAGAATTCAGGAAACAAAACTGAAAGGTTGGCTGTGAGGTGACTTGTTAAAGATGTACCTTCATTTGTTTTCCTCCTTAGAACTGTCTTGAAGGTTTGTTTTCTTGGTACATGTGCCTCTCTTGAGTAGCTTATTTCTTTTGTTCATCTTCCTGCTTAGCTTGTTGTCCTGGCATCTTCAGAGGTTTTCAAGTCTGTTTGAAACTTCAGAGATTTTTAATAGGACTGGGAAAGCAAATTTTAAGGATAAAGCACAAGAAGAGCACTTTTAAGTGGCTGAACTCTGAGTTACAGTACCAGAAATCCTGCTGATGAGGCAACCAGTGACTTAAAGGGGGTTGCTTGTTGATTAAAGCTGGACATTTGTTTACACAGTCTGCCAGGATAACTGGCTGTTTCTCAGGCTGAGAAACAGGGGGGAAAACAGGTCTTGCTTTTATCCCTGAAAATCTCAGCAATACTTGCTTGGAGGTCCAGGTTGTCCCTTTTTCTACTTAATCATTTTGCCTTTTCTAATTTTCCATATCTTTGGTAGACAACATGTGTCTGCTGTTCGCTGCATGGGGACTTCAGTGAGTCCATGAACTTGATAACTATTTAGGTCTTTTGAGAGCAAAAGACATTTTGGGCTGAAAAAGTCATGAAGTTTATGGTCCATTTACACCACATAATTTTGGTCTTAGTCTTAAAAAATGAGCAAAAAAAAGAAGACTTAAAATGGTGCTTCTCAGTGGAGTTTGTGCAGCAAGAGCACTTGTATGTGAAGAATGCTAGCATTCTGCCAGCTTAGCTGATAAGAACATCAGTACTTCAGAACTTCAGAAGTACTTCACTTAAAAGTTGGTTCAGGATTTCTTAAGGAGGATGTCTCTGTCTTGTTCTGACTTAAAAGAAAACAACAAACTCATTAGCTCCAATCTCAGCTTTCTGAAGTTGAAGCATCAGACAGCTGTGAAGGAGAATCATAGCATGACATGCATCCAGACATCAGGTCCAGTACCTGTCCCTGGCTAGTTGGTACTCATTAACTCAGTTTCCACCAAAAAATACTTAACACAAGTTCCAATGCCCTGGGTAGAAGCTGAACAAACACGGTATTTACTTATTTTTACTTATGGAAAGCAAGCCAGCAAAACCCACAATAATTGACTTGTGTTGTAAGGATGCTGCAGGTTAGTCCTTACTTTATTGCTGTTTAATTAACACAGGTCAGTAAAGGTGCAGCACATCCCCCTCGGGTTTGTACAGCAAGCCTGCAAGATGCATATGTACACACTGCTGGTCTTTGATGTAGGACTGGAAATAAGCTCAGTGATTTCATCATTTGCCTGGTAGCAACAGGCTTTGGCGATGCTGAGAAGGTCTAGTTTAGTACTTTTCCTTTTTTACTTTTATTTTTGTCTTGCTTCTGAACTCCTTCCTTCAATAGCGGTACAGGCTGTGCTGTGGTGACATGAAGGTTTTAGAACATCGCTGCCCTTGAACACCACTGCTTAGGTGACAAACTAAAGAGCAGCGCCTTCCTACACCTCAGTGTTCCACGTTTTTATTAAGAACCTGATGTCTGCAGTGCCTCAAATTCTGGAAGAAAAAAACTGCAACAGTCTTTAAAAAACCTCTTTAATTTTCTGTATTCCATAATTTCAGGAATAGGTGGAGCCCTTCCATAAATCTGTTGAGAGCTAATTGGATAGTAGTTTATGTAGGTTCTTCCTAGCAGGAGAACGAGGACTTACTGCTTTGGGGCAAGTTTGAGCTCACTTGTCAGAGCTTTCCACAAAGCAGGAAATGTTTAAACACAAATGGGAACACAGTTGACAATTCTTGCACATATGACAGGATCTTAATTGGTGTAATACTGTGGCTCTTCCTAGATTTGGATCTGGGAAGAAGGTAAGACGTGTATGCTTTGCCGTTGCTCTTTCTTGCTGATCCTGTAGGGCTTTCTATTGCTGGGGCTCCACATGGAGGGCAGAGGCTGGTTTTCACTGAGCAAGTAACTCGGGGAAGGGCCTGGAAGGGAAATGCTGTTAAGAAAACAGGAGATTTGGACAAGCAGCTGGCAGAGATAACCTTCTGCCTTAAATGGTCCTTTTGAGGAGCTGACAGCGTGTGAAACTCAGATCTTTTTGACAGGGAGTTACTAAACCCTGGTGGTGTAGTGCCCAAGAGCTATTTGGGGATGGGTGGAACAGGAGGTGCTTTTCCAGCACGTGTACACACATAGTAGGCTTGTTTTCTGTTTTATTAGTAAGTATTTCTCTCTTCAGTACAAGTGCATTCAGCCTTAGTAATGCTAAGTTGAAAATTCCATACACTCTCAGTTTTCTTTCCCCCATACTGCTGTCAGCCTTTCAAGAATGAAGGTGGTGTTATTAAAAGGGATATTATAAAAGCATGATTTCCTAATCTCAGAACTTAGGCTCTTAAAAAATCACTCACTGTGCTGGTGTTGTTGGAATCATTGCTTGACTTTAGTTTGCCCATGTGGTATTACATCCTAAAGTGTGTGTATAAATGCAGCTTTACTAGATAACACGAAACAGTTTTCATTAGGAACATTTGTTTTATATAGAGGCTCATGCAGTAAATATTTCCTGCAAATGAGGAAAAGATTGCTATCTAAACTGCCCTATTATTTAATGAAATTGGAGAATATACTCTGAACATGTAACTAAATTTAATTTGCTGTTACAGTAATGGTAGATGGTCTTTTGTGAGATTAGTGCTATCGTAGTTCTTCCTAATGGAGCTATAGTAAAAATTCTGCACTTCTGGTGCGTGGTTTGCAGGTTACTCTGAGGAGAAAAAACACTTTTTTTGTGTTGTACTGGTTCAGATCCCCCAGAGATGTTATTTTCCCAACCACTGCTCTTAAAATCTGCGCTCATGTTCTCTGCTGGCCCACTCTGGGATTGTTCTTCTGATCAGTTTGTCACTTTGATACCCAAATATAGATAAAGGAACTTGGGGACATGAAAGATTCCCTGAGGGAATTCAGGCAAAGGTTTGCCCAGAAGGAGAATTTTTACAACAGCAGATAAAGGAAGGGCTTTCCTTTTGAAGCCATTATCATAAGGAATGAGATCATAAAGCATGAACACAGGCAGTGGGATTTTTAAATAATGGGAACTTACTTGTCTTCTTGAAGCAGTATTGAATTTATTCATATGTAGCTTCAGTTGCCATAAGCAAGCAAACACAAAACCCCATAATGGTTCTGAAGCGAGGCCAAGCTATGAAGCTCTCGTTGAGGTTTTTATTAGAACAATTTGTTCCTGCTTCTTAATTAAAAGAGCTAATTAGTTTAATTACAGTTCTTAAAGTTTAATTACAGTGTTTTGCAATACGTATTAGATGTTTTTCAAAGGGTAAATTCAGACTTGAGGTGCTTCCCTTATAAACTTCTGACAACTAGCAGCTGCTCCAGAGTAATGTTAAAAAAGCGTGAAGAAATGTGATTTTTTTTTTAAGATGCTATAATTCTAGGCAACTTAAAGATAAATTTTTCTAAAGTCCATCTTTTCCAATTGAATCACGAACCATTTGTCTTCATGCATAAACTGTCAATGAACTGGAGAATTTTGGATTTTTTTCCCACAGATATATTGGTGCTTATTATTTTATTTCTTCTCTTTTATAGCACTCTTTCAGCCAGTAGCTTCAGGTTCTCGAGAATTTGAAGATATTTTGAAGATTCTGCATTCATCTTACTTGGATGCAAGTTCAGTGTCCAATTTCCATTACGAGAGAGCCAGCTTAGTTCATAGTGAACTGTTGGAAAACGAAGTGAGTATACTTGTGGCTTCTCCTTAAGGTACCAGTCAAATGACAATATTTTTTCTGAATCTAGAGGCAAAGACCTGGAGATTATTTTCTACTTGTGTGCTTAATACTTAATTACAATTAATTATGAACTCACATCCCCACAAATATAAGCAGCTATTTTTCAGTCAAGTTTATTACTGCATAGATGTAAACTCTCGCCTGCCAGATACAGTTTTTCTTTTAGTCTTTTTTGAGTATTTGGCACCACTTCTCTCTATGTATTTTTAATTTTCAAAAATTTTCTTAAACTTTTATGTCTTTTTAATAACCTAGAAAGATGTCTTTTTTGCAAGGCTTGATGTTTCCTGTGAAACTTAAGATTAAAATATATGCCTGACACACTAAATTTTCATAGTCTCTGTAGTTTTGTTGTTTTCCAAGAAGTACTTTAACAAGTTGACTACTTGAAGTAGTAAGTGGAGCATCTTGGGTGAAGCACTTCTGTATCTTATCTGGTGTCTCTTAAATCCAGCCTTGGCTTGTTTTCATCACTCTGAAATCAGTTTTCATTCCCAGTGCCAAAAAGCTTCACAGATGAAGTAACTGAATATATAATTTATTTACTGTAATTACTATCTTGGAGCTTTAAAGTAAACTGAAGTATTTTTTGCTACTATAACATTAAATATTCATGGTTACAGCTAAAGAGTATTGCAGCTGGTAAAAACCACCTCAGTAGCATACGGGAGGTGCATCTGCAGAAGTACATGCACAGTGTAAGAGATAATCTGTCTCCTAAAAAAGAAGAAGTTGTATTTCCTGCAGTTTCAAAATATGATGTGGAAGGCATTGAGCTGGATGGTTCTAGCTAGTTCTGCTAACAAAGATAAAACAAAAATGTCACTGCACAGGTTTATTTGAAGAGTGTCTCTTTCTTAAAAAAAACAAAGAAATACTTGGGCAGATAAAGCCAATTATATTTCCCACAGATACAACGATTTTGAAATTTAATTTTAGCGTACTAGAGTGTCATTTGGATCATCTTACGATTATTTTTTGTACCCTCGGATCTGCTAACATAGATAGGGTCTTAAAACACTGAGCCTTGAGTGTGAAGGAGTGATCTGTCTTCCCGTGTTAAGAACTTTCTGTAATACCAGTTCAAAGAAAAACGCAGGGAGCTGAAATGTGATGGTCGCCTGGAAAAGGAGCTCTCTGAGAGCTACGCCTTCCTCTTGGTGAAGCCGTGGAAGGTAAGGATGAAATGCTTTCTCCTTTAGCAGTGAAGAGGTTTGGGGTTTTTTTAGTAGCTTTAATTTTTTAATTCCAGCCCTGGAAGGTGTAGAGAAATGGGAAAGGGATATAATATTTGAGGTAGCTGTAAAGTATCTTCTCTGGTTTAGGCTCTGTTTTATAAATAAAAGGATAGATTTTCTGGATGGCACGTGGATGTTTATTGGTTCTGTGTTTGGGGGTTTTTTTATAGAAGGAGGAATATTTTGTGTTTTCATTGTAGTTGGGTTTTGGTGGTTGCTTGGGGTTTTTTTCATCAACGAGGTAACCTGTAATATTAGAAAATGTGTGTTGTCTTCTGTGTCTCCTCTTTGATCATGTATTTTTAATCAGTGATTGAAAGGGCATTTCTCTGCTTTTTCTGCTGTTATAGAGCCAGGATTTCTTAAGCATTCACTCATTTGGCAGGTTTACTTCTGTTTTAAATATTAAAATTTTCTGTATTACAAGCAAGTAACTTTCATAAACAGTCTTTAAGGTATAGGGAGACTGTTGTTTTTCAAGATACAGGTGAGGCTGTGTAACTGCTTCATGCTCAGTGTTCGACTTGAACAGTTTGACAGTTTTATAAAGCAATTCAGACTAATCTTGCCTCTGTAAGGGTTGGAGTTATTTTTTAATATCAATCTAAATTCTGTAATTGTCATTTCTCACTGTTTGTTCTGTTCATATCCTGGCTTTCCTGATAGAGTTGCTTAAAAAAATGTCTGTTCTCTTTAGATCCAAAGCATATGTGAAAAGGGGCTGGAGGTTGGCAACTCCGAAATATCAATCCTCGGCAGCCCTTCCATGGGTAATTATCTTCTGCTTACAAGTGCTGATGTTGCTCAGTATCAGTTGGCAGATAATGTGAGACAGTTGTGTCAACTTTCAGTCCTTTTTGTGTCACTTACTGCAGGAATATCCCAGCCAGGTATTTTTAGCAAAGTAGACAGACATCAGAACATTATTTCATAACTCTGTTTTTGACTAGTTCGCTTAAATTCCCTTCCCAAAGGGAAGAACTAATTCTCATTTTGGCTTAAGTCAAGCCAATATACCACATCTTTCCAGTAAAACTGGGAGGCCAGAGAGCTAATGCAGTGTGTGTGGTTGTGTGCCTCTGTGTTTGTACATACACACCTGTGCATTCAGAAATACCCTGTGCACACAGTGGCTCAGTATTGATATAGATAGAACTGAAATTCTTGATTCCACAAATCCAACTGGAGCATAGATAGATTGGAGACTTCAAAGAGTTGTGAGGTGTTAAGAGTTTTAAAAGAGCAAGGCAGTAAGGTCCTTTCACAAAGCTTTTCACACAGAAAATTAGGAAATAATTGTCATCCTCTGTAAGAGTAACGTGATACAGAGACAACATGAATATTGAAGGCAGAACAGAGGCGAGGTGGAGGAGAACAAAGGGGTATGAGCGTATAATTTTTTGCTGGTGTAGCTGGTAAAGGTTCTGGAGCCAATTTACCAAAGCTGTTAAATACAGACTTGGAATGAGAGGAACCAAAGCAAAGAGTTCCTGAGTTCAGTTGTAGTTCTTTGATCTGAGGTAGTCAGCCAGACCAACAAAGGACAGTGTTTGAAGCCTTAAAATCTATGTAATAATTAAGTGTTGAAAAGCAAAAAATTATTTTACTTTTGCACTTGAGTGTCAGTTTTGTCTTTATTATTTGATGTACCTTGATTTTTAATCCCATGTAATGGTTTTTAAACCTCTAATATGTTTTAACATTCAGCATAATGTATTCTGTTGGGTCTTTTTTATACCTCTCTCAGGTGTATATATCTCCAAGTATGCTGATTTATTGCAGTCTAATCCTCTACAAGAAGGAGCAGCTGGAGATGTGATTGTTTTTAAAATAATAAAGGTAATTTTATCTTGCTCTTCTTGAAGGATTGTATTGCTTACTGATAACACACAGGTGGTTTTAACCCTAATTTTAATTTGCAAAATTATCTGCTTATAGAGAAACTAGAATCCTACCAGGCTTAAAATCCAGTGTTGACATTGGGTTTACATAATGCATAATAAATTTTTTGTAGAAGGAAAAAATGTATTTTCTTTGTAAGTATGAAAATAATATACTTCTATAATTTACTTTTTTAATGGCCTATTTTATTTTCCCTGCTCTTACTTCCTTTGATACTTCAAGCAATTTGCCAATTTTCAGGAAAAAGCTTCTGCTTACAGTTCTTCTGCTTTATTACAGGGAAAAATGAAAAGCATCTATGACCACATTGATATGAAAGCAATGGAATCAACTGTAAAGAGTGTGTTAGATCCAACCCCAAATCACGAGTGTCACATTTCAAAGAATGCACATAAAATAACCTCCTTGCTGTCTTATCGAGCCTATGACCGAACTCAGGTAAAGTTGAGCATGTGGTAGCTGCTTATATAGAAACTTCACAGAGAAAACTTCTGAAATGATCAAATCACTGCAAATACAACACTGAGCATGTCCTGTAGAGCTCCAGTGGGTGTGTGGAGAGGCCCACGGGTGCCTGTGTTAGAAAATCCAGAACAAGATGTCAGCCTCTCCTGTTTCCCTTGTGTGTACCTGAACCTGATGGAGAAGATCTCCTTCAGATTAGAGTGTAGGTGGAATGGGAAATAGCTAGGGAATGTACCTGGGAGCTGGAATGTAGGCTGGGGAAGAGAGGAGATAATATGTAGAGTTTGAAGTGTAAAAGTATAATTGGCTTGTGGTCATTAAGTGAGTCTCATAAAAGGGAAAATGTTGACTAGGAAAGAATAGTATTTTTTTTTCTTTCTTTCTTTCTTTCTTTTGTTTCTCTTATCAGATTCTCAGGTTTGGAGATGGTGAGGGAGGAGAGAATGGAATCAGTTCCAAGCATTTCTGTTCCTCCAGGTGTTCAGTCTCTATTACTGCAGTAATCTGGTGCAGTCAGATTATTCCACCATCTGTACATGCAGGATCCGTACTTGAAAGCATTCTCTTCAGTATTAACTTCTTTTGTCTTCTGTAAATGAGAGCTGGGCTAAAAAACGAATACATTTTTTCATTTCTCATTACAAACTTGCCTTAATTAACATTTAACATTAGAATTTTGTGACTGAACTAAGGATAGACTCCAAAACTCACTGCAAGGCTCACTTTCCTCAGTGAATTTTTTTTTTGTTTTTGTTAGTTGTCCCTTAGCTCATCAAGAATATACTTTCAAATAAATGGTGCAAAATCAGTTTTTCATTCTTGATTAGCTCCTGAAGTAGTGTTCATCTGTCAGTGGTTGATAAAGGAGGGAGAAGGTAAAAAAACTACCTTAATCGATTGTATTATAAAGTACAAAAAAGAACAGCATTTAAAAGCTTCCTTATTTTAGATACCAGCTTTTAAAGAAATTGACTGTTGGTCCAGCCTTCTAATTTAACATTGTGCTTGCTTTTTTTTCCTAGTACTATTTTTATGAATATGGCTTTGGTGAGATAAGGCGAAGACCAAGACATGTTTGTCCTCATGCTGTTGTTTCATTTACTTATAAAGGTGGCATGGCGCAAGGACCAAAATTCTCGTCCTCATCAAGGTAAGCCAGGAAATGAGTTTTGGAGCTGCATGCGACATGAAGAATTCATAGCTTTTGGCAGTAGCTTAGAAATGATTTTAATGAACAGTGCTGAAATGAATGGACATGTCACAGGGGCTTAGCATAATAAATACTTCTAATGCAAAGCAAGAAGTGGCAGAATTGGTTTTATGCAGCAGACTGTCCTGTGGGAAGCACTTCCGCTGGTTTTTTTCCACCTACTTGGCTTCTGCCAAGGTGGAATGCATGTATAGTGGGGGGTTTTTACCTAACTGAGGAAATTCATGGACATAAAAATGTTCACAACGTTATCTTGCTTGGTATTCTAAAATAATATTCTGTATATTTTGTCACTGAACTCTTCATTGGTATCTTACTGCTGGTGGAGAGAATATCTAAGTGGGCAGTTGATCACAGGTAGCATGTGATACCTGTGCTGATAGGAAGGCATGCAGATGTGGGAGCTCAACTGTGGGGTGCTGAAACCCATTATCAAGATACCTAAAATAGCACAGGATGCTGCAGTGTTGATTGCTTGAGGTTACAGAGTCAGTTACCAGTGGTACTGTTTCATTAGACTGATAAAGTATCCTTATTGTAAAATGGAGTGGCCAGAATTTTCTGTTACAACCCAGTCCTTCTGTCTGTCTTTTGCTTAGACCAAACACCTTCAACACAGATAGAAGAACAGGTAAGAATGAACTGCATTTTTTTGTTTTTATGATACAGACATGGAAAGTTTTGGATGTTTTTCCCCATGTGATTTTATGTTCAACCAACTTAGTTATGCTGACTGTGTACCTGAGTGTTATCCTGTACCATGCTGATTGCAGGCATCTCTTCCTGATACTGGATGGTGGAACAAACACCTTAATATGTATCTTCTTTTATCAGAACAAACCAGAAGTGAACAAAATCAAAATCTTTTTTCCCTCCTTTTCTACTTATAGTGTAGTAAGAACTGTTCTTCAGTTCCTGAATCTCCTGTTCAGTGGCATTTCAAATAATACAGTCCTCTGTCCTGCTTTTTTTTGAACCTCATTCAAGCCAAACTAATATGTATGAAAGTGGTTGGCAGTTAAGGTAAGGAAAGAGGATATCATTTCTCAGATGTTGGGATCAACGGGATATAGACAGGTGTAGGTAACATCCATCCTCTGGATGAACTGCTTAAGCAGTTCAAAACATGATAGGATTGAAATCACCCTGTTACCTTTTAACATTGTTGTCTGGTCTGGTATTAGTATAAAATTTTCCCTAAACTGGTTTTGGAAATTCAGCAGCCTCTTTGCTGCCATTTTCTTTCAGTCCCACTTAGCAAGTGGTTTCACTTAGTCTTTCTTTTTCCATCTTAATTTAGAGAAATCTGCTGTTACAGTATGGAGGGGACAGCTTTGGAATAAGGGCAAACTTGTGTGCCATGTTTCCTTAAAATCAGCAACATGTTCCTTCCCTCCATGCAAGCTGTGAGTATTGCCATTTAAACATTAAGTCTAAAATACTGTTGTGTTAAAACTCTTTCTACTGGATTTGGGATATATTCAGATGAAAATCTAAAATACTAAGTGCTTTATATATGTCAGACTAGACTGGAGTCATACATGTCCAGAGCTTCCTGGAGTTCAGGCACACAACTGTTAACATCTCTTTGCTGTTCAGTGTTTTGTTGTGATTTTTTCTTTTTCCATTGAAGTGACACACACTCCTTTGCAAGAGTAAACACCACTGGCATGAGATAGTCCAAAGAAATTATTTTTAAGAGCATGTGTTTAATAGTTTCAGGTCACTGAGGGTAGAACTATGGGAGGTAAAAAAAGAGGCCCTTATTTTTTTTCTCCCTCCCCCCACCCTTTTTCTCCAGCCCTGAGAAGCTTGAGGTTGAAAAGGTTGCCAGCATTGATGAGCTGAAGAAAAAAATTTCACCAGCTTTGTTCTTTAAAGAAACTTACCAAGTAGGAAAAGAAGGTAAATAGTTCTACCTTCATTTTTTTAAATTCAGAATTTTCAATTTTTCTGAACTACAGATTTGTTTCTTTTTTTCCTGCCTTCTCTTTTTCCCCTTGTGCTGTGTCAGTGTTGAAGGACGGCCTGTACTGTAGCCTGTATGAAGCTGTGGAGAAGTCCCGTTCTGGGAGTCACTTGGAGGGTTTACTTCAAAAACTAGAGAAAGAGAAACTTGTGAGTGCGACAGATTTGACTATTCCTGTTTTTAAAAATCATTTTACTAACTAGTAATTTGAGGCATACTAAAAGATCCATGATCTCACTGGAATTCCTTAGCTGGCATATCCTAAAATATTGTAGAAGGGCTTTTCTCTGCTCATGACAGAATTTATCTTACAGTCAGTAAGAGTATTTGTAGCGAGCAGACATCTCTGATGGAAGCAGTTTACTCTTTTTTGCCTGAAAACAGGTTCTTGTGAAACCACTTCTGGACAGAGGATTTCTTTTTCTCCTTTCTCCTTGGCAAATGATGTCCCCTTATGGTAAGCATACTCTGTGTTTTTTGGGTTTGAGTTGGTTTTGTTGTTTTGGTTTTTTTAGGGGGAGTGGGTTTATGAGTACTAGACTGTCTTTTGGTGCATAGTGGTGCTCTCCTTTGTAACTGTTTTTGGTTTGTTGTGTTCTAGACCAACAGGTTGGATGGTCCCGTGTGTTTCATGCATTATTTCTGTTTCCAGAGCCTAGAGGTGTAATTAGCTCAGGTAAGTTTGTTCACTGTTGAGAGTGTTCTGTACAGACTTATTTAAACATAGATTATATTCTTTTGAAGACCTTGTACTGGTTACAGGCAGTCACTGTAAACTAGGAGTAACAGTTTGTATTGATTATGGTCGTAGTGATGGTTTTCAAAAACATTTATTTCTTCACAAAAGGAAAAAGTTACAAGTGATATTGTCAAAACATCACTCTTTTCAGGCATTTAACTTTTACAAGGAAGTTCTTGTCCCAAGTCTTGGCAGCTTCCCAGAGTCTTAGCTTTGTATTTCTTATTTTAAAAAAAAACAACTTTACATTTTTCTTATTTAAGTAACAATTGTGAAAATTCCAGCAGTTACAGATTGGGTAAGGAGAGATAAGCTGACATTTAAAGTGTGTGCATGCCAGGTACTTAAAAATACTCTGTTCTTGGTGCAGTGACATCTCAAAGACTTGTGAGCTCCAGTTTCTGTCAAACACAAGGTTAATCACTGGTTTTAGTCTTCAGGGTGCTTAAATGATTGAATGGAGAAAAGTTTCAGTTTGTCATTGGAAGGGGGGAAGAGTGTGAATAAATAATTAAAAAAAGGGTACAACTTACAGCTTCCTTGAGGATGTGGTAAAAGGATCTAACTTCTTCTCAGGACGGGGGAATCCTGTTCAGTAGAGCAGTTTAATTTGGAAGTGATGACTGTATGTATCTAGGACACAGGTTACCACCAAATTCTGAAAATAAGCGGTTCATCATGACTGTGAGTGTGAGTAGGTTGACTTCTAAGTAGACTTTAAAGCTGGTTATGGCACAAAAGGACCCAAACTTCTCTGGCTTCTGAATCATTTCTCCACAGTCATTCCAAACTCTGTTTCACCCAATATGTATTAATAGAGAATATTGCTAACTAGTCATCAGTTATTGATAGCTTCATGATTTGATTTTAATTTTCTCCTACAGCAGCACGAAGAAGTGTTCCATTTGGAAATTCAGCTCCCATGGTTTCACATGAAAAAAAGGGAATCATTCCAGAATTCACAAGGTTTATTTCATCTCTACATTTTGCTTTAATCCAGGCTCGTAAAGAGATTAGTCCACCCTTCGATCTTGTTGTTGTTGTTGAAAAGTATATAAATGAGTATTTGAAAAAGCTCTTTCGTGGCACTCTAAAGGGTAGAGAATTTAAATTACGTGAGTATTCGACGCGGTTGGATGACAAAAGATATGTTTATCCTGCTCCAAGGTATAAAGCTCATATTGATGAATACTTGCAAAACTATATCTTTCGTTTTGGGACGTATCAGCTGCCTCTTTCTAGAGCTAAAGAACTGATTGAGAGGAATTTGAGACCTCAGCAGTTCAGTCCCATCTCAGACTATGAAGCCACAGAAGACTACTCAGATATTGCCAAGGCAAAATGCAGGAAAAGAATCCATGCAAAATATGAAGCCACTGCTGCCAAGCAAAAGCTGCTTCCTTCTGGAGATTATGATACTGAAAGACTCAAAGAACTTATTAACTTAATCCAGTGTAGGAAAAAAACTGCAGGTGGAGATTCTGACTCTGAAGACCCCAAAATTAGAAGTGGTCTGAAAAGAAAGCTGGAAAAAGAGTCTGAAAGTTTGCACAAATACTTAAAAAGGAGTGAATCTTCAGAGAATATTTGTCAGTATGACGGTAAGAAAGTCTTTGTTTAGAGTTCTTCTTTAAACATTGTAATTCAAAGCATATTTAATCTTCATAGATTGAATATTTTTTGCATGCTGTAGATATTTAATGCATGGTGGTTCATTTGAACATTGGCCTGAGATTTACCAATAGAGAGTAAGTTTATTTTTATGTAGTTTGCCTCTTTCTAGGAGACAACAGGAATTGTCATGCTTTTGTTCTGCCTCTTTGGGAAGAAGGCAGACTTCCCAAGAGTTTGCTTAGCTGTGGAACTGTCCCAAGACTTTCTAATACAGAGTGCTCAGCAGATTTGATATCATAATGTCTTTTGCAGAGTTTGACTTTAGGCTTTGCTGTAATTCCTTATGGCTCCAATACCCTATATAATACCTCAGAAGTTTGGATTGAAGGGAAGAAGCATAGTTAAGTTTTGAAATAGCCAGTAATGTGTGCAGTGGGACAAAGGAAACAATAGTATTAAGATTGAACTATGCTATACATTATCTACAGTCTAAACCTCAGATAATTATCACAGATATCATCTGACATAAGATCTGCCAGAAAAAAAAAAACCCTTTGATTTCTGTTTCCCTGACCCTTTTCCGAAGGCAATGATAGAAGCCTCCTGCAGAAGGGGGAAAACTGAGGAGGAGCGTTGCACAAAGAAGAGGAGTTTTACACCAAGCACCAGTCACTCTCATGTACATGACTCACTTTGGAAGATGAAGTGACTGATCTTAGAAATAAATTGCCCTCTTGAGAGGGACAAAAGATACGGGCATGTAGGGATGGAGGAGACAAAGGCTAGGCTTTATGCTTGGGATTCTTGCTTGGAATTCTGTGAACCTTAAGGATATTTTGACATTGATTATTCGTGTAAAATATGTGATTGCATTTCTGCCTGGTCATCAGAACAGCATCTGTTCATAAGTAAATTTTGACTTACCTCCCTCAAAGGTACCAAGCCAGCAACATCTGTCTATAGCTTGAATTCCATGGTTTTATATAACCCTGGAAGTCCATTTGTTTGTCTTGCAAAAAATCTTACCTAGATTTTGTGAGCTTCAGTATCTCAGCATGATTAGATTTTTATTAGTCAAACAGCACTTCACAATTCCATGTTTCCATATATGACAAGTGAATTAGAGATTATTCAGATATTTAAGTAGTTGCTTAGCCTGTTTTGTCCTGAGAAGAATAAATAGCTATGGTATTTACTCATCCAAGGGGATGAGTGCAAGAGTAATAAACCTGTTCTAAAGTTTTTTTCAGTATAAAGAGACACGGTACATTTTAGATCTATCCCTAATGTAATATAACTTAAGCATTAATTTACTCATCAGCTTCTGGAGCAACAGGGATAGGATGGGGAGAAGTAAATATTGTGCTCAAATGAATCTTTTTCTTTCAACAAGTGATGTGAATGTTATAAGGTTTCCATAAAATACCTAGATCACAGTATGTGACTTCTACTAAAACATAACATAGTGTGGTATTGAGTGACCTAGACAAAGGTAATTATTTAACTGGGAGAGTACAAGCTTTAGAAACTGCTCTTTTGTCAACATGTACCTGTTTAAGAGATTTTGTTAAAATAATGTATTTGTACAGTATAAATTGATGCTAAAGAGTGAGACTGGGGGTATGTGGCAGATGTTTTGGAGGGGTGTCTGGTTTTGGTTTAATTTTAAGACTTGGTAATGGATTACTTTTCCCTCCTTACCCTATTCCAAGGGGGCAGAACCTCGGATTCACTACACTCTGTTTTCTCAACTAATTCTGGTCTGGGTGGACACGGTGCTGACTTCAGGCAGCAAGATGGATCCAATTCTGCTGCTGCTGACCCACATAGCCTCATTAAAATACTTTTGGAAACACTAGCTCCTGGAGGACGCTTGGATTCCTCATTGGCACAGTCTATAAATCAAGATTTAGCATTAAGCACTGATGAAATGGAAGAGGATATGAGACAAAATTATGAATATGAATCCATTCCAGCTCAGGATCATGAGCTTCCTAATACTGCTCAGGCTGACAGTGTTAACTTCAAGGACCCTGAAAGCCTAGTGATTCTGGAACCTGATGTGCCATGTCTGCCCTACCCTGTCAGTGGTGATCTACGGCTTCCAGATAACGAAGTAGGCTTTGAAGACACACTACAGTTACAAGTAAGTGAAACTGCCAAGGTGCTGATAACAAATGTACTATTTTCATAAATAGTATGAGACTGAATGGAAAAAACATATTTTTTTACACAGGTAAACATAGATAAGTACTGACTTCTCTGTGAAGAAGCTTTCCTGTTTGGTAGGAACATATATGGAAATTTTCTTCACTCTTAAGTGTGTGTTCTGTTTCCTTATATCTGCTCTTTCTGCAATAAAATGGGAGCAGAGTTGAAGAATTTTGAGCACTTACCTGCATGCCCAGCTCCCTTTGTGTGCCTTCTTGGTGCAGTGGTGTACACGAGTTCCAGGCAGACTTCTGACAGCACACAACTGGCAGAACACCCTTTGCAGAAGACCCTTTTGCTCAGGGATCACAGGGCCCCAACTGCTTGCTCCAGCACATTACCCTACAGGAGTGTTCTGTGACCTCTGGTACTGGTATTTACACACATGGCTCAGTTTCTAAGTCATAGAGCAGGAAAGAGTTTGTCCTACCTGTAATCTCTGTGCTGTTGTGCTTCTAACCACCTGGAATGTGAGATGAAATAGGATTGTCTAAGGGCGCAGTACGAGTTGCAGGCAGTGCCTCAGCAATGCCAACATCTCGTGGCTTTAGTCAGGTATCAAGACAACAGCCTGAAAAGGGCTGGGGAGCAACCAGTTTTCCCCTTCTTTCCTCTTTGCCCCACCCGGCTTCTGTACTGTAAGGCACATGCTCAGGACTGCCTTAGTTTACTTCATGGTAGACCAGGAAAGTACCTCATGTAAACATTTCTGAGTTTGACTTTACTGATGGCAGAAGTGCCAATGTGCTGGTGAACTCAGGTGCATTCTTACTGGCAGCTGTTCAGAATGTAAAAAGCTTAATGGCTGGCAAAACCAAAAGAAATGGTTTTGAGCTGAGCATTTTGATTGTTTTTTAGGAAGCAAGTATTGGAAGCCTAAGTACCTTTGAAGACTGTAGTCCTAGTGCACCTATAGAACATGTGCATGGCAGTCAACATCCCAGCTCAGATAATACAGGAGAAGTTGGAATGCACTGGAAACTTATTCCAATTACAGGTAAGATGGGTTTAACTCCTCTATTCATACAAATAGTGAATGAAAACATATTCTAAAGGTTTGTATCCTTCATGGATCCCACTTTTGGGTCACACTGGTACACAAGCACTGCCTGTACAGTTGTTTCTGGTATTTGATTAATACAGAAATCTGCTGGAGGAAAACAAATACTGGTGGAGAATATTGGTTTGCCTACATAATGACATAATTTAGAAGTGCAAATGCTTTAAAAACAAGCAAAACTGTAGTTTTGAATGTGGATGGTGAAGAAACTGAGTGCTGCAGAAAGGATCTGAGGTTTGCGTTATGAGAGGCTTTCAGCACTCCTTGCAGCATCAGTGAAGCTGTGTCAGTAAGCACCATCAGGCTGATATCCTCCCTTTTTAAGCTAAAAAAAACTCGACTTCACAATTGTGAGATCAGCCTTGCAGCTTGCAGTCCAACTCCCCAAGGTCACATGTGGCTAAAATAAGCTTTTTGAAAGCGAGGATTATAACCTAGTAGCAAATGAAAATATTTCAATAATTTGTCACCCTGCATGATTTCTAATTTGATTTTTAATTTGTAATTGAGGCAGTTCCTGTTATGCTTAATCATGTTATCGCTAGGAAAATTCCTTGTATTCTGCTTTTTCAGCAAACTTTGACTGTATTGTTCCACTGTCTCAGGAGCTGTTAAATGTCCTGTGCTTCTGTACCTCAGCAGACTGTAACACTTGAGTCTTTGGATTTAAGTTGGTTGGTGTGGGAGACACAACAGTAATGCTGTTTTCAAGCTGTTTGGGAGGTTTTAGTGTATCAGTTGTGTGTGAGTTTCAAACATGAGGTGATGATGATGATGATGAACTCTTCCTATCTAGGTCTGAAATCACCAGAAGAGCCACTGGTGTGTTTGCCACCAACGGATGCCCTTCCTAATGACCCCCGGGTAATAAATAGACAGAGAAGTTCTGATGACCAGTTTCCGTACTCTCCATTTTCAGACACACAAAAGGGGACAGCAGAAGATGGACATAATACAGGACAAGTGGAGAAACCTGAAGATGAGTATGGGCTAGCGGACCAGCCTTTTTCAGCTAAGCATTCCATTAGTGCAGTAATAGAAACGACCCTGTTAGAAGAATATAATCTCTTTGCACGAAAGATTCAAGAAATTTTGCAGCAGAAGAACATTGCTTATGTTAGTGGGATGCCCACACCGGTCTTCTCTGCCCGAGAGAGGATGATGAGACTTTCTGAATACATATGTTTAAAGGCATCAGAGGTGTCTGTCCAAGAATATATAGAGACACTGAATGAAAAGTTGCACAGTGTCATTTTGGCTTCTTCCTGCTATAAGCACCCTCAACCCATTTATTCTAGTCCTGAACCCTCCGAAGTTGGGAGCAACACTGCAGCAAACCCTGTGCCCGACACACTGTCTGTGTGCAGGGATGCTGACACAGCGCTGTTACCAGAGCCACTGGGCAATAACCTGCTGGAAGACCTGCACTCCAGTGAGCAGCCTTCATCAAGCTTGCCCCTAGTGAAGGAGAAAATGGATCATGTGAACACTAAACCAGAGGATCAGACCTCTTCTAGTGGGGATCTGATGGAGCCACCAGAGAAGACACAGAAATCCCCCGAGAACCTAAGCATTTCAACTCAACCAGCTTTTTCTAATATTATAAGCCAGATAAAACCTGAAGTATTTACCAGCTTGGTCAAAATTATGAAAGATGTACGGAAAAATACTGTCAAATTTTATATTCATGAAGAGGAAGAAAGCGTTCTTTGCAGAGAAATCAAGGTAAATCTGTTTCAGTTCAGCCTCTCTATAGTGTCAGAATAGAGAGCCTTTCAAATTCAAATGTATGAAATTGGACTTACAAACATAAAGTAGTCTGACATTATTTCAGAAAAGGTTGAATTGTGAAAGTGAATTGTGAAAGTAGGCTGTCCTGTCCCATTTCTTGTTTGACCTTTTGAGGTAGTCTTGCTTATATTTAGCTTTTACATAAGTCTTTTTCTTGCAGTTGGAAAGCAGAACAGGCTGTAGGTTGGTTCTTTCTGAACATCCTGCCAGGGGGTGGCCTTACAGAGAAAAGATAATAAGGGAAAAAATGTGATAGCTTACCATTTTAGAAAGAATGTATGAAGAGTCACTGTGTGTGCCTTTGGGAGTTTTTCCCCTTCTCCTCTAGTTAATAGTACTGATAACTTTGGGAGATCACTGTTCTTCTGTAGTAAAATGGGTAAGTTGAAAGTGAAATAATAAAAACTTCTGGCTTTACGTGAAAGCTCAGGCTGTTTGGTAGACTGTCAGTTGGCCACGACTGACTTGGTGAAACAGCCAGTCTATGTGTTGCTGCATCCTTCTGGTTAATGTATGGGAGAGACAAGGAAGCCACTCCCTCTGAGATGCATCTGAGTGGAAAACTTACTTGCCATGGTCATCATCTGAGGATTGTTTTGACCAAACTATTCACTTTTTTCCCATCTTTTCTTTCTTGGTGGTAGGATTATCTTATAAAGTTGGGTAATACAGAGTGCCATCCAGAGCAGTTCCTTAAGAGAAGAGCTGATTTAGATAAACTCTTGATCATCATCCAAAATGAAGACATCGCCAACCTCATCCATAAGGTATGTCACACACAGGTAAATGTGTGCTATAAAAAGCTGTTGTTACTGGTGGGATGAGGTCACTTTGAGCCAGGCTGCTTTCTCTTGACAACACAGCATTTAAATAGTGCCTCGTGTTTAGTTGCTGTTTGAAGAAACAAAATGGTTGTGGTAAAAATGGTCTTGTTCATCATGTACTCACAGCTTCTTCCACCCCCACACACGTGCTAATGTGTATTTATTCTTAGTAGTTGTAAAGCTGTAGAGAGGCCTGAGTAGTTCTGCATCTAGTTCTGTGATGCTCTAATGACAGGTGAAGGCAGCTCTCAGATGACCTTTATATATTCCTGACAGCTGGGGCTTATGAACCAGTGTTGGACAGAAAGTGAAATTATTCCAAATGCTCAGCTTCCATTTGTCTAATTCCTGTTATGTTCCTGAGAGAGCACCTCCCCAGGCAAGAGAAAAATCAGTAATTCCTTGAAAATGTGTTTTGAAATTTGGTGTTTGGCATTAGTAAATCAGAAAGTTCTGTAGTTGGTTTTTTTGTATGACCTTTAGTATACATCTCTGATTTTCTAATGTTTTTAAACAGATCCCATGCCTAGTAACTTTGAAGAGGCTCTCCTGTGTCAGCTTTGCGGGAGTTGATAGTTTGGATGATGTGAAAAATTACACTTACAATGAACTGTTTGTGTCTGGTGGTTTTGTTGTGTCGGATGAATCTGTCCTTAATCCAGAGTCCATCACTACAGGTGGGTGTGATGCTTCCTGAAGCTTTAAAGCAGACTAAAAGCCTGACATTTCAGACCCTGAGAGGTGCTGTACTCACTGCAGTGAAGGTTCTGTGATGTTTTTTGAGAACTTCAGCTAATTCAGTATCTTTCTCACCTCAGTGGCCTTACTGAAGGACATTTGAACAGGGAGATTTTGTCTTAAGTTTGTATTACATTGTGTAGTTATGTACATGGAACCTTTTATTCCTTACTACTCAATCCACAAATATGGTAGGAAAAAATATTGAAAACCTAAATTTTTTCACTTTTTCTTTATTTGAAATTGAATAGTTAATGGAGTTACCATTT
Source organism: Pseudopipra pipra (assembly GCF_036250125.1). Taxonomy (NCBI): domain Eukaryota; kingdom Metazoa; phylum Chordata; class Aves; order Passeriformes; family Pipridae; genus Pseudopipra; species Pseudopipra pipra. The sequence continues at coordinate 13,152,932 of NC_087559.1, forward strand.
TTGGTAACACTATGTATGACTGAGATCAGCTTTTAAATACCACTGTTGGGCACCTGACCTACAGAAAAGCAGCTCAGTTTTGTGATACTGTTGTTGGCCAGTCTGCTCAGAAGAAAACCTGAATAGTTGTGTGACTGTGCTGTGATGGAAACAGAAAGCAGCTTTATGTATATACTGAAGCAGTATTTTCAGTTTGCATACCACAAAATTTAACTTCTATTAAATATTTCCATAACAGATAAACTAAAGCAATTCTTAGAGTTTCTGGAGGCTCTCAATACCCCAGATGGGAAATGGCAGTGGAAAGTCCACTGCAAAATACAAAAAAAACTGAAAGAGCTGGCGAGGTAAGTAATGTTCTTCAGTGCCACCTGTTAAAATGCTTCAACTTTTTCATTATGCTCTCCAAATCCCACCTCAGTACAACTTACTCTCATGTTTGTCTTCTAATATTTAGACTGACCTTAAATCGAGTATTTCTAACATTGAGCTTTTCCCCCCACTGTAGGATGAATGCCAATGCTCTGAGTCTGCTCACACTTCTGAATACCTATCAAAAGAAGCACTTGGTTGAGATTCTGTCTTACCATAACTGTGATTCTCAAACTCGAATTGCTCCAGACCTAGACTGTCTCATCAGGCTTCAGGCTCAAAACATACAACAGAGACATGTTGTCTTCTTAACAGGTAAAGCCCAAAGTTGTGAATACCTCTTTCCCTTTTTTGATAATAGGTGCTAAACATTAATACAAAATCTTTTATGTGTTTAGAAAAGAACCTCAAAACATTCTCGAGTTATGTTGATAATGGCATAGTGGTTGCTGCTGTCGATGACTTTATGGAGAATTTTAAAAGCCTCGTTGGGTATCACAACTCGGTTACGGAGCAGAGCTGCCTTCCTGCCTCCGGAGCTCACCAAAGACAATCAGGTAACGTTAAACTCACTTAAACTTCCATTGCCAAACTAGATGTGTGGGGTGGGAGGTCCTTTAGACAGTGTGCCTTGACTCTTGTCAATGAACACTGCAGCTGGCAAGGAAAACCCAACTCTCCAGCTACTCTTTTTCTGTTTTAAATGATGGGGGAAAGGCAGTTGGGATGGAGCCCCAGAGGAGATCTAAAATACAGAAGGTACAGGCTAACATGGTACTCGAGGCGCTAGACAGAGTAGTGTAACCATCTCTTCAGGAAAAGGATAAACTTTACTACCTACCTTTATCTACTTTTAGTAGATAAACTGTACTGAGATGTCAGTTTTTGTACTCCTTTTAATTGAATACTTACCTGCTGTGTAACTTTAGATGCTGTTTTGACATTGCCCCCTTTGGAGCTGGGAGTTGGGATTTCCCAACACTAAATATGAACACAATGTGCAGAATTGGAGTAACTGGACACTCCCCCAGAGGGTTAAGTGTGTGTGTTGAGTAAGTGAACACGAGTGGCAGAAGACCAAGACTTAAGTGCTATTGGACTTGCTGACCTGAAGTGTAACTTGCTGTGAGTAGTGTATGGCCTTTCTAACCCAAGTTTGTATTTCAATAGAATAGGACTTTCTCTCTTTTTTAATGTAGTTCTTGTAGAAAAGGATGAGAAGGATGAGGAGGACATGTCTCTGGATTCAGGGGATGAAATATCACAAATAGAAATCTGCAGTGATGCCTCTAAGTATGATACTCATGTGGAAGCTTTGCAGACAGAGGCCAAGGGCCCACATGGAGTAGATGCTAAAGAAAGCTGCTTATCAGTTACAGAGTTATCTCCCGAAGCACAAACTGGCCTGGTGGAAAAGACTCCTAAAAGTGACTTGGAAGAGAAACAGCCACTTACTCCAGGTTCTACAACATGCTCTGCTGAGGGAGAAAAACACAATTCAGTTGAACAAACTCCTTTCAGTAACTTCCCGGTTTATAGCAGACAATTAAACATGTCCCATCAATTCAGCCACTTAAATGTACTCACTCATCAGACTTTTCTGGGAACAACATATCCAATTTCTTCTGCAAATCAAAACCAAGAAGGGAGCAATTATTTTCTCTCTGCCTACAGTCAGAGCATGGATACAGAAAAGTCCTCATCACCTGGTGGCTGGGACAGCAGCTGTGATTCTTCCAGGCCATATTCAGAACAGAAATAAACACTTAAGTCTCTTTTTCTAAGTTGCTGTGGACTTCTCAGTTTCTAAAATGTTGGATTAACAATTTCTATTTTATTCTGGAGCAGAATGTTTCTTGTTCTTGTTATCTCAAATGTTTTCTTGTTCTATTTAAATTCCTGATGGCTTGTCCCTCTTGGAACCATCTGAAAGTTTAAATAAATATATATTTTTTAACGTTTACTGTACTTGAATTATCTTGTTTGTTGGCACTTTTAAGTTTCTACATTTGTATTTGACCTGTTACCTGGGCTTCAGTTTGAGGTCTGTTTTCACGTAAAATTGAATGTTTGCCTAAAATATGTGAAAGAGCCAGTTTTTTCTTTTTTTAACTGTAAGAGTATCCAAGTCACTTTTCTTTACATAAATATTAATGTATTTATTTGACATTGACAAAATTTTTGTATAATGTTTTTACATAGCTCTAAGGCAATGTAGTTATTTTCATGACTATATACTGGATTTTGGCTAAATACCTCAATTAGAGTAACCAATGGTGCAGTTCCATTACAAAAATTGAATAAACTCTTAATGCACAAGGGACTTGCTAACACCTTGCATTGTCTGTGGTATTTTTGTTGTTTGCAAAGTATGGGAGAAACACCCAAACTTGGCTTCATGCACAGAATTGTCAGTGTTATTGGGCACCATCAGTGTCCTTACAGCTTTTATCTGGCCATTGTAATTACTGTAATGAGAGGAGGACAAACCTGCCTTTAATGACTGTGGGAGTTCAATCTGCATTAGAAAACCTCGATCCTCTCCCACTTCAGCTTAATGATTCCTGGGGCTTTGAGGGGTGTTTTGGGTTTTGTTATTTGTTTTGTGAACAAGCATTGGCATAATTTGTTTCTTAATCCAGTCTTTTTTAATTTCACATCCGGTGAGTTGTAAACTCCCCCCTGTCCCCCCCCCCCCCCCCCCCCCTCTTAATTGCCTCATTTTGTGCATCATCTCTGACTCAGGTTTCTGGAAGGCAGCAGCTGTGGAGTCTCCAGACGACCCTTTTCGGACCCTTTGGAGTCGACCCTTTTACTGTACTGCTGGTTTTACAGAGACCCTTGTGTCTCTATTGCTTGTCTTCAGGTTGTCCAAAGTCCTGTGGGGGCTTTTCCTGGTTTGTAATTTGATTTCAGTGCTTTTGTGCAGAATGTCCTGTTTGGTACTAGAAGATAGTGTTTAAACTACATTTTTCTAAACTCACAAAATTAGTTGGGATAAAGATTATTGGTTAAAAAAGGGCAGCTTTTAAAAAATGAACAAACAAAAGCCATAGACTTTTCCCTAAACTTGAATCTTTCCCTCTGTTAAGACGTGACTGACTTACTTGTTCAAATTAAGAACAAACCAGTACCAGACTATAGTTGTTACCCTCCCCCAAAAGATGGCAAATAAATAACCATTTTAGAAAAAAGAACTCCCTTGTATTCACTGTATCAGCCTAAAAGGTGGCTGAATATTTAAGTACAGGCAGTATTTTACAGTTAAAAATACTAACAAAGACCACCCAAGCCATTCATACATCTTAATCTTTTTATTTATCAAAATACACACACTTGAGTTCTACAAAACCCCATGTAACAGTTTTCTTCTGTGTTTTGGTGGTTTATATTCACATCTTGAAGACCATTCTGAACAGACACACCACCATTAGTTTAATGTACCTTCAATATAAAAATGTGACCCTGTAATCTATCAAAATTCTCATAATTTAAATTTCATAAAAAAAGCTAGAGATGGTTCATAATTATTACAGTAGCAAAGTGCTGTGCATTTACATTTTAAGAACTCAGGACATTCACATGTACCTCTCAAAATGGCGGAATGAAGTTCTCTTGAGCTACAGTGGGAATCAGAGTGTTCTCCAACTCCTTCTGCTTCTGCAGGAGGCCCTGGAATACATCAAATACAAGGTGAGTGTTCTGTCCTCCTCACACAGCCTGAACTAATGATGTGTCACTGTTTCATACCTGAAAACAGTTTACCTGTTGAGGCTCAATACTTTTTAAGTACTCAACTTCAGAAAAAGCAGTACAAACTCTCTGTGCAGAGGGAACTTTGCAAAAGACTTGGAAGTGTGACTGGAGTGGAAGCCAGTCCAGTGAGTTTCCAGGGATGACCATGCAGAGGGAAAAAGGACTTCACTGTATATAACTGAAGCTCACTCCTTTGTGTACTGTCTCTGCATTCACATGTTCTACTGTATTCTTGTATGAAGCTGAACCCCAAACCTTGATGGGTATCAGCTTTTAGTCTCAACATAAGTGATACTTAAGATCAAGGGCAGCATTGCCATTTGTACCAGAGCAGTGTCAGACATTTCAGGATACATACATATATTTACTGTCAAAAGGTTCAGGGGTCCTGCTTTGCTAATGGCTCTTCTAAGTACTGAGGAAGGAAAAAATCCATAATAAAAAAACCTCCTGGAAGTGTACCCTTGTCTTTTAAGTACCACATGATACAGGTATGGCAAGTATGTTCATAAATTTAAAATGTCTTTTTACTGTCATTAACAAGATCATATATATTGATACATCTGGCATCTTGGTCTCCCTCTATTTTAGACCTGTCAGAAATAATTTGGTAGTAACGAACTTAAAAAAAATACTATTTTTCTCAGAGTTACAAGAGCTTTCTCAAAGATAAGGGTTACAGGCTGCTGGCACAGCTCAGCACAGACCTGATGCAAGGCAGTGGGTACTACAAGAATTTAGACATGTATTCCTGTGGCATGGAAGCAGAGCAGCCTGTTAGACTTAACTTGGGATCCTTGAAAGGCAGCAGGTGCCTACTTTCAATCCCTTGATGAATTGCTTCCTAATTAATCAACAGTATGTGCTATTATTGTTAATGGGTCAGTGCAGCTTTCGGTCCCTGTGTCAATAATTACTTCTAATAATTAGTTTCTTGCATTTAGTAGCACGTTACAAAAACAACTCATAAAATGAACTGCCCTAAATAAAGCAAGAGCTGAGAAACAAGTAACACTGAAAGCTGACAGTTCAATGTTTATCACTTGGTCTGCAGAGGTCATAGAAGGACCTGGAGCAGCACAGTAATGTGCAATATTTACGGAGGGATGAGCAGTGAGCTCTGTCCTCTCACAGCCCAGTGCTGGCCTTCGTGGGCTACAGGCTGCTGAAGTGCCTTTATTGCCTTAGGAACATTAAGGTGCTCTGGGATGTACTGACCTGGTGTGGGGGGTGTTCTCCTTTTTCTTAAACTTTGGCCCTTCTTTTTCACAAATAGTTCACTTTGCTGGGCTTATCCACCGATTTTCGATTTCAGTGAGGAAAATTAAGGCTGTTGCTTTTTCCTATTACTGCTGTCACCTGACATAGGCAGAGACTTGCTGTCTTGTAATGAATGCAGCAAGACACCCTCCCTTTGGCAGGGGAAGGCCTCCTGTTTTCCCTGGTGTCTTCAGTTCCTCTGGGCTGTTACTGCAACAGCCCAACTGTAATTATCCATCACTTGGGCTGGGTGTGGAGTGCAAGGGCTAAAGACTGGTCAAATATTCTGTGAATTTTCCCAGAAAAAGAATGCTAAAGAATGGTCAAATATGTTGTGAATATATATATATATATATATATATATACACATATGTATATATTCTGAAACTATCAATCCACTATATATATGTATATATAAATACAAAACTCAAGTCTAATCATCTTCTGAAACAAAACTCTGCTCGTTGTCTAAATTGTATTTCAGACAAAATACTGCCCTACTCATTCTATCTCAGTGAAATAAATGATGCAAAACAGGTGTCATCTGCAGGAGTACACAATACTTAGATATACAAATACACTGAAGTTCAACAGTTCATGTCCTAAATGCATTCTGCAGCTGGCAGGGTATTTAAAAAAGAACTCCACATGTTTTAAATTAACTCTCTTGCAGAACCAAGATCCACTGAAAGACTAACCTTACCATTACTTTTTAGCCACTGTTAAGACTTGAATATTTACTATGCATCAAAAATGTAAACCTCTTTAAATATCCGCACCTTTTGTTCACCTCAGCAAGCAGAAGGATCAAATTGTGCTTTGAATCTGGCTTCATCTTAATCAAAATGCCACTGGCAAATGAAGCCTGAATACAAAATACTTAACGACTGTAGGTATTTAACAAAAATGTTAATGAGCATTGGGGAAGACCAGATCCAGTCCAACCCATCTGAGAGCTGTTGGAAACAGGCAGCTTTTCACTGCTCTTGGGTCACAACTTTTCTTCCTCAGCTGGGGCATGTTATGACCCTTCCTTTGCACAAGGAATTTACCTGCAGCTGATACACCACCTGTGCGTGGCAGTGCTTCTGTCTTGCTAAAGCACAACAGGTAAGCCAGGTAATCAATAACTACTGTAATTTTGGTGTACTTCAGTCTGTCAGATTTTCTTTCCTTTAATTATTTATGAAATTTTCCTCCCTCAAGGAAGAGGAAAATAAATACTGCTGCTAGCAAGAAAGTACTTTTAGAATGGAGCCATTCAAAAAGCAAGGGAAGGGACTGACAGATGTTTATCTTCAGTGTTCTTCAAGAACCAAACCAGATCTAAAGTAAATGTGTTTTTTTGTCTTGCAGCCCTGTCAGACCATTTAGAAGCACAAAAGAGAACAGCTCCTGTTCGTGTCCAGACCTGCTGTGGGCCACACCTTGTTGCCAACAGGTGGAGTATCAAATTCACTGGTGTTTTAGTAACTCGATACCATTACCAGTAACTTACTACAAAGAGAACAGATACAAACACACACACAGGCTTTTGGCTCAGGAGTTCGTGTGTCTGTAGTATTAAACTAATTTTATTTTCAGAAAATCTGGCTGATTGACAAATCCTGAATTTTCTTTTTACATGCTAACAAATAGCTGTCTTGGAAGGATTTTATAAGTGTTTACACTTCCACTTTGCAAATATACAGGATTTTTCCAGGACTGACAACCCTTCTGCACCAGCCCCACTGCTCTGTTGAGCCTCACTCACACAGGAACTACAGAAGGGAAACTTCATTGACAAGGTTCTAGTGCTGTGTTAAAACCCTTTCTTTTGAAATTCATACACTCTTACTACAGACAACACTAACTATTGAAACAAAGCCATTTCTTTTGATTTCAGGTTTTCTCAGGCACTCCACTGTTTCATAGCTAATCTAAGAACTAAGGAGCCCATGGTGTGACTGTAAGGACTGTCCAAAAGTGGAAGGCAACATGAGAAAAGTAAACTTATTAAGAGGCAACAAAAGTAGAGGACAGGATCCAAAACATAAATTATATGATGGAAAATGAATTAAAGATTGTGATAAATAATTGAGATTCGTGAAACAAATGGGTGATTACATCAAAATAAAACAAACGGATTGTAAAACTTAATTACCCCCATAAAGAAATAAAACAGACCCTTACAAGGTCAAGGAGCCCTAAAACCTCCCTACTATCCTAAGAATAAAATATGGTAGAACTTTAAATCTTTAGGCGCCTGTTCGTCCAAGAATGCATGAATTATGACCGGTTGTAGAGATAACCATTTAGCTTTAGCTGTAAGAAAACTCATATATTAAATGCTTAGCAAAAACCTGTAAAATGTATATGTATATGATATAATTAATATGCATGAAGTAGCTAAGATAAATCCCAAATGTACACTGTAGTGTGTGTGCAGATTTGGGAAATTTGTCCCCATTTCTGTCACCCAGCCGGCTGCTTGCTTTTACCATATAATAAACTCTTATTCAAAAACTTATAGAAACTCGAGACTTTGTTTATCACAAAGATTATGATATATAATAGTTTTGCTATATTCATTTTTACTTAAGTATATATGCATGTTTATCCACTAAGTTGTTGCTTACCTGGCGTAATTTTGACAATCCTTTGAGAATTGCTTGTTGTCTCTCTCTAACTACATCAGGATTTAGAAGAGGATCTCTAACGTGATCTGAGCTAAAAATCTGTCGTGGCATTTGGTAAGAATCTAGAAGTAAATGTACATCAAATCAGTTAACAATACCCTTTATTAATTTTAATTTTGAAGCAGTAAGTTTTCACAGTTTGTGAAAATCAGGTTTTGGTTGCTATCAAGATTATAATCACCGTTTTTAAGTTAAACAACGCTTAGATTCCTAAAGCCCAATCTATATACAATAATGCCAGAAAAGTGCAATCATGCTTCATTAAAGGTAAACAGCCAAAAAAGAGAGATAAAATATTTTTTTGGTTGCTTTTTTGATTTTTTTTTTAAAACATTTGTTGTGGTTGCTTTGTTGGGTTAATAGAGAGTATCCTTTGGTTGCACAGCCTTTGTGTGCAGGGCTGTGACCCACGTGGATTACTACAAAATTCTGTAAAAACAGACATAAAATTGGATAAAACTGTAGCACTGTAACATCTCCTCTACACAAATCATTTCAGTACCATGGAACTGTCGATACTGTGGGTCATGTGTTGAAGGTCTGGTCACTGGTGCCTCTGGATCGAGATAATACACTTCGTTAGTTCGGACGTACGGGATAAACTGGGCCGAGGGAGGCCTTCCAGCCTCGGGCACTGGAGGGGGGGAGCTCCTCTGCTCAGCATCTGCCTTGGTGCTTTTCTCTCTTCTGCTACTGTTGTTATGCACCAGGAAATTAGAAGCATGGATCTGTCTCTGTTGTACTTGGAGTAATCTGTTCTTAACTGCCGGAACAGGCGGTGATTCGGATCTGTTTGAAACAACTGCAGTTGAGAAAAGCCCAAACAATACTTAAATGTAATTAAATTTTCTCAACTAGCAGAGGCAAGGAATCCTCAGAGGACAGGACTTTTTGTTCATTTACTATGCTTTTATAATTGCAGTCTGTCTGGTCATGTGTATTTTTAATAGTAGACAATTAGATACATCTAAAAAGTCAGGAAAGAAAAGCAAATGTATTTCACTATTAATGTATTAATTTTATTAATGCGGAATATTGACGTACCTTTCTTCATTCAAGTGATTCTTATAAAATTGTTCTTCCTAGGAGAAAGCAAAGTCAAAAGTAAAACCAAAAATCTCCATGTTTTTACATTAAAAGCTTTGATTTTTCAAAATGAGTTTGTTTAGAAATTCCAAAAGGACTATTTGACCTGGGTTCAGCAGAAAGGTATTTATCAAAGATTTGCATTAAAGAGACTTGTAGTGTCTATGAACTAAATTAAGCAGATTATAGGAAGATTTTCTTCCATTTTCTATGTCTTTGGCAGCTCTAAGCACTATCAAAAATACTATATAAATATTTCTATGTCCTTGGAAAGCTGCATTTATAAACTGAAAGGTTCAACGCAAGGCAATGATTATTAAAGGAGAGGTCCAGGTTTTTTCTGTTTGAAGGTGTTAGAAACTGAGGTGTTTATGCATACAGAGAGTGAGCAAGGGGGAGAGAGACAGAAGGCATGATAGTATTTGATAGTATTTTCTTTAAACAATTTTTTTTCCAGCCACAAGCTCTACTGATACATGCTTATTGCAAATGGAAAATGATTCCACTAAGAAGGATGCATTTCTGTGACAAGAGAGTACATCCTCAGTAATCCATATTCTCTGCAGAAGTAAACACTGTTTTCTGGAGCAGGTACTCCTATACCTCACCCACCACCACAACATAATGACTGCACACAAAAGAGCAGGTCAGTGCTGGCCTGCACTCTGCTTGCAATCAAGCTCCCTATTCACATAATGGATCAGTGGTAGTGAATAAGGAATCAACACTTTGGAGGACTGAAATAACAGTAAAATCTAATTCACAAAATTCAAATATATTCTGCTCATGATGAACAAAATAGGGTTTTTAACACAAAGGACAGCAGCAGGCAGATTTCAATGCTTCAGTTACAGAACTGAACTCCCACCAGGTAAAACTGTGGAACAAGAGTCTCACTGTTGTTAAAGCCCAAGCAGTTACCCACCTTCCTGACTCTGTGCCCCTTATTCCTCACAGCTGTTTCTTCCCGAGGTGAGGGAGACCTGTCCACACACCCCCCCTTCCTTGCCCAGAGGTGCCCGGGGGTGTTTCTTTCCATCAGCTGAAGCAGCTCCATTTGTCGCCTCACTTTGTTTTCTTCCCTTTGTTTTTGCAGTTGTTTAGGGTATCTTTCTGATGCTGGAATGTATCTTTTCCCAGGCTTGTTTATGTTCCAGTCAGGTCTTTTGCCGTATTTTTCTGAAGATTTAATTTGTCTTTCTTTTCTGGCATATTGGTCATATAGGTCACTGTAATTGCCACCAGTCTCTTTTCCTGATATTTTATTTTTATCTATATACTGCATTTCCTTCTGGTATTTTTTGCTGTTAGAGGTTTCTTTATATTCTATAGAAATATCAGGTGATTCGCAGTGCACAGTTCTTTCCTCAGCTGGCTCAGTGTATGCTGAAGTATTAAAGTAATCTAAAAAAAAAAAATAAATTGTATTGTAACTCTAAGCTATTCAAATTACTTGATTGACTTTTGTATGCATATCAATCTACGGTTATGATTTTATTCAAAAATGACTGTTACAGTTTTTTATAAAGCTTTTTTATTCTTTTTTTATGTGGAAGACAGATAGCACCATAGAAGCAAACCTAGTAAGGAAGGGGAAAACCCCAAAAGATTGGAGAACAAAATCAAGTCACTGTAAAAGAAAATGTATGTAAAATGAAACAACATTCTTTTAAAATGCAGAATTCTACTTCTGTCATGGTACCCAAAAGTAAAGAGCAAAACACAGCTTCTGTATAGTTTTCCAGCATGCCCATGGTTTGGTCATACTCACAGCACTACTGGGAATAATTAACTTTCCTAATCCTTGTTGTCCAATGGAAATGATTTGTTCTATTTTTAAATTATTAACAATCCAGCTTTTTTCTTTACTAAGAGGCATTCACAAAAACATTATTTAATTTGTAAACTGTCCAAATTCACAGTAAAATTTCTACCAGCACTGTCAAAACCAAAAATATTATGTTGGTGCTTTGGCAAGCAGGAATAAAATAAAGCTTGCACTTCCCAAGTGACAAGCTAATACAGTTCTACATACAAGGCATACATAAAATGACTGGAAGTTTCCACTGAATTTGCTCATTCACACCTCATCTAGAACATTTAAAAAATGCAGACTAAGTTTGAGCTGGGTTTTTTAACAATGTGATACAAAACCAAGAAGATGAAGACTGGAATATGTTCTGTCTAGATGGACCTACAATTCTCTCTGGGTATTTAGCAAGAATGTAAACATTTTCTAAACATTTGAATGTAAGCTCTCATTTTCTAATGAGTTTTCTAGTTCCAGAATTATTGACAATGAATCCGCCAATATATTCAAGGACACATTAGGAAAACCTCATCCCTGCTTGATACCAAACCATATTACATAAACCTGGGAACATTCACACTGAAGAATACTACAAATACATGTTTAAATGCCTTAATAAATTTGGGCCTACGTGGCTTGTGACTCTAAGTCAACCCTGTATTCCAGACTGCGTGATTTGAATCTGTAACCGGTAAGTACCAACTATACAAATATATAATTTCTTTCGAAGAATAAAGTGATACACTCTAATATACCAACATGCCTATGTCTGTGCAAGTATTTCCTTCTAGTTTTATTCCATTCTGGCTCACAGTGATGTCACAAATCTGCTGCCCCTGCCTTTGCTGAGGTACCTCAGAGCCATCGGTCGTACCTGTCTGTACAGCGGTGTCCTTCCGAGGAGAGACCTGCTGCTCACTGTGGCTCTGGACATCATCACAAAAATTGTTACTTTGATGTGAAATGCCAGAATGACAATTTTCACACTGTGTATCACCTAAAAAGTTGTAAGTAAAATTGTTCCATTTAGTGACATATGTTCAATTTAAACCATGCTGTTGAGTTACCCGACGATGGTGGTGTTTCTTTATGTAATACAGCACCTGACACTTACTCAAATACAATATTCACCACAGTAGTCTACATTTGTATTTGTCTGGAAGGTAAATAAATTGTACTGAAACTTGATTTGTGAAGGAGCCATTTCTGACCCAAATGCAGACAGAGAAACAAACCCAAAAAAACCCCAACCCAGAAACAACTTGCTTTCAAACCCCAAAGAACAGGCAAACTGAGTAGGAGAAGGCTTGTACTTGCCACCACCAGGATTGTTCTGAACTTTGGAAATGTCATGTGCCTTCTGAGCCACGTCTGGAATGTGCTGTTCTTGTTTTAATCTCTGGGCTGATTCCTGAGCTTTCTCCATTGTCTGATAGAGCTCTTTGGTTTTAAGAATTGCAAGTTCCTTAAAAAAAAAAAAAGGCAAATATGTGATCGTTTATTTTGAGAATAAAATTAATAGGATTATTTAATCCCCATGTAATCCTTGAGGTTTACATATATTGTTATTTTGGGAAAATATTTTTTTTTTCCCCAAAACTAAAAGTAGTTGAGTAAATGCAATATGTAACATATAATTTCTACGATTATTAAGGATAAATTCAGAACCTCTGCTGTACTATTGAAGGTTGTTCAATCCTAGCATAGAAAAGTGAGCATTTAGATCCTAAAAGTTATTTGGATAATTATTTCCTTTCTAATAAATTAATCTTTTTCTAGAAGCCATCTGATGTCAGCCGTTTGTGGCTTTCTGTATCATGTGGTTTAATGAAATGAAAGAAGCCTAAATAAAAGTAATAAACTCACCTTCCTCCTACTTCCACAGGAGACAGTAAAAACTCCCTAACAAATATGAGGGGGTTACAGTTTCCAGACTCAGTGGGTTCAACTGCAGGAGACAAGGCCAGGGAAAAATCTCATTTCCAAACTGTTATTCCCATCTTATCCCCACTTCCTACTGCATTTGCAGGTGGAAAGAAGAACAACTGGTGGTGTAACATGTTTTGAAGGAGCTGAGCAGTTACAGGCAAGGATGACTTTCCCTGTGTTTTACCAGTCCCTGGAATCAGGGATCCACATGTCTGCAGGTTTTGGAGCTGTTCCAAACAGGAAGCTAACTGTAATAGCTGCTACTGTGGCAAAAGGAAGAATGCTTTTCCAAAAGACGAAGCTTTTAACCTTCTACAGAGGTAAGAACATATACAAATGCAAAATTTGTACTTGCCAAAGGTCAGAAGGTACTTTTGGTTTAACTTTTATATGAGAGCAGTATGTAAAGTTCAGCAATAGCTACAGAGGGGAAAGCTGTAGAACATGAATGACTTTTAAAATTACTTTTCCTGACTATATTCTAAAAAGTCTTTAATTCAGACTGAAAGCACATTCAGTCAGATGAACTTCATGGTATTGAAGTACCTTAAAAGCATCGAGTTACCAATAACAATAATTGCATCACATACTCTATGATATTTTTTAATTTAAAATTTGCATTTTACAGTGGATGTTTCTGCATTATTTAGAACTACATTTCCCTTTTTGCTAGTTCTTATAATTTCTCTTCCTGAAAAGGCCCTTGTTCAGAAAAAGTAAGTTGCCTTATGCTTGTATGGTGTCATAAGTTTATCAGTTGAGGAAACAGATTTTGATTTCAAATGTCTAAATTTCAGAGAGTTTTCATTTTCAAAATGATGAAGTGACACAATTTTGAAGGTGAGGAACAAGAACCATTTTCCTCAAAGCTCAGTCATACTATGGACTATCTGCACTAAAGATAATGCAAAACCCCACCTCCTTTTGTTTTTGTTTCAGCATTTCTTCTTCAAACTGTTTCTGCAGTTGTTCTTTTTCTCGTGCCAGGCGCAGTTCTTCCTGTTGTTCCTCCCATTTTCTCTTCTCTTCCTCCAGTTGTTTCTTCTTCCGTTTTTCTTCCACCTGGGCCATTATTGCTTTCTAGCAGCACCAGAAAAAAAAGGAAAAATACCATGTTGAGGCATTATAAGCTATTTATTCATATACTTTCATATATGTGATAATAATTGGATTTGGACAAATGACAAAAATAAAAATCAAGACGATTTATTTCAAACACTTTTGGCTTTGTTTTTGGAAAACCACCAGCCCCACTGAGCATTTTGCAATACTGAGATACAAAAAGGAGCTTTTAATGTTTTAGAGAACACTTTTATTTTTCTTGTAGAGTAATGAAGGTCTGATTTTTACCTTATGTATGTACTGTCAGCCAGGAGTTTGATCTAGCAGAGTAACAGTTTGACCAGAACAGTCTTCTTAAATTTTTAACTGAGACTTCTTTACATGGTGCTAGAGACACCACCATGGAGATATACATTCAGTTAGAGAGCCACAGAGGTTATGTAAATGTCAGTAAAGTGCATAAAAAGCTAAAGCTTCATGGAGTGGGAATCTGTAAATATTAGTCTTCCCCACAACAGTGGAGACCAGGAAAATGCACACAAACCTACTGGAGCTCTAAAGACTGAACTGTACATTTTTGGAGGCAAGAATTCAGTTATAGAAAGGCAATCATCTCTTACAAATATTGAAAGGAGAATGTAGAGTCTGACTGAATGAAATACTGCAAACAACTGTACATGCAATCTAAAGCATAAAAGTCAAGTGCCTGCCTGGATTCTGGTATTAAATCTCATGCTTTATTCACGAGACATTACCTTTTATCCTTCCTTCTTATTAAAATAGTGTTAGACTTTAAAACAAAAGTCTACCTGATGTTCTAACTGTTTCTGCCGCCTCCTGTCTCTCTCTTCAATCTGTGCAGGGTCCAGGAGAGCCGTCATTGAACGGAGGAAACTAAGAACAAAGGAGCATGTAAATGTTTTTAATCATTGGAAAATAACCCTAAAGCCTTTCTTTGTTAGAATCAGTTAGATTTCATTTTCATATTGAGGTTATCCCATTGTATTAATTTATAATTATGGAATTAATTTTACTAAGGAACAAAGTAAGGTTGTTTGCAGTAAATGTTATTAATGAACAACGGAAGCACTTGAGTCTTTCACAAGTGAAACAACAGGTATTTCTGAAGAAAGCAAAAGCCAAATGAGTAAGATCCAAAGATCAGATTTAAAGAATTTTGGTTTTGTTTTTTAAATTTCTGAGGTGGTATCAGAAATGTACTGGCTGGGAAGATGATTATCCTTACACAGCTCACTCACCTGACTTTCTGACTCTGTTCCAAAGCACCATTTTTAGCAGCTTTTTCTGCATTTCCCACCTTTAAGGGCATGAGATTATTGCCTAAAGCTGCAGGTGAAAAAGGGTGAATAAAAGCAGTCAGCTCCTTAGGGTCAGGTGACAGGCAAAGACTTTCAGGCTGCTTTTTGTGCATTCCATTTAGGGGGTGTTGTGCATTAGCATTAAGGTGGTTCTTAAAAGAATCAAAATGCATTGCCCATCTGTCATGCTCTTCTGCCTAAATAAATATCAAGCAACAAAAAAAAGGAAAAGCACTCAATCACACTGTTTCTGTAAAGTGTGCTTCACAAAACAGACAATACACATTTTGTACAACAGGAACATTAGAAAAGCTCTGTTAGGGAGCTACAATACAGACAGCAGTTAATTCCTTAAATGGGAAAACAAGTCTGTCTGTTGCTTAAAATGCAAGTCTGATCAGGAATTATCCTGCTGATCCATATTTGGTCAGCAAAAACATCACTACTACATTTTCAGAAAAAAACAAACATCAAGATTTATAGAGTGAAAAAGTGTTGAAAAATAAAAAAGTAAAATAACATAAGGTCAGGCTTTTTGGTAGTGTTTTTTCAATTTACAGTACTATTCTGTCCCATGATTTTTCTAACAGGACTGGGCACTGCTTGTTAGAGAAGTCAGTACTGGCCCTGCCTTGCTCTCCTCCTGTTGTGTCATTATTCCTTCTCTACTAACAAGAGCGAGTGGCTTCTTTTAAACTGTCCTACATTTACACCCTCCATTTTAATTCTGGACAGTAGCAGAATCAATGTGCTTTGGGCAGAGATATTAATCTCCAGCTTCCAATTTTCAGCTAAACATGCCTATTATAAAATAAGCCTTCCTTCAAAAACCTCTTCCACCCCCAGCAGCCACTAGTGCCATCCCAGCAAAGTACCTGAAACTTCTGAAGAGGTGACACACTGGGTGTAAATCTCTCTTCTGTACTACCCAGGCTTATCTTTTTGGCTCAGTGTTGGCAATTGGGACATTCCAATATATCAGTAATAAAAGATTTTTACCCAAGGGGCTGTTGTTTTGCTACTGAGAAGGTTTTCACTTCTGACTGTAAGAACTGTTTCCCTGGAGGGACTGGAGAATGACTACCTAAAACTTGCATTCTGCAACAAAATACCTAAAATTATGTAATCTGATATAGTTTCTGGGAGTCCTTTCTTGAAACAAAAATTCCCTTGTGTCAGCTAAGTTTAACACCTATTTTAAAAGAAGCATGAAAATCATAGTCCAAATAATAAAGATCCAAGTTACTCTTCCTCCTGTCCCTCTGTGATATAGAAGCAGATCAGACAGTTGAAAAATCGACTTTATTCTTTTGAGGGTCTGTGCTGCAATATGCAAAAGAGTTCAGAGTATAAGACAGCACCTGAAAAAACAGGTGTTGAAGCAAAGGAGGTTAAGTGCCCATTAACCTCCTTTCAGACAGAGGCTGGGAGTGAAAGTACTGGGGAGTTACTGGTAACTGCACCCTCCTCCCACAGCACAGCTATCCATTAAAAACAAAGCACTAATGAAGGAACCTTCACAGCTGTGTTCCCTTCACAGCTGCAAAACTCAGTTTACAAAGGAAACCTGATCCCTTCAACAACTAAGAGGACGACAAGACTCGTGTTGCCTGTAGGTAGGTACACAACCCACCTGGGCACCAAGGGGTTCTTCGGGAGGGTGGGTAGGAAACTTCTATTCTAGTATTACAAGCTGTGGCATTAAAATGATGAATTGCTGTTTAGGAATGGTATAACTGCTGTAAAATGCTTCAGTTGGGAGTAAAAACTGTAGCCTTGTAATCCAGAAGGCCACAGGCTATGAAAATTCACATCCATCAAGTTTTGGTAACCAGGCTTCTTGTTCAGTGATAATACAAAACATCTCATGATGCGAAGACAGCTCATGTCTGGTGAAAGATAAAATCCTGGAGTTAAAGCTGTGGACAGTCATTTGGGATTCTAGCAGCAGTACAGTCTCACTGCATGTTTTTTTATTTCAAAAAACAACGTTTCTGGAAAAGTGTGTCAGTATGGGGCTGTATAAGAATGCAGAGCATTCCGCTGATCTTAAAAAAATCCATAAAGATAGTAACAGATAAAGGAAAGAAGTCAGCTTCCATATAAAGAAACTCCAGGGGTATTGACCCCATTGGCCAATATGGACAGTATTAAAAGTCTCTTCAGGTATTCCACCTGCAAAGCAATTACCTTGCCCACACTTTCCTTCTAGATCCAGTATTGGAGACCTACATTCAACAGCCTGGAAAAACCAAAGTGTAAACAAGGTAAGGCTATTTTCTTCAATACTTTCTGGAGAAATGTTTTTTAACTTTTTTAAGGTTTCATGAGAGTGTATATGTATTAAAATAATATTTCTAGAAACAGGATTTAAACAGCTGTGTGACACACTGCACTTGTCTATAACTTTCCTCCTGTTTTCTCACCTCTTGTAACCTATACAAAATTTCTTTTTATATAGGCATTGTCTCTACACCACCTTCCAAACTCTAGTGCTTTTGCATATGGTGGGAAAGAAAAAAAGAAAGCAAGCAATATCCCTGTCTTAATCTCTGCAGCAAACACTGTAACACCCCACCAGACACAGTCTGTTCTCTGCCACCGAAATACTGGAACAGCTACAGGCTGAATGTTCAGTAAGTCCATCCTTACAGTGAAAACATGGACAGGCTGCAGATAATGATGCCTTTGTTGCCACTTCACTAGGTCTGTGATTTCATCTTTTATTTCATAGAACAAACATGTAGAGAAAAACCTCTCTTATTCAAAAAAGTCCCTCTAAACCACAGATACCTTTGATAAATTAAGTTTTTCTTCTATTTTTCGTAGTTTAGCTTCTTCCTTCTGTTTGTCCAACTCTTCAAGCCACTTCTTCTGTTGCTCATGCTTCAAAGCACTGAAAGGTCGTTCCTGTGGCACAGCTTCCTGAAATCAGATAAGTGCTAGTCCCTTGTACAAAAAATTCAGTACCTTGTCTAGCCGTGTAATAAAGACTTGGCTTTCAGTTAGTAAGCTAAGTGGGCTTTTTTCTAGCACAGAAAAAGTAAGTTTGTAACTGCAGAAAGTATCTGACTGCTGTTAGAAAGATGCTAAATAAGCCAAACTTTGAACATTACTCTAACTTGAACCATCAGCTTGTCACTCTAGAAAACCTTACTTATATGTATTGTGAATAAAAATCCCTTCCTTCTTCCTATGGTTCACTGCTCAGTCTGTGTTCCAGGTAGTTTCAGCATCACAATCTAATTAGCAGTAATCTGTTTCAAGTAAATTACTTATCATCTTCATTCTTCTGCTTCTGCTTCTTAAGATGTCTGTATTATTTAACAAACTCCACTGGCACTGAGAAATTCCAGTGCCATCTGAAAAAAAACACTTTCAATCACTGCTTACTAGCCACAACCCAAAACCTACTTTTTGAACCTTCTGCCATTGATATTTTTTATTTTTGATAGGTTCCCACTTCTCTATTTTTTCAACACATACTTAAAAAGTAACTAATACTTCATGTCACACCTCTAGTACTGTTCTCCACATCAGCCTTGAAAATGCTCAGCCTTCAAAACATCAATATTTTGATAAACGTTCATTTAGACACAATTATTTAGAGAGAGCAGAAAGATCTAATGAATTCTTCTGGTTTAAAAGAACTACTGGAGACAAACATTTGTTGTCCATAAATAAGTAAAAAAAACCCTGCACGCAATTTAAGATCTTACCCTGAAAACAAATGCTGTGCAACTGCCAGCTGGAAAGTCAGAAGAACTGAAATCAGAAGACTGCCCAGCTGGAGCTCTTGAAACATTCAGTGGAACTTCATCAGCCTCTGTGGCTAAAGCAGCTGTACAGGCACAGTTTTCCTCAGTGGCATTGACTGAGTCAGCTGGAAACACTGTCTACAAAGAACATGATCATTTTTAAGACTTTAGTTAGCTTACCTGTTTGGTTTATATTAAATAGCCTTTAACATACAATAGACAAGTAAATTATACTCCTAGAAGCTGCTATTCATTAAAACTTCAGCCAAAACTTGTAACTAAGCCTCTCATATCCAGTACTTCTTAATTAATTTCTTAATGTTGATTGAAACTAATTCTTATGTGGCAGTTGTAACTTTGCTAAGAATGCTGAATATGCCACAAAAAAAAGGGCAATTTGCTTTTGCTGTAATAACTGACAGCAGATACAGCCCTAACTTCTGTTTAACAGCAATCAGTTTTACTGGAGAAGTTTCATCTGAGTATATTATATTTATCTAACACTGTTTTCAGAGTGACAGCTGACTTTTTAAAAGGCAGAAGAAAAGTCCTATTGCTGTGCTCATTATTATGTAAACAATCAAACTTACGTGAGAGCTCAAATGAACAATGTAAATAATTATGTAGCCAGGGATTACATTTGAGACTATTCCTCAAAACAGAACTAGAAAACATTTATATTTTTAGTCAGGAATCAAAACAGAAGGACGGGAACGAGTTGTTCATGCTACAAATATCTTAAGTTGCAAAGCTACAAACTGGAGCTACAGGTAAGTATGGAACAGGGAGCTGCAGCTTTTTATGCCAGGAAAGAGCTTAAAGTCACCACTGATATTGGATTCTACTGGATTTGTACAGAAAAGAAAACCTTGTATGAATTAGAAGTTAAATTGTTCTGCAGCAATGGAAACTGTGCTCTTCTGTGTTTATGGACAGCCTTACCTGACCTGGGTCAGCTGTTTCCACTTTTTCTTTATGGGTTTTATTATTGCCAGGTTCTGCCCAGAAATATTCTCCCTCTATTTCTTTCAGTTTCTTCTTCAGTGCTACCTGTTCATCTTAGAAAAAACCCAAAACCTCCAATAAGAGTTCCTAATACAAACATTTAGCAGTTAAAAAAAAAAAGGCATCAATGCATGTCTACCCTGCTATTTTGACTGTAAAATGGACTACAAGAGTTGTCACCATTGTCTGACCAACCAGTCCCAAACATGACTTTGCTCTTAAGAGAGTGGCAGCTGAGACTGCCCAGAGATGCAGATGTGACTGGGGAGTCCCTCTAGAAGAAGAAAACACCAAAGGCTTAACTATTTCCCAGCAAAAGAGGGAAAACTAACCAAGCATATAAATTCTCTCAATTTTATTCTATCAGTCTTGGACTACTAAAACATTATTAAAACCAGTGGAGCTATACATGGAAGCTACTGACAAATGCATAATTAAACCCTGAAACCAAATGGCCTAAATCCCAGCTGAAAACAAAACACAGCTTTTTATGTGAATCATAAAAAGTTTAGTTTTAAACATGTTAAGCATATTTAGTTTTCTACAGAGATTCTCCTTGCCTGCTGAGGGGGCAGGAGTGCAAACTGTTTCAAATTCAAATTGCACTTTGATACATTCAGTCCTGCTTGTACATTAGGCTGACACTTGTCCCATTAAAATCCAAGTGAATGTGTTGATGATAATGGCTATCAACTGCTGTCAGAATGTGACAAAACCATGGGGAAATAGCTCCTAAAATATGAAGTATAACAATGCATTTGTTTGAGATAATGTTTAATTGGTAAAGATGCATTTTTGCCAGAATTTATTGATAATCTTTGCATAAAATTTGGAAATTCAAGACTCTTAATCTGTCTTGGAGACTAATGAAATTATGTACTTTTCAATTTGTAGCAAATGCACTGATTATAAGTAAATTTAAAAGAGCATTAGGATTACCATTGGCATCCTGAGTGTAATAAAAACTGATCAAAAATATATTCTATATATCATAAATACCTAATTCCTTCTTCCACTGGATCTTTTTAAATTCCAGTAAGGCTTTCTCCCCTTCTCTTTCACCCAAGGTACTAAATATGTCAGCAGGTTTCCACGAATCCTTTCTAGAAAAAAGGAGGGAGAAATAAAAGCATTTTACCTAAAAAGCTAATCTGTTAATTTTAAAGGTAACTTTTAAATTTACAAACAATCTTAATGTTATTAAGAATCTTAATACAAGTCTTTACTGGGGACACAATTTTTGTAGACAGTAACACACATCTACCTACATAACTTTCTGTCCTGGCTGTGGATGTGCTTCTTGTTTCCTGCTCAAATCACAGTTCCCTTCATCTGGAACTGATGAAACTTCACAATCTTTCTGGAGTGATGCTACAATGTTTTCCTCTGATGCCTCATTAGTAGCTGTGGACAACATAAATATATAAAAAAATAAATATACTTATGACCACTAAACTTTCTTCAGCACTGAGAAAATACTTCAAGAACAGGAGAAAATTGCAAACTCCACTCTATTTAACAATAGTGTTTTCAGCCCTGCTCATATAGTTAAGACACATAAGTTAGAACTTCACAGGGTATTTTTAGAATGCCAGACTTTCAGTAAATGCTTATTCTTGGCTAAAGGCTCAGACTTTGGGACTCTACTTAATTGCAGTGTCTTATTCTTGGTGGCAAAGAGCTGACCCTCTCCACAGACCCACCAACAGGAGTAAGGGTGCAATGCAGGAAGAAACACAACAGTTCTTATGCTTCTGAGTAGAAGAACTGGGGAGGAAAAAAACCAACTACTCAGCTGTAATATTTGCAGTTAAGCAAAAAGATACATGTACATCTTTGGGCCAGAGGAAAATGGCAGCACTGCTCTTGAGACATACTGCAAGACCTGAACTCTTCACAAACCAGAAGGGCCTGTCTCTGAGGCAGTGATACAGTGCAATTCTTCGTTTTCTACCCCAATGTAAAATTTGCATGAAATATTGCCAAAACTGCTTGCTGGTTTGCTTTATGAGGTACTGGAATACTATCAAACAATCCCTAGTTTTTACTGTTAAAATTATCAAATGCTTGGTTCCCAACAGTAACAGAAAATTTCACATCCATAACAGCAAACAGTATTTTGTCCAAGACTATTAAATATAAGAGTAACATCTCTACAGCATGCAAATAAATTATCAACTCTGAGTTAAGCTTTTGCATTTTGCTCTGTTTCCATGAAATGAACTTATTCAACAGCTGGTATCTTACCCATTTCCTCTTGCTTTTCATTATGAGTCTCAGAGATGCTTCTAGTTCCTTCTTTAACAATCATCAAAATCTGTTGGAGCTGTTCTTGTGTTAAACACACCAAACTTGTCAAGTCTTCACCTGATACAGATGGGGTTTGAGGTTTCTGTTTAGCTTTTTTAACAACACTAGGATCCTCTGAATCAGGATATCTGTTTGTGCCATCTCTTTGGAAAATCAAAGAGGGACCTTTAGTTGTGGCTTCCTGTGACGAGTGTTTAGCAACTTGCAGTTTTTCACCTTTTGTCATTGATAAGCTTGATTCACTCCTTGGTTTTGCTACATTTTCCTGCTTGATACAAGCATTTTGTGTTGGCCTCAGGACATGCCCAGCGTGCCTTGTTCTCAATGCCTGTTTAGGTGCTCTGGCTTTATTCCCCATCTGTTAAAGCAAAAAGATTTCCCCATATATTAAATAAAGAAATAAAATTGTATTTATAACAAATGAAAACAAGATCGAAGCAACAAGTACAATAAGTGTCATTTTTCTTCCTTGGTGACACTTGTAATTATTTCCTATGTATTAGGGCCTTTTTCTGCTTTCTGCCCTTCCCTAATCCACTGCACTCCAGTTTACTCAGAGACAACCTATATGACCAAACTGGAACTTAAACACACTTCTGATCCCTATTTTATCAGAATTCCTTTAAGGTCTCTGAAAGTTCTGATTTATATGATTCCCTGTGCTGCTTTAACTTCTTGACCAAGTAAAATAAAGCATTTTTCAAAGGTAAAAATAGTCACAGAACTTTGAATTCATCCTTTTTAACTGCTATTGTGAACCTGAGAAATCACAGAATATCTCAAGTTATAAGGGACCCATAAGTACAAATTTCTCTTTCATAAATATAATTGATTACATGTATTTAGGTAGTTGAAATGAATTCTCAAATTTCTCTGTTAATGAACTAAATAGTTAATCTACGTATTCTAATAATTTTTCCACTTACCTTCATTGCAGGCTTTGATTTGTCTTTTGGGAAACAAACACAAACATATGAAAGAAGTATTTAATGACAACTTCTTCCTGAAAAACAAGCTTGAGAAATCAGTAAACTGGTATATTCATCTGGGTTTTGTAGGTCAGGGGAAAATACTTTGCCTGTAACATCTGCCCTGATTATTTTACTTTTTTTACTTGTTTCAGTATACACACTTTAAAAGCATGTTGGAAAAAAAAATCAGATATATTCCAGTAACTATTTCCAGTTTTATACAGATCTAATAAAATTATTGTGCCAGTCTGGCCCTCCCCTGTTATTCATTATTCCTCAGAGCCCTGTGGTAATGGCTTTATCTCTGGTAACATGATGTTATGTCTCCACTGCTGAGATGCCATCCATTATTGCTCCCCACATCTATGCCCTGAAACACTCTTAAGTCTTTTAACTCAAATCCTAGAGGATGTATAGAGGTATAGTGGTCTCAAAAATAATAGTAAGTACCATGTTCAGTATAATACTTAGGAATAAAGAATATCATAATAGAGGGAAAGTGGTACTTGAGAAATCCAGCACATATAGCTAATGCAAAGGGAGAGAAAGTAGTAGAGATACTATTTTACTGGGACACATCTATTGGAAATAAGGCTTCTTCAGCAGCATAATGCAGTTACTGCTCTGGCAGTGGCTGCTGAGCATTTCGCACTGGTAGCACCTGTACCTTTTTTTGGCATTAACAACTGAAGACACTGGAGAACTGTTGTTAAAGTCTCCAAAACAGCACTATTAATGGCTTCCAAGCTACATGACCATTTTAAAACTTGGGAGTATGCTGAACTGTTGTCCTGCAGGAACAGGCACTTAATCCTGAACCACCTTGGTAACGTTTCAGTAGTAGAGGTGTTCTGTGGCCGTTTTCATCTCTGGGTTCTCAAGCATTCAGCCCTCATCTGAGTAGGTAAAAGTCACTGTTTGACTTCTTTCTGACTATTAAGATATTAAATTGTGATTCTGTGTGGTATTCAAACCCAACTTCTCTGTAAAAAGGAGAAACACAAATAAGGTCTTTTCCCATCACAGTGGGGAGATGCATAATGTGGAACTCCAAAGTCCTGCTTATGTGTTATTTTCTTTGATTTTTTTTTTTCTGTGTAAGAGAGAAGCATCTGTCTCCAGCAGCAGCTTAAGCTACTGCAGAATAATCCTGCTTTAGTCCCTAAGACTGTGAGCAGTGTCTGTCAGTGCAGAAAACCGAAATTCAGAACTAATACAATCTGACGCAATTTTTGACATCATTCTGCTCAAGCAAGTGCTGTTGATATCAGTGCATAACCAAGTTAATTTGTGGAGAAGAGTGCTTGTTCAAGGCTAGTTCACAGTCCAAGGTAATGCTTTATCTTGGAGCACTCTGGAACATGCAGTGGCCCTATGCAGCCAATGCTGCTGCTGATGGTTGTAAAGAGCAAAAGCCGTAGCATTGCTGTTTCAGAGGTATTGCAGGGTTTATTACCAGTACACTGATGTTCCTTCCTGACTCAAAACACCACATAAAGCCTCATTAAACAGCTGTCTGGTAAATGCAGAAAATGAAATATAATTTAAAGGGCATTAAATGGAGAATTTCTGTATCCTGACGATGTAGAACAGCTACAGAAAGTAGCTGTAAAGCATCAAATGTATGTCTGACAAATCACAAAAATAGAATTTATTAACATTTAATCATGAACATATACTGGAAAAGTCTATTTCAGGTAGTAGTAATAAGATTTGGCCTAAATAAACTGCTTATTGAAAATTAAAAATGTCAGCTGCCAAATACTGAAGCTGGTTTCAAGTAAAAGATGACTGTAATGATGTAATTCTGTGTAAATTAAGCAGAGAGTTATTAGGCCTCTTTTTTCCCTGGTAAGTAATGTGATATAAAGTTAAAAAAATTATCCAATTATGCCAGTTGATACACAATAGCACTTTTATGAATAGAAGCAAGCCTACTGGCCACCTGTTCACAATGGACAAACTATTCAGAACTTCACTATCAACCTACTGTTCAGAATCAAAGTCCTGAGTAAAAAGACTTGTAAATAATAATGCACAAACATTCTTCCTGATCTGAAAAATATTTCAATAAAGCTGTGCTTTGTGTTGCTTGGATCTTAGGTTTAACTTCAAGAAGCTTTAAAGATTACTTGAGATAAATGATTAAAAAAATACCAGAAGCAGCTAAAATTAGCCTAGGCTTTCCATCCAGTACTTCAGTTTCAAGCTTCAGTCCATCACTGCAAAATGAAAGAGAGAATGGAATCTGAAATATTAAATAATCTGATAATGTAAGATCATTAACATTAATAACAAGGACAATTGGACTTCATTACAAGCCAGTATTTACTGCTGGTCCAGATGGTCTTTCACACCCCAAGCTTTGAATGTTTTGAGAAGTTACTTAATACAAAGAAATCAACGTGTCTTGAAGAGAGTATATTTTTACTGAAAAAACTGGATTTGGTGTTGCAAAGGTTGATGCTGAAGGTGCCACTCACATATATATATATAAATATATATAAATATAAATATAGTTATACAGAGCAATACGCCTGCCTCAAGAATTTCGTCATCCTACAACATGAACTGTGTGCTACAAAGACTCAACAAGTCTCCCACAACGCCAGCACCGACCACAAAGAGGGGCTGTGTTCTGGTAACAGCCCTTCATTGTGCTTCCATGCACAACAATCCACCTTTCCAAATGGAACAACCTTTATTAGAAGGGTTTATTAAAAGACAAAAGCGTGGCAGTGCTTAGGCAAAGTACACAAACACTCATTTTTCTTCCGTGCGTTGAGAAACCCTACTACGAAGATCAGTGTTCAAAATAACACTTATCTTCAAGCTTTCATTAAAAAAAAAAAAAATAAATAAAAAATAAACAATCCAGCGAGCACGGAACTTTCTCGGGAGCCCGGAGGGGTGTGACCGGAGCCGCTCCCCCGCAGCCGCGCCCGTCCCCATCTGTGCCGCACCCGGCGGGAGCGGAGGGTGCGCGCCCCCCTCGCACCGCCGAGCCGCGGTGTCCCCAGTGTCCCGTCCCCGATGTCCCGTCCCCCTCCACCGCTTCCCAGACCCCTTCCCGAGGCCCTCCCGTGGGACGGGCCGTCAGTCCCGGCTCTGTCCCGCTCCCGGTGCCCCGGCCACGCGGCACCGCCGCGCTGCGCTCCGCGGGGGCGGCCGGGCGAGCGGCGCTGGGGCCGTCCCTGCCCGGGCACCGGGAGCGCCTCCCGCCGCCAGCCCAGCCCAGCCCCGCTCCCTCCTTACCCCAGGTTCATGGCTGTGCCCGGCGGCCGCGGAGCCGCGCGGAGCTCCGCGCATCGCCCGCCCCGTCCCCGTCTCCGTCTCCGTGATCCGCGGCCGCGGCCCCGCTGAAGGAGCCGGGCGGCGATTGGGCTTCCCGAGGGCGGGATTTGCCAATGGGCTCCTGGAGCACTGCGGGGCGGTCGGGCCGGGAGCGCTGGGGGATGGAGTCCCGCACCCCTCCCGCGACTGGGAGCGCCCCGGGAATGGAGCTCCGCGCCCTCCTCCCGGGGGATGGAGTCCAGCACATCCCTCGCGGCCGGGAATCCCGGGGGATGGAGCTCCGCACATCCCCCGCCGGGGGTCCCGAGGGATGACGTCCCGCACACCCTCCGGCCCCGCCGGGGGTGCGCAGCAATCGCCGGGCGATTATCCCCGGGCTCGGGCCTGAGCTGCCTCCGGAGCGTGGGAGGGCGGCGGCTGCTCGCTCGCCTTTTAGTGCGTTTATTTATTTATTTCCTGGTGTGGCTTTGGCAAAGCGGACGAGGCAGGAGAGGGGGGCGACGCTGAAGGTGGGGGACGGAACGGCGTCTGGAGCCGGCGAGGGCTTCACCCGCCCGCCCGGTGTCCTGGAGCTGCGGGGGGAGCGGATCCCGTCAGGAGAGGAGGGAGAGCCGGGACTGAGGAGGGAAGGGTCGGCCGGGACAGCTGCCCGGTGTCCGGGCTGGCGCGGTGGGAGCGGAGGGCGGGGAGTCCCGCGTAGGACGCTTCCCATGCCTCCCTCCCTCCTGCCATTCCAGCGGGCGGTGGATCGGTGGATCGTGTCCCGCTCTCCGGGACTTGCTTTACTCTGGGCTGCCGGAGTGGTTTCTGCATCACGGTCCTGCTGAACTTTTGAGATCCGGCCCTTCGCCATCGCCACTGGTTTGATGGGTTTCCCAGACCGCGCTCCAGGTGCTGGTGGGTGTTCCTGGACCGATTCGATGCTCTTGAGCAGCGCTGTAGGAGCGGAATATTGAGCACTGTTGTTGTGTAGGTACAACTTCTGGAATAATGGAACGTGTAAACGTGCAAATGAAATGAATCTACATGTTGCCTCATTTTCAGGATAAAAATATCGAACTTATTTCAGGAGGATTTGCTTATGTTCAAGAGTATAGTCAGATTCCATAAAATGCTTCAGAGACCGTTTAGATATTTTACTATTCAAGATGGCATTTAAGCTTATGCTTAAAGCCAAATGCTTACTGAAATCCTTGATTTCAAAGGAGGTTAAGACCTTAAGGCTTGTCTCGAATAGTGTTGCTTCTAGACGTGGTTAATTTTGTCTGGACAAAGGTACTACAGATACAGGGGCAGATCCTCTGCGTGTTCTCCAGCTGTGCTTACTCCAGCTGACGGTGATAGAAGTGTTGCCCTTTGGAGATTACAAAGAAAACAAATAAACAATAATAAAAAAATAGACGGCGAGGCTGAGTTTAATGTGTACACAGAACCTCTGAACTGCTTTGTTTGTTCTATGAAATTAACGTGTCAGTCATCAGACAAAATTATATTTTCTGGGGGATTTTTTTACAAATATGGCTTCACAGCTTTTTGTTTGGTATTTATGGATTGATAGATGAGTTTAAAAGTCTTTGAAACATTAATTTAGGGACTAGAACAAGAGAGGAAAAGAAAGCCAGGAGTTTTCTCAGTAATGCACTGCATATGAAATCCTGTGAAGCACAGAACATACAAGATAGATTGTTGATAGCTGTTGCCATTTTTGGCTGCCTTATATCAGTGTCTCTAAGTCTCCCTGGGATGTCATCAGCAATAACCTCTGAAGATTACTTTGTCTATCTGATATAGTCTAGGTTCATCATTAATCCCAGGAATTAAAATTTGTTAACAGTGATTTAAACCAAAAGAACTCATGCTTATCAAAGTGTTGAACAGTGCTTTCCCAAACCAATATTGAAATCTGAATCTTAATCATTAGGAAGGACATTGTCTAATTTTTTTAAATGTTTTTGTGTCTGAAACAATCAGCTCTTCACTGTCATGGATCTCATATACCTGATTTCACCCCAGCTCTATGTATCTGGTCACAAGGTAATAAGACCTGTGAGATTTCATCCCCAGCTTCACAATGGATTTCCTAAATAAATAGATTTTCATTATACTTGCTGACTTTTAAATAATATACCAAACAGACCTGGCTTCTAATTTTTATCTGAGACAGCAGGTGGCAATGTACTTTCAAGCATCTCTTCCACACTTTGTCATAGGGAAAATCACCTTGTAAGGACTATAAAAGAAGTTTTACAGTCCATTTAGATTTCTTTTGATTTTAATATTTTCTAAATCATCAGTGCTTTGCTAGGCAAGAGATAAGTTCTTTCAAAAAACTGACAGTAGTTGATCAGTGGTTTCAGAACTTAGGGAAAAAACAGTGCTGCTGTGTTCTTTGTATGTGAGTTAGGACCATCTGGAAAACCTCCTCTACGAATATGGAACTGGATGCTTCAAAACTGGCAAGTCTTTCAGGCATTTGATAAAGTACTACACAAAGTAAAATTATTTGGGCAAATAAGCAGATTGTAACTTGTGTAAAAGGATTTCCTACACTGTAGAAAAATTATTAATTCCATTAATGCACACTTGGCTTTATGTTATCGTGAAGGCCAGATAACTTCTTTTTTACTTTCAAACTACCTTGGAAATATCATGTGTCATTCCCACGTTAAGAGGCAGAATTCTAAAAATATCCAAAGTCCCTTAACTGAGCTGCAGTTTCACAGGGAGCCCCTATGCAATATTTACATATTGTGAGAAGGACTGTAGCAAAGTATTTTTTTTTCAAAGCTGGAAAGGAGAATTATTCTCTCCCACAGCAGGCCAGTTACCCATCTCACACTGAGAGGACATCGTGCACTAATGCTGATAGTACAAATTTTAAGGCAGCCTAAAAATTGACATATTTTGTTAAATGAGCATGGAAATGTTACCTAGTGTACGTGCTGTAATTTAAAATGTTTTTTGAAAACCAGAAAAGGAGTCTCTGAAGACAAATCCTGTTCTGATACACTTATAAAAAATGCTTCTGTTTTTTTCACCCTTCAATATTTATTACTATTTTAAATCACGGGAACCTTTCCCCTTCAAGACAATTATTCTGTTTTATTTAAAGAGTTTTAACATAGGTTGTGTCAGGTAGTAAAACTGCAGCCTTAACTTGTGGTTTTATCTTCCCTGTATAATTTCATTGGCTATGAAATTAATTGCCTTTAACTGACATATGTCTTCGAAATACGTGACTATAGAATTTACATATTATCATTAGGTATTTGGGTATTTTGGACTTGAGGCTTTAGCCATGCATTCCAAACTCTATGTGGATAATAGATCTATTCATGTCAGTAGGCCTGATTTTATGGACTATATTCTAACTTGCCATGCTTCCATATTGTAATTAACTTTAATTGTTTTATTTATTGATTCTTCTCTGCAGAATTTGATGGGAATATTAGAATCCAACATAATGGGCATGATAGAAGTTGAAGTGAAATATATGAAGAAATCTAAAGATTATGTTTCCTGTTACTGCTTGTCCAAAAATACTATTTAAACTGCTTATGCCTTTAGAAAGGAGTAGAGAGGAGATAATACTTGTTTCTATAATGCAAGGACTGTTGGAGTGCCTACAAGAAAAGCATTACCAGGCTCTATTTCATTTCCTGATAATCACCAGCATTCCTATGTCCTTGATTTATCATCCTAGAGGACTGAATGAAAATGCTTTCAGGCTACATGCATCTCTCATAAGGATCATGAAACACTATCAAGCACTTCAATCACTCATTAATTAAAGTTTTTAACAATATAAGCAAGGTAAGAGGATGAGATTTCAGTGGGAGGTAGGTGTTGTGAAGCCCCCATCAGGTGTTTGTCTTGATCTCCAGACACATAAATGCCATTAATATCTAGTCATAAGTGACTTAAGAGAACAAGTCCTATTGATTTTTCAATCACTTACACACTTGTGAAAACCCCACTCAGAATTGTTAGACTTGTTTTCCAGGGGAATAAATGGATTGGCACAATGATTAAATTCAGCATTGCTGCTGATACTTTCTGAAAGCTGGAACAATGGGGGTTTGGCTTGGGTTTGTAAATGCATTTACACTACAAATGCAGCTGAGAGGGTCCCCCAAGAATACATTTCTTTGGAGCATGCATATGGAATATATCCAGGTTTGAGTCTGGCATTGTTGCTGCATGGGTGAGTGTCTTTTAAATAGCTGGATATACTGCTAGTATGGTTTGAGTCCATTAATTTCTAGTTTGTTAACTTAATTTTGGAGGAAGGGGTTCCCAAACCTTTTTGGAATAACATGGCTTTCCTAGAAAGTGTATCCTTTTACCCTACAGTGACAGACAGAATTCATTATCTGTCTACTTAATACCTGTATGTAGTTTCTCTGGCATCCCCAGCCATTGCAGATATAGTAAAGTAAATCAGGAATGTCCATAAGGTGTGTTTAATTTTTCTTAATGAAATTTAGTAGTTTGAGCTATAGAGAAACTGTGTGCACAGCTGAGCAAACAGCAAATGCCTGCCAAGTGCTCTACAGGTGAAGTGGAGATTACTGCTGAAGAAGAGTAGCTCCCAAATCTTGAAGATGTCTTACCTGCTACCACACAAGTTCAGACTCATACTTAGTTTTCAGGTCTTCTGAAGTTAAATGGGAAACCTAAACAGTTTTGGCCTTGCTTCCAAAACATTTTAGGTAACATAAATGGAAGTTTTTGGACTTGTTTTCTTGATTGCTCCCTGCAAAAGCAACATGATGAAAAGTAACTATCAACTGAATGCAATCAAATGCCAGCATGAGATGGTGTTAATCTTTCTCTGGCACACTTGACGATTAATGAAATGAACGTATGATCTGTGTGCCAAATAAACTCAGGGCTGAAATCAAACAAAACCTTTCTTTCAAGAAAATAATTTGCTTTTCGGTACTCCAACTGACACAGGAACAGCATGTTCTGATTTTCTATTATTCCAAACAGGAGCTTACGTGATGTCCATAAATTAGAGTCTATATCTGATGTCACAGATTCCTTCCTACTGAGAAGTTTTTAAACACTAGAATATTTCTAAAATATATTCCTCTGTGGCAGGGGAATTCAGTTCCTGAAACCTGCCTTTGTGGCCCAGAAATGTGTAGCCCATACATGCCATCTTTTGTTCTGAGTGTGGGGTATTGCACATTTCCTCCCTCCTTACTGATGGATTTAAAGGATAGTTATGCTTGAGGCTGAGTGCATAGGCATTGTCTTTGTAAAACCTCTTATGAGGAAGATTGATACTTTTATATTCTGGTATATACCCAGTGTAGACCACCAAGAAGCACATGAAGAATGTAAAGAAAGTATGTTCTTACTGCACGTGTGCTAGTGAACAGCATTGAATTGGGAAGAGAAACTCAGGAGTAAATAACCCAAATTTATGCCAATTGAAGCCTACAACAGCAGTCTTTTCCTTTTTTAACCTTCAGCTCCATCAGTTTGATTGGGCTACAGTGAGATCCATGGGTGGCAAAAATGGCTGTTGCTCCAGTGGGGTTACACTGTATCAGAATAGCAATAAATCTACTTTCCAAATGAAATAAACTCTTCCATTAGCTTCTTGGGCTTTACAGCATTTGCCAAAAGTATTTCTGAAGTATTTTCTATATTCAGGCATCTCATGCACACCTATGGATGGTGCATGCTCCATCATTTGTAGGAGTTTTCAGAGATTACATACTTAACTGGATTCTTCTTAAAGAGGCTACTGAAATAACAATTTTTTGAAGTGAGCCTTACTTCAAAAAGACAAGTGTACTTGCTGTGTATTTTTTGTCTGTACGTGGCACTCCCAAATTGCACAGAACTAGAGATGGTTCTGGTCACAGTCAGTTCCTGTCCTCTTTCCTCACGTGGCAGCCTTAGCTGAAAAAAATATCAAATCCATCACAAAACTTATTTCAGAGTTTGTGTGACTAAAAAGGGTTTATAAGTAGTGTTATGATAGAAGTGGCACAAAGTGTAGAAATAAACCTCATTGCATGGTAAGGCAAAAGGTTATCAAGCAAAGAATGGATTGTGATCTAAGTGAAGGACCTGATGGCTGCAGATTTTTACCAAGTTTTCTTTCTTCATTGTTACAAGCAAAGAAACAAAACCTCATGGTCTAATACTGTAATGCACAGTGACTGTCAAAACACAAAGGACTTGAATCATATTCCTTACAAATATATTCCCCATCAAATGTTGGGGAAGAATAAAGTTTGCATTAAAATAAAGGTATTTTCTGATAACGAGATCAGAATGTTAATTATGTAATGCTAATGTGTAGTGTCAAGTTTGGATTTTTAAGAAAAGTTAAATTACTAATTATCAGCTTATTAAGTGAGGATGGACCAGTGTTCCTTCTGAATGATTTATTGTGATTTTTTTTTTTCCCCTAAAAATATATTTTGATATAGTTTATATTAAAACACTATAAAAGCAAAGATTACCACTTAACATTTCATTTTTGTCAGGAAAGAATCTCCTGCAAAATACTTACAAATGAGTCTCTTCTGCAGTCTTGACTGAAATGCATTATGCAGAAATCTGACAACTGTTCAGTACAATTTGCAAGCTGCAGAAAATTCAAAATAGTCTTTGATGTCTAGGCAGAAATTCACTGTACAGCAGGGAGTTTAGGTTGGTTCTCTGCATTTTATCAGCCCATGTTGTGTTTAATTAAGACATGGCAAGCATCTCAGGATTAGCCTTTGACAGCTGAGAGTTTTTGCTTCAGGTTAATAAGCCTGCTTTTTTTTTCTCCTCTCCCATTTTCCCCCTTCATAAAATTCCAGTAGGTTGTCAAATCTTCTAATACTTTTCTTGAAGGAGCCTTCTTTTGGATAGAGATATCATATTGGCACTGGTGTGTTCCTCAGCTTCATGCCGAGTAACTGTCCCATGTGAACTGACTGGATTTTACTACATAGCAGAAGCATTTAATGTAATAAAATTCATATCTGACAGCAGGTATAAAATAAATGTTGGATGTGAGGACTGCAGAAACTGTCCTCACAAGAAATCAGTCAATATGGATTGGAACATACACTAATGAAAACTAAATGAAAAACAACAAAAACCTTAGCAAGAACAGCAGAAAATAATAACCAAAACAATTGAAAGAGTAATGATGTTTATTTGCACTTGTTATCAAATATTGATGATTATTATAAACCAAGAAGAAACTGTAGTTAAGCAAACACTAATAAAGTGAAATAATATTATACTTTAATGATTAAAAGTGTCATCTTAAAGAAACAAAAAGTGTGGAGAGAAGAGGGAGGAAATGAAGTCCTGGGCATACCAAAAATGGATCAAGAGAGTGATTTTTTCTGAGAGAAGGCACTGAAACAATCAAACCAGCTGCAGAAATAAAAAAAAGAAAATTATAGCTTTAGCAAATGAATGTGAGTAATTATATTTCCATCACTTTGTATTATATTGTTTGTCTTCTTGGGGTAAGATTTAACTTATTCAAAGTCTGAACTCTTCTGACTGCTAGAACTTGGACGAAGGGACTAGTCAGAAGAACCCCTGAGGGAAAGGAAAAGCTTGTGTTCACATTGTAATGGATCATATCTGAAAAGTGAAAGGTATGTACTGAGCTCCTGGGGCTTCTCGTCCTCAGTTTTTAAACCCAAATTTTCAGGGATTTTAGAGCACTGAGTTGCATAGCTCCCTCAACTTGGGAAATGAGGAAAGGTAGGAAGATGGTTATTTTTTTGCAGAAAGTAAATGGAGACCTGTAGCATCAGAAACATAATACAACAGTAATAAACAAACATCCTGAATAGCAGCATTAGCTAGAAATTGTTGGAGAAATAAGCTATGAGTTGATTTGTCCCTTCAAATAAGACGTAAAAAAACAGGAGAGAGGATGATTGTCATTTATCTTGCTTTAAGATAACTATATTAATTTATATCAATGGATATCCTATATGTCCATTTATTGTAACCTGGGAAGTGTTACAGGAGACTGAATGTTTTGTGTACTTTTCTAATGGTTTCTGATTGAGGGGAAACTGTAGAAATGCTACACATTAAAATAATCAGCAAGGGCATAGTAAATACAAATATTACACTATATTTTAACATGACTTAGGAAAACAATTAATATACCATTGTGGTATTAAGGGAATATGCGATCATTTTGGGCATTTAGAAGTTTTGTTAAGGTGAACAATCTAGATCACAGCACTTCTGTGTGATAAGGGAAGAGAAGCACATCCACGGGCCAGAGGCTAACACAAACAAGCAGACATCTCTAGAACTGTTTTCAAGATGCTTTTGTATTTTTGCTACTCTGATTAGCAGAAATCTTGAGTATCAGCAGACTGAATATAAAGGTGTTCGTGCTGAAGGATAAATAGTAGCATTTTCTACCAAATTCCCTAATCTCCTCTTTTCTGCACTGTAAACTATCATTTTCATAGGCATTTCCGTATTTCTTGTCCTTCCCCTTATCAGTATCTGGTTTCTTCCCAAAATTTCACATTCTCTTTTCCTTCACCCCTGAACTGTACATTTAATTGGATTCATGCTTATGTTTGGTGGGGGTGGAGGGAGCGATAAATTGTTGCAAACATCACCCTCTGCATTATCTGGAGTAAGAAGAATATGAGGGAAGAGGTCACATGTCTAGTTAGCACAATTTTCTCTTTCCTCCCATGGGTTTTTGTTTGGCTGATTACTTATTTCTTTATAGTTGTTGCTGAGAGTATTTAACCCAAAATGTAAAAGTAAAACAAAATATGATTGTCCTTTTCCTTACTCTTTTTGTTAGTTCCAGTAATTGTATTAAGAATTGTGTTTGGCAAGTAGAATTTTATAGGCATATGTGATGGTGAACTCAGTTAGTACAATATCATAAATGCTCCTAAATGGAAAGTTTTATTACAGTTTTGTCTTCTCTCCTTCAGAATGTCACAATTGTACTTATGGTTGGCAGTAGGTGAAACTTCATAGACTTCTGTAGATTTATAAACTGTGCCCTAAGAGTCCAATTTCCAGAAATTCCTAGAATTTCTTTCATATTTTGTGCAGTACTTTGTAAATCTTTGACTAACTAAATGATGAAGAAAAAAAGTCAACCAAAGCAGTAATTGCAGGTTCAGTGCTGAGTAAAAGAAATAATTGCAGATATTGATTTGACTTAAAAAACATCAACTACACTGAATCCCCTCTGCTAAATGTAACAATAAAAAGACTGTTAGAATTGGAAATGTTTTGCTTTTATCCTTATGCTTTGTTTTTAACCTGTCCAAGCCATTGCTGAAGCAGAAAATGCAGCATAATGGATGGAGATTTAACAAAAAAGAAAAGGATGACCTATGCTGATGTAATGTTTTCTGTCATCTTTTGTGTGAGTCTCCCATTTTGTCAAGTTTTCTAAACAAAACTCTTTAATTGTAATGTGTTTCTTAAACGAAGTTGGGCTTGAACATGGATATATTTCAAAATAATTTCACTAATTCTCAACAAATGTTACTTGCTGAGTATTATCATTTTCATTTGTGCTTTAGAATTTCTGAAGATGTAAATTAATTTAGATGTAGTCCTTATCAGTCTTTGAAGAGAATGTTAATTATATCTGGCAATAATTGTTTTGCAGAAAACTGGGAAATCAGCCTGGATCTCTTGAATGGTTTATGATTCAATCCCACTTCATGAGTAAGCTTTGCCAACTGTTTTGTTTTTACCATGAAAGCTTTATATATGTGGGGGTGTGTGTATACACACACACATATTAAATATATATGTATGGAGTTCTTGTAAGTCTGCTTACACAAAAATGTAAGTATACACTGTATTTCTTTTCTGATAGTACTGTTGAATTAGATAAGGTTGAATAGAAACAGATTGGGACACTGGTAATTCAGGATATGCTTTTTGAATAGGCAAAGGAGCTTTTTTAAGAAAAGGAGATTAAAATGTTGTGCCATAGCTTTCAAAAATGTTCTGTGCTTCAAAGAAAAATACACTTATCTAGCTGCTACAAGATGAGACTGAACTTGGTGATGACAAGTGTGACAACAAATCATCCTGTTGCTCACTGGAGCTCCAGTCAGTCTCGTGTTCCCTCTGCAGTGGTTTTTTTGTCCTGCTGCAGTGCCACTGTACATCTGATAGTGCTGCTGTATTGTACTCTGGCACAAATGAAATCTGCCAGCTATTATTGCAGTAGCTACAAGTAATTGCTTCATACTTGCACAAATCTTTACAGGTTATAAAAAATTAGCAATTTCTGAAAGGGTGTTGTGTAATGTTACGTCGTACCTAGTTTTTTTTAATTACAACATAGGTAATTCAGAAGCATACATTACTGGATCATAATCATAAGAATGAGCCAGTTTCTGTCACTTTTATGTACACTAAGTAGAAAATAACTTGGGTTTAAAGGGATTATTGCCACACTAATGAAAGTTTCAGGAAAGGAATGTGTATCAGGAAAGCTGCAAGTGAAGAGGCTGCAACACTGACAGTGATGACTATTTATGTTTCTAACAGTGATTAAAAATATTTCCCCTGAAATTCTGTGTAGTTATTCTTAGCCAGTTGTATGTTTGTGAGTGCTTTTTGACTTATATTTTGGGAGTTAAAATACAGAGCTAGATACTATGTCTAGCAGAGCTATATGATATGCTACCACTATCCTGTGAGAAATGCCCAAATGGAATTTCCAAAGATAGCCTGTGAAGCAGCCCCGTGGCCAGGAGCTGAAACACATTGATTGCTACTCCTGAATAATCAGGGTGTAACCTTTCCCCTCCCTACTTCACTTTTTCATTTGCAAAATTGAGCAGTATTAATAAACTATTTGAGTGGGTTTTTCTCCAAATATGTTAGATTATGCTCTAAGTGGCATCTCCCTTGCATAGCCTGTACACTGCTCCTGTTTCCAGTAACACAGAAAAATGCAGTTTCATCTCATCTCTATGGCTACGTGGCGTTATGCAACATGACTTTTGAAAAATTGTAAGAGATGGGCTTCTTTTTTCTTTAAATTTTTTTTTTCAAGGTAAATAAATTCGTTCAGTCTCAGGGAGAAGCAAAATACTGAAAATAACAGTATTAGAAAGGCCAAAGGGTTCTTTGTGTGTATGATATATAATATTTCAGAAATTATTTAACTAATTGGCAAATTGAAGGACCGAAGCTTTGCACAAAAGCTACTTTGAAAGGGATTCCTTACTGAGGCCTTGTTGTATATACTTCACCCTTACAGTATAGAAGGGGTTGTTGTCTGTATGATCTCTATATATACATAGAAATATATATAGAGAAAATATATAGAAGGGACCTGTTGTCTGTATGTCTTTTTTCACTTCCATTTCTTTCCTAAAAAAGGAGTTACTGTGTTTTCTTCTTTCATGGTAAGGAAATGAACAACAGCATAGAACACTTAAGATCTTCCTGAATGACCTTTGTATACTTTGAAGTTTGAATAAGCCAAATAACACCACCATGCAATTGAACTAAACTTTTAAGGCCACTCAAAATGTCATGGAGATCATAAGATGCCTACACATTTGATTCTTGGTTTGGTGAATGAAAAGAAGATGATGACTGTGACACTCAGAACTATTTTTCATGGGAGCAAAATTTAAAAAAAAAGGGAGAAAAATAGGGGCAGTGGGACTGCTGACTGCCTAAAGGGCAGAAGTTGCTGAGTAATTAATTAGCAACTGATTCCAAGCTTAAAATCCATTTCATGGGTGTTTTAGAAATGGAGCTATTTTTTTCTTTGTAATAAGTATGATATGGATTGTGGCAATGAAGAGTTTCTATTCCCTCCTTCCATCTGTGTTCTACATCCATCTGTCATACTTTATCCCTGTTTAGATTGAAAATGTGCTGGATTCGTGCAGTGTTTGTATTTACAAACTAAACAACCCATAGGCTGCATGGGACAGAAGGTGTGAGAGCTGCTGGTGTCACCACTTGGCAGTAGGACCTCGGTGACAAGAAAGAGGCCATTTCTGTTTCTGGAGTTGTTAAATCCTGGCATCCAGTGCTTATCACAAAATAACTAAGGAAACAAAGCACATTTGCACTCTACTGTCCTAAGGACACAGCACTCCTGAATAATAACAGATCATCCAAAGGACAGCTGGAAACAACTGGCATCTGAGTGACCAGAATGATAACACTTCCTTAAATACAACACTCAGGCTCATCAATAAATAGATTTTTTTTTTCCTCAGATAACAAAGCCAAATATCTGCTACTGTATATACATGTTCTGTAGTCTTTGCTGAATCTTTCATTTGATCCAAACTGGATTTTTTACTAAAATTACACGAGCATTTATTTTAGATTTAAAAGCGCTATTCCAGTCTGCTGTAAATTTATCCAGTTAACTGTATGACAGCACTTTGGAGATAAGAACTGTTCCTTTTTCCTTGAGAGATATGTATTTCATATAAACAGTAATTTACATATATACTTACTCAAATTATGACTAACAGGCAGGTTGAAACTGCAGATGAATAAATTGGGAAATTTAAAATTAGCTCAGAAGTATCCTTACTGTATTCCTATAAAGTATGATTGTATCAGTAGAGCAGCAGAGGGCAACATGGCCATGACATGAATCTGCACTCTGAAATGGCACTTTTCTTGGTTTTGATTTTTTTGAGTTTTGGTTTTCAGTATCTGAACTTTTCAACTAGAAGTACTGTAGCCTGATATTATTAGACATTGAAACATAGAATCATTTAGGTTAGAAAAGACCTTTTAAATCATTGAGTCCGACCATTAACCCATCACAGCCAAGCCCACCAGTAACCCACATTCCTCAGTGCCACATCCACATGGCTTTTAAATCCCTCCAGGGGTGGCAACTCCACCCCTTCCTTGTGTAGAAGGGCTTGACAGCCCTTTCAGTGAAGAAAATTTCCCCTGATATCCAATCTAAACCTCCCCTGGTGCAACTTGTGGCTGTGTCCTCTTATCCTGTCACTTGTTACCTGGGAGAAGAGACCGACCCCCACCATCCATGGGTGGCTCAGGGGTGTGAGGGTGGCTCTCTCACACAACAAAACCAGCTTTTTTTTTTTTCACCATGGTAAAGTGAAGAGGCTCTTTGGCTATGTTAAAGGATTCAGTGGAGACTTTTCCCCTTCGTTCACTGCTATTCTTTTCTGTGTGCCAGTACAAATGATTTATGCTGTGACACGTGGAGCTGGACTAAGAACTGATCTGACTTAAAATTTTGTCTAGTGGAAAAAACAGGGAGAAGAAATGGGAGAGTGTGTGTGTGTAATTTTCAGTGGATCACCTTCTTCATTTTCACTGTGTAACCAGGCAAATAGCTGTGTTGTCATCATGGTGCAGCACCATATATGAATCAGTAGGTCACTGAGTAGATGGATAGCAAAGAATGCTAAACTGTCAATGCTCCTAAAGTCATAATACATATCAGAAATATCAGATTATGTCCTCATTTCTGTCTTTGTAGTAGAGATTCTTTTTCCTAGTAACAGTGATACTCTGGAAATGTCCCATAAAGCAGGCAGAGCAAAGAGCAGCTTATGTGAGTGCTGGCAGATTAGGGCCTGCACCAAAACTTGATCTGCAGCATTACTGCACCTTATATGAAGAAGCAGTTCCTCAAAAGAAGTAGCAACTTCCATGCAGATTCTGTTGTCAGATGACAAAAGGCTATGGTATGGATGTTTGAAAAAAAAAAAAAGAAATTCAACTGGAAAAGATACTTTGACTTCAGGAAAAAGCTACATACTTATAATCTATTTATTTAGGAATAAATTAAATTGTTCCTGTTCACTGGCATGATGAAACTTATTATTTTCTTAAGAGAGTTCCCCTTATAAAATAATATGCAATTTTTTTGTGTAGTAAATGAAGTCTCAGTGTGTTTCGCACTTCATTTGAGCCATCATAAACTGTCACGTTAATTCCAGAGCACAATATTTTTATTTACTTATTTTAAAATTTGTATTACTTTTATCATGACAAAATAAGCAATCTCCAGCCATGCTATTCATCTAATCAGAATAGCATGTGAAGTTAATTTCCAGTGGGCTCTTTGTGAAGCACGTTTATTCCCCCCTAACGACCTGCATTCAGCACAGAACTTCCACCACCATCACTTCCACCAAAAGTACCACCTTATGACAAATAAATGTTTGAGATTTGCTTAGTCTATTTTTTTATAAGAGAAAATGTACCACAGCATATAAAAATGGAAATTATGTTTCAGAAAATTTAAAATTTTTGGATAGCTTCCCTTCAAAATCAGAGCATGAGAAGAATGTGTCTTATGAAAAGGGGAGACAAAATGTTGAGAGATTGAGTATTTTAAATGAATGAATCCTCAGTTTATGTTTCTGTAATCTAGAATAGCACTGATAGTGCTAGAATAGCTAGGATACAGTTAATCTAGT
This sequence comes from Pseudopipra pipra, assembly GCF_036250125.1. Taxonomy (NCBI): domain Eukaryota; kingdom Metazoa; phylum Chordata; class Aves; order Passeriformes; family Pipridae; genus Pseudopipra; species Pseudopipra pipra. The sequence continues at coordinate 13,193,986 of NC_087559.1, forward strand.
TTTTGAGCATAGGAACTGTGCAACCTTGGGGATACTGATCCACCTTGAGTTCTACTATAAGAAGAAAAGAGCAATCTTAGGGATAATACTGTACCCTATTCCATAAAAACTGACTGCCAGAGGTGATTGGTATAGGGATCATCCCTGTACTTAAAGTGCTGACCATTGCCAGAACTGGACTAATAAAAAGTATTTTATCAGCAACTCAGTAGCTTTCACTTGTTCATCCAGTATCTAGTCCATAACCACAACCATAATTCAATTGCAATATGGAGTTCTTTTATTCTACAAATAAAAATTCTGATTATTGCAGTACTTTATTCTGATCTTTCCCTCACTTCTCTCATTCATTTCTCCCTTAGTTGATTTTGTTCTACTTGCTTGGGTCTTAGTCATTTCCACGCCTCTGAAAGTGTTCTACTTTCCAAGCTGATGTGCAAAAACCATCTCTAAGAAGCACGCTAATTATATGGATGGGTTTGGTGACCACAGCTTAAATTTCAAATAGCAATATGCAGCTCTTGAATATTTCTGTTCTATATAAGAGCTACATGATTTTGGAACCTCTCAATTCGAGTTTCAGTAGCATACAGGATTTGTCTTTTAATAACTTAGTGTAGGAGAACTGCAGTACCCCAACCGTCTGCTTTATGCTGAACTCTCTGAAGCAGCCAATTTTGTCTTTCAGAACGTGGCTGCTGCACATGCTGGGTGCTGATTACAAGTATTATCTTAAGAGAATCACTTCTCAATATTTAAGAAAATTACTCTTCTTTTAAAGGCATGCTTTTGTGCTTTTATACTCCTGCTGGCTCATCTCACCAGGAGGGAACTGAAAAATACTCTCATTCAGTTCCATGGCTGTCTTTGCTGCTGCTTTGTGTTTAGCAAACAAACTGGGAGGAAAAAGAGGACTACAAATAATCAACAACCTGCAGCTTCTCAAGAAGCAAAGAAAGTAGCTTGGCAACAAAAAGAAAACCTGTGCTATAGTGCAACCAGAGTGGTTTGTCCGTGTAACAAGACGGGAGCAGTGTCTGAGAAGGGCCTGAAACAGATTCAAAGGTTCAGAGCCTTTGGGCACCTGATCTGCTTTACACAGAGCTCATGAAAATCAAATGCAAGTAGGAGCCCCGCAAGAAAGAGTGTAACCAGAATACTTGCTGTCAGGTAGTCTTCCTTCCCTACTCACCTTTTGTGTCAGTAGGTGTGACACAAAAGTTCAATGAGTGTGTGCAAGAGCCAGTATTAGAGGTCTGGAAGATCGAGTGGGTTTGTGCGCACACAACCTGAGCTCACCTTACACTCCTGAGTGCCTGCTGCTGTACCAAACTAAATCCTTTTTAAGCCTGATCTTCTTTCTTCACTTCTGTTCCTTATAATACATTGTGAATCACCATAATCTCTGCTCTGCAACGATACCACAGAAGTGAAGTGCTATTTCCCTCAGCTAATATAATTGTAAACTACTATAAATCAAATAACTGTCAACTCCCAAAATACTTCATTTTCCCTAGTTATGCTCCCATGTTCCCATCTTTTTTTCTCATTAAATACCACAAAGTAGTTTTGCTCAGATTACCTGTTATTTCTAAATTAACCCTTCTATCTGTCAAGCACAGGCCATATGGCATTTTAGGATCCTAAAATTGCAGCTGTACCTTAACACCAAACCCATGAATCCAATTAGCTGCATGAAAGAAGCAGACAAAATATTTCCAGAGAGATAAGGCTTGTGCAGGGAGGCAATATGTTTTCTTAGACCAATTGCTGTAGCTGCAAAATATTTCTACTAATTTTCATATGTCCTCCACGGCTGCCTGGTCAAGGCATTAAAAAAATTAATGCAGGAAATAAAAATATATTTTTGAAAATCCAAAGTGCATCTAAATAAGGAGCAGAGAAATGTAGGTACAAATAAGATACAGAGAAATGTTATTTAAAATACTGCTGCTGTTACTGCTGCCTCCTGTTTTATCCCAATATCTCTCTGGTTCCTCATTCATATTAAAGATGGTCATATACAGCTCTCATACAACAGTAGTAGCACAGTCTGCTCAAGGATCAGGAAATCATGCGCTCTATTGTACTCTGATATTTCATGGTTTATAAAAATCTTTTTAATTGAGCTATACTCAAGTGATTAATGCACTTATCCTCCCCTTCACAGTGGCTGCTGCTGCTGTAACATATGGTTTGGTGTCTGCCTTGTGCTGTACATATTTGCTTTCCAACTGCCCTGAAGATTTCAGAATAAATTCAGTACTGCGTGGCAAAATACTCCTTTACTCAACATGAAAGATCTCGTGGCTCAGAGTCTGTAGTTCACTGGTATATAGGTGTTTTATATCCTGAACGAGCAAAAAATGGAAGTTAGGTTTTCCATTTTTTTTTTTCTCTTACCTTCTCTGGGGCTGATAAATTTATATTGCTATTTCTTCCTCCAGCTAGTAATGTAACTAAAGAATTTTATCAATACTTCTATTTGTTTCTATTGCCTGATTTTTTCTGGGAGTTCTGAATCTGCTTCTCGACATTTCTATATGACTTCAGAATACATAATGGTTTTCTTCTGCTTTTTTCACATCTGCCACAAGAATACTCAATACTAATGGATTGACAGGAACATACATGTTTCTTCATCCTTAAAGGTGAGTGAAGGGTAAAGCAAAAACTGTTTATAGGCTTCATTTTTTTTCCTCTGTTTTCTGGTTTGTAATTTTTCAGCTGCTTCAAATAAGTTTTCTTCCCAAGATTATGTCTAAATGATAAAGAAGAAAAAGTATGTGGAAAATAAAGTTACTAAGGTATATTTAATCCATAATCACAACTGATTGGAAACAAAATTGTTATTTATTTCTACCAGGCTGAAAGTCCTTTTTTTTTTTTTTTTTTTAATTTGACTCTTCCAATAAAGTCAAGTAAACAATGAGAAAGTTCACAAAAACAGATAAAGGAAATTAGTAATAGTCACACGTATGGATTTTTTTTTTCACTGTAGACAATACTTTATCAAGTATTTAGAAGTGATAACAGGAAAAAAATCCTTGAATTTGCAAGGCCTATATTATCAGAGCCACCTTCTCCCTCATTGCACAGTCACACCTCAGGCATAGTCATGCTCCCAAACTGCATATGCTGAGTTTTGCAGTCCACTAGAAATAGAAGTGCCAGACTGGCAAGGAGGAATTCCTGTACATTTCCAGCCATTTTGTACCTCTTTGCAGGGAAATGTTACATAATGTCCAGTCAAAAATTAAAAATATTTTTCTCTCTCTATTTTAACTTTTGAGCCTTCTCATTTTTAATTTTTTTTTCTATATAATTAATAAATTCAAAGTAATCAGTTGAATTTAATGTAGACCTCCATTACTGCTATATACATAAATTCTTCTGTTACAATATGGGGTTGTGTTTCTATCACTGAAGTCAAAGATTGATCTTAGTCAGAAAGATAATCAACGGATTGGAATAGGATGGAAAAGTGGGATTGGAGCAATGAAGGAAGTAGAAACTCTTGGGGGAAGAATGCAAGAAAGGCAATACCAAGTTGATTCCTGGATCTAAAGGCCCCGAAATGCCCACTTCTTCTGCAATCATCAATGCTAAAGGGGGCTTTTATTTAAGGCACATTTCAGGTTCTGAGGGGAACTTTTTCATTAGATGCTTCTGGAGTCAGAGAACCAACCAGATGGAGAGAATTTCACCTACAGTTACGTTCATGCCAGTGAGTTAAACAGGTTCAAGAAGCACTTCTTGGCACGGGAATTTAACTGTTCAATTGTTAGAACAGCACCTACCATGTTTTGGAATAGATGACTCCCTCTCTCCCAGTTCTCAGAAGCTGGCATAAGTTTGCTCGTGTTCCCAATAGGAAATCTACCTGGGAATAGCCTAATTTGGCAGCTGAGAGAGCCCAGAGGCATGAACCAAGATGATGCTAAGCCACTTCTCCTTTAGAGGAGAGAGCTGTTCTTTAAAAATTTAATGACCTGCTAACATTCATCTAGTTTACAGGGCTGGTTCTAAAGGATAAAAATAAATGCAAAAAAGACCATTACCTCTTTTTAGTTCTAAAGTTGGTAAGATAAGGGGACATAACCTTCTGAAGTCAGATCCTCAAATGGTTACCAAGTTTTGCTCAAATGTGGGAGAAATCCTGATATTTGGTGAAGTCAGGGTAGTAGATAATTGTCACAGAAATACTGATAAAGGGATATTTTCAAACCTATATTTAACCTTTCTTCAATTTTAAAGACCAGCCCATAAATGAAATATTCAGAATGGCTTGTGCCATTAGTTATTCTGTGTCACAGCACTGGCAAGAATCTCTATTACAAAATGGAAATCCAGTGGTTATGAGACCTTTTTGTAAGTAATCCCTACAAAATGGGTCAACAAAAGTCTACTTCAGTGAAGATTCTAGAGTATATTACAACTGTCTGGTTACTGAAATGTAGGATTCCTTAATATTTAGCCTCAGGTTGTATATCAAGCAAAAACTACATTGGTAAAGATAGAAATCTAACCTTCTTGTGTTCTCTAGATGGTTTTTTTTACATAGTATAACTACAAACATGAACCACAAAAGCAGGAAAAGTGTTTTTTTCTTAAAGGGAAAGTTCTTTTTTATTTTTTTTCTGGGACTTTGTAGTGAAGAATATTTCAAGACTGTGATAATCTGAGCCATTGTATCATAGATTTTTTTTTACTGGGGAGCTTGTGGAGTTTTTTTCATATTTTCGTGCAAAAATACCAAGGAGGAGTACAAGTATATGTGTAAAAATACCTATAAACCCACCTGCTAAATTATCTAAAGCAAGTTATAAAATAAATCCAATTTAATTCCCCAGAAATGCATACTTTGTGTCATCCTATGAAGTGGACATAAAGTGCTACCCTCTCAAAACAGTAGTTCTATAAATTATCTTCAGTGTGTCTACGTAGAGTAACAGATGGAAGATTATCAAGTCTTCTTATTATAAGCATAACAGTTGTGGGAACCTCACACCTTCCATGTAATGTCAGTTATTAGCTAATTAACAGTATTGTGAGCTGGATTGGCCATCCATGGTCAGGTGTATTTTACTTCTTGCTATTCTATTGAACACTCAGTTCTTCAACAGAATCCACGAGCACAAAAGCAGGGAAGCATCTGCAGGTTCACTGTCAGTTTTGAAGCAGTCATACAGGGTTACTGGTTTTAATTATTTTCACACTGTTCCTTAATTTATTTGATCTAGTGTGGAGCTATTCATTGTAGAAATTTGATTCCATTTTGGGACTGTTCCAGTGGATCGAGTTTCTAGCTCCACCAATCTTAGGTACTTTGGGTCCTCCCCAAGTCCTTCAGGTGTGACTGTGATTAAGGCAGGAACTCAGGCTTCAGTACTCAGCTGTTTAAAATTAGAGGAGACTATGTGGCCAATAAAAGGCTCCCTTACTAAGCAACTGCTCTTTAGCTCTGCTGAGAAAAGGTACTGCAGTAGGGGTGAACAGTCCTACAACCCTAATTTTGTTTGTAGCTACCAACTTCACTGTAGAGGTTGAGATTGTGAGTAGGGAAGGAGATCCCAGTTTCCTGCAACTGCAGAATTGAGAGGAGAACCTGAGTTGCCTTCAGATGAAGTGCCTCATGTTGATGCTTGTAAGTAAAAGTTTTAGTACCTAGATTTAATTTTCAGGAATAAGGTAGGCATTGGAAAGCTTAATCCTTACTGAAAAGTCAGTTGGACTTTAGCTCTGACATGTCTAAACTCATTTAGATGCTGGTTAATTTTTTTTAAGGGTTTAGTAGTCAGTGCTCATTTATCAGCAGCTCCAGTCATTTATCAGTCAGTGAGTATATTCACATGTGCAATAGAGGTAGCAATAATGCTTTGTTTTCAGAAAGCAGATTCAACCAGGAAAATAAAGGACTGCTAATAAAATTTTAGGTCTTAAAATATTAAACCTAATTGAAGATGCTTAAGCTTTAGTTTTTTTCTTTCCAGCCGTTATCAGCTGGGAAGAACTTGCACTATGAAAGTAACTTTCTGGTTTGATCCTTTATGGGAATCAAGTATTAATAAAGAGCACCAACATCTATCATGACTTTCTTTTCCAAAGAATAAACACATTCACTAAACCATTTATTTGATGATTATTTATAGAATTCTATCTGGGCAATAGCTTGTAATAGTAAGTTCTGCTGGGCAATTATAATGAACTTTAAAAGTGCTTGTGAATGCAATAAACAGCTAAATTTTACCAAGGGCATTACTGTTGCATCTGTTTGCTTTGTGCTGCAACATAGTGTAAAAGGAATTACTAATTCTGTTTCTTGATAAGAATCTAATCTAACCTAACATTATCTTACATATTTCTGGGTTTAACCATCAAAACAGAGGGAGTGACCTGCATGATCCTGTCTTATTTCTGTTTCAGAAGCTCCCATATTTCTAGTAATATTCATGTCTTTGTGTTGTTTCTATTCTTGCTGTATATTTGTGAGTAATTCAGGTTTCCATACAGTTGTATAATACCAGAATTGTCACAATTTTTTAGCATTTAGGTTTAGTTAGAAAGTAGACTGTTACATTGTGTTCTTGACTTGGCTTTTGTGATAGAAAAAGAAAGCTGAAGGCAACTCTGCCACTAGGGAAGCACAGAGAAATACATCAGAACAGGTTCAATGAATAAAGATAAAATGCATTTTCCTGGGTTTTTAAACACACACCTGCAGTTGCTTGCTAGCAATTATGCAGCAGTGACTGAGCTCCATTTCTATTTGTATTCATATTTTTTAAAAAAGTTAAGCACTAAACAGCACACATCTTCTCTGCTGCTGCTTAAGTGTTACTACCAAAGGTAAGAAGAGAAGAAAGAGTTGGGAAGGATAAAGGGAGGCACAGGGGCTGAAGACAATAAGTAACATTATATGCCATTTTCAATTATTTATACTTAGAGTAACTAAACAGAGAAGTTATTATAAGTACGTTTTATACTTTTCTGTTTCCAAAATCACTATAGTATAAACCAAGGAAAATAACAGACTTGAAAATATATATTTCATATATACTTTACTTGTTTAGGGCCTAATTTAGGCTCATTGAAATAAAAAAGAATTTAGTCATTAATTCCAGTGGGGTTTTCACAGCTCCTGATGTGAAAGGAGAAAGAAGTATGAATATACTGCATTTTTAAGGTGGAAAACATACAAGAAAGCTTTTCAGAAAACAAATAAACCAAAGTATGCTAGCCAAAAATCTATTTGAAGATAAAAACTGTTGAAAAGTGTAAATCTTAGATATAGCATCAAGTGGCACTTTATAATATAAATACTGGTTTAAGTTTTACAACAGCCTGCTTTCCTCTAACAGTTGGCTGAAAGATATGTTTAGTAGTTAATAAGAACCTCTTACAAAAAAAAAAACCAAACCAGGAACAAAGTGGTAGTTTGCTCATGTGATCTGACTCTTTGTGCTTAGTGGCTCCCACCTGCATCATGGCACCAAGGACAACACAGATGGTCCTGTGATTAGACTGAAATGAGAACTTTCATCAGCTACAGAGAAGTCAGCCTTAAATACCTACTGTTGTTATCATCCTACCCTTTGGATTCCAGCATTCTCTTGAATGTAAAGAATGAGTATTTTTGAAGGGTTTGGACTATGTGACCCTGAGGTTCTTTGCATGGATGTTGTTTCTTCTAATACAATAAGTAGATAAGCTGTAAAATTCTGATCACTTTTTTCCTCTTCACTTGAGCTGCACATTTTCCTCACAACTCTTTTTGAGTACAATTCAGCAAAATATTTCTTCCCCACAAAGCTCTGCACCAAATGGTCTTGTCCATAGTGGGTATATTCTGTTCTTTGGCACTAGTAACACTGACAGTCCCCCTGCAGATGGTCTGCTGCTCCAAGATGGTCCATGATTAATTCTGCTATAAAGTTTATTGAATGATAGCAAGCTTAATTCATTGCAATATTATTGCGGCCTTATGGTAACTCTCTGCTGTCTTCCCACAGTGATTATTTCTTGGAAAGAGGATTCTTAGGCTACTGGTCTTCTGTCAGAGTGCTCCTGGCTTTTGCCAGCTCTCACAAGGCCCTTAATCTTTGCCAGTGAATGAGTCACAAAACAGAAAAAGCAGAACCTGATGTTCCTTGTCTTTTCACATAGACAGGGATGGTGTGACATGTTTTTTAGAAAAGTGTCAGCAACTGACACCACTTAGAACAAAAGTCCTGTCATCATTAACAGTACTGAGATAGAATTGGATGTAGCAATGTTGAGACAGGTCTGTAAGATATTCTCATTGCACACTAAATCCAAATTAAGCACCAAACTTCTAAAAATGGACACTTCTTGTGCTTTGAAGCATTCAGTGTAGTGACCCATATTTTATAGTGTTTATCCATTTCATTAAGATGCAGTCTTGCTAGCTCTTCAAGAATACTCTTGTATTTGCTTTTCAGATCAAGTGAAATTATTTGTACACAAAACCATTCCCTTCTTGTCAATTTCTCCAGGAACAGATTTTCTCTGTCCGTATTTTTCATGGTTTTGTAACTATTTTAACAGAAATGTCTTCAAGTAAATATGCAGATTTAAAAGCAACTGAAGTTTGCTTTTTAATCATGGTTTATCCCATTACTTTGGACTTGGAAAATAAGTGTTTGCCCTCTATTGCAATTATAGCTGAGGTAGATACTGTAAGAGTGTGTCCCTTTCTTGGGGAAATACAAACTTGCTATACTTCTGCTTCGAATGGCATTCTAGCATCTCTGAATATATATTCATGACAGCCAACTCTTTCAACTGGCTTTGGATAATTCAAATACAGCAATGAAGGGATTATGTTAATTTTAACTGTGATTGGTTGAAATCAATTTGATTTTACATAGGTTTTAGTAGTAATTCTGTGAAAGTTGTTCTTATCAATAATATTTAATAGTGGCATTTATAGGTGCATATGTGGGTAAGATGGAAATAAAATACAGATTACAGCGAAACAACTACAGATCTCAAGTGCTTCCTGAAATTATTATTATGGCAATGAGAGTAAGAAGAGGTAGATAAAATAGATTTTTGAAATTCTGTGTAGGGGAAGGTGTGAAGGTGCATTGAAGCTAAGGACTGTGATCACTTATAATCGTATACAGAGAAATTAAATTTAAAAAATGAGGGGAAAAATAGAATAGGAACAAAACCTCAGTTCTTAGGATGAGAAGCCTGTGATGTTTTATAGAATCTTCTCTTGCTCCCCTTAATACAAAAGAAATAAAATCTCAGGAACAATTGTTAAGGCAGTTTTCTGATGGAAAAGGCTCTCCAGCTTTGCATGGCTTTTTATTCCCCCCCCGCATACTGTTTTTTAAAAAATACGAATGAATATGTATGTCATTTTCATTTCTTTTACACTTAAGTCAAAACAGAGATTTAGCTTTCTTTTTTTCTTCTGTGTATTCATGTACATACGGTAATGGATTTTTAGGCATCATGTTCCTAAGCACCTGACTTCGAACATTTCTGGCCTTCAGGGAACGGGGACAAGAAAGCAAATTTGCCTCTGCAGTTTTGCGCAGACATAGGTGTATTTTTAGGCTATTTCACAATGAGTAACACACTTCCAGACGTTTGCTGGGTGGGGACTGGAACCCACGGGTTCGCAATGAATGGACAGAGACAAATGCTCTGAGAAATCACGGGCTGGCAGTGTGTGTGCTGCTGCTGCTGCTGCCCCCGGCGGCAGGACGAGCCGGTGGAGCCCCAGCTCCTCGGGAATGCTGGGAATGTTGAGTCAGGGACTGGCAACCCAGACAGCCAGGATCGCAGCTGACTGAGGGAGACTCGCTGAGGGACAGAAAGACGAGGGACAGGAGCACACAAGCCTCCCCCGACTGCAGCAGGTTCCCCCTTTTCCTCCCCTCGGAGGTGCTCGGTGGCTCCGGCTCTCCCTGCTGCCTCCTTCCTCCGCGCAGTGGGATGTCAGCTAAACGTGATGTTGTAAAATCCATGTGAGGACGAAAGACAGATGCAATGATTTGAAAGGTGAGAAGCTTAAGCAAGAATATGGCTGTAATACATGACTGTAAATTATTTGTGATTAAGGAAATTGCTGTGTATTGCTTTTTACAACTACCTGGTAGCTGAATCTGGAAATGAATTTGCAGAAAAGGCTTTTTATATTGCTTTAGAAATACATTGTAATAAATGGGACCAAGTGCACATCTTATTCTGGTAACAGAGTGCCTCTCCCTACAGAATCGTCAACCAGAAATCTCTCTTGCAATTTCTATTAAAAGCAGCCATAGGAGTCTCTTTTTTTTATTTTTTTTATTTTTTGGTGCCCAGTGTTTAAAAATATTATTGTTGTTGTTAAAGTTTTCTAGAATAGAACCGATGAGCTTTGTAAATTTTTAGCTTTATACCTAAATACTGGATAATGTTTGGTGTTTTAAAAACCATGTCAGGAAAAAGGTGAGAGATTTCTGTTCCCTTCTAGTGGCTGGCAAATGGAAAGAGAAACTAACAGAATATTATTTTTCAGTTATATAATTAGTGAATACTTACCAAGGTCCCTCATTTATGGTGCTGTGTTGTTTAATTTTTTTTTAAAAAAAGATCATTTTAGGCTGGACAAGAGTGGTGGATATGATGCATATGATAAAATCCACGCATATATTCATCAAGGATAAATACATATTTTTTCTGGGAGCACTAGAGTAGTAACGTGATGGAGAAGGATTTTTTTTTTTTATTAGTGTATGATTGATTTCTAGGCGGCTACCTGCTAAGCCTTGTGATGGATGGATGGGAATGTACTCCCTTAGCGGCGAATTGCTGTTTCCCTGTTGATGGACACGCCAGCCGACCACTGGCATTGGCAGATACGTGCTCGTTGCACATAAGCACGGCCAATAAGTGCAGCCAAGAGGAGGGCAAATCCTACTTGCCAGGGTTAGTTTTCTGGTTGGCTTTTTAAACCAGCGGTTTCACTTGACTATTTGTTTGTTTGGCATTTGTTTTTATGTCCGATTCCCGTGCCCGCATCCTCCGGGTGCGTCTCCAGGGCGGCCGCTCCGTACGCGGCCCCTTCCCGGAGCCGCACCGGGCGCAGGCCCTGCTCGGCTCCCCCTCCTCCGGAGGGCGGGGAAGGGAGGGAGGTCCCCCCTCCATCCAGTCGCTTCTCCCCTGGCACTCCCTTTCCCTGTGGCCAAGTGGAGGACGGAGCAGATCCCCCGTCTCGCCCTGCCCTGAGGGGAGATGCTAAGGAGATGCGCTACCGCCCTCCTCCCGGCTCAGGGAATCGCGGAGCTCCACGGCGTGGATTCAGGGCCCTTTTCCAGCCGCGGGGGCATTGGGGACCTGGGACCCTCCTCCCATCCTCGCTGCTCGCCAGCGAGAGGGGAGAAAGCCCGACCACCTTCCCGGCCCAGCTCCCCCGCAGGCGGCTGTGTCACCGCAGCGCGTCCCTACAGGGAGCTCTAAAGCAATTCCGCTGCCAGGGGGACTTCCTTGGATCCTCCCCACTGCTGGCTCCAGCTCCGCCGGTGCCGACCCTCGCCGCCCCGCCCTGCCCTGCCCTGCCCCGCTCCCTTGGCCACGGGCGGGCGGGGATGGCGAGCGCTCCTGCAGCGCAGGGGAGGAAAACACCAGCGATAGAAACTGCCGGCAAAGCAAGCCGGGGCTCTCGCAGCCCCAGTCCTACCACAGGCTCATCTGCTTGAGCAGGGTGTCTTCCCGTTTCTTCCTTTCCCTGAATACGAGGAGGAAAAGGTCCCTTTTTAGGGTCTGTCTTTACACACGGAGTGTGTGTAATGGTAAATTATTCCAGTTCCCTTAAGGAATATGTTTCTGAGGGAAAAGCTCTGTTACAGTTTCTCGATGGAAGAAACTTAGAGAAACTTGGTTTTGTGAGTGATGTGTTAAGGGCCGTGTGTGAAAGGAACTCCAGATTTCAGTGGTTTAAAGGAAAATAATTCCATTACTGTTACTTTTGTTTGAAAGTTCTGTATAAATACAGCTTTCAAAGGCATCGAGGTGAGTTAGCATTTTCACTTTTCCTACAGAAATCTAGGGGAAGGAGAGGCTTTCTGTCCTGTGAGTGAAGGGAACATAATTTCTCCCTCCAAAGAATCTTGGTCCCTCCGATTTATGGCTGCCCAGCTCAGGTTGAAACGAGATGTTTAAACTATGGAGGAACCTTGTGCATAGGTCTTACAAGCACACCTAGGGCGGGGTAGACCTTGCAGTTAAGAACTGAGAAATATCTTATTTTGTGTTTGAGTGACTTACTGTACTCATTATCCTTTTTCTTGTGGTCTGGCTGCATTTGGAAGAGACCCATCTTGTCACCTCTCTTATTCCTCTATTAAACTCCGCCGACCCACTGGTAGTCAAATTCTGATGGATGATAGTGTAAGGTAGAATTGCCTTTGCCAGGTCCCCCTCCTGTTCCTTGACTGCTCTGAAGGCTGTAGCAAGGTGTGGGCCATATTCTTAGCAGCCAAATATGAAGTGAACACATTCAACCATCTTAGAGTGTCAAATATGTGTGATATTTAGAGAGTTAGCTATTCAGCATGCGTGTTTTTGTGAAAAAATGCTCAAGGTGATTTTTTTATTTTTTTGCCTTGGAAAGATGATTCCTGCAGACCTTTGAAGGATGACTAACAAAAAAGAGTGGGTTTTTCACCCCTCAAAGAGAGTGAGGCAATCAGCCTGTGTATCACTTCCAAAGACAACATATGCTCTCCCACCTGTATCTCTTATGGTGCTTATTATATTTTTATCTGCTATGATGCACTTGTTACCCTCTCTGTTTAATTTAGTTTGTAATGTCTAAGAGATAGATTGTTAGTCAGATCCACCCAGAAATATTACTGTGATACTAATTTTAATTTTTTTTTTAATTTTTATAATATGACTGCTCTTTTATCTGTGAGATTGTTCAGTTTAGGATTGCTTTAAAATATTTTTGTGATTTAAATTTCACTTTTTGAGTGATCATATGCACTCAGCAATGATGAGTTTGCCTCAACTTATTTTGCAACACTACTGCTAGTTTATATTTTCTATAAAGTCTTGGAAAAAGGGTAAGAGTTACTTTTAAAGCAGAATGAATTTACAATTTCTTTTTAAGGGTCATAGTTGGTCAGGGGAAAATAGCGCTGCTTCTTCTGAGTGATACTTTCACATTATGAAAATGCAAAGTCATTAGCAAAAGCATCAGTTAAATATTTTTTCTGGAGCATTTTGTTTTTAATTAGTCACTTTTTAAAAATGTAATGCATTTTATAAAGAAACAGTCTTTGCAGTCTTTTGAAATCAAGTGAGATGGATTTTATGTTGGTTTGTTATTGCTTGTATGCCAGATGTGGAAAAAACCCAACTACTTCCTTATTTCTTTTGAAAATGGCTGTGGACTACTTCTGGAGGTCCAAGAAAGTTTATAAGCGTGGATGTCCAGTGAATGTTTGCATAAGAAAATGTAAATGTCTGATTAATTAACATTGCTGGTGTAGTATTTGTGTTGTTGCTTTCTTGGTTGTTGATCTCAGAGAGTTTTATGACTCATTAGTGATAGAGGTTTCTCCATGCCCGACTTAAGAATGTCTGAAATACACAGGTTTTGTTTTGGAGAAATTGCAACAATTAGGAACACCAACCTCATCTCCTTTCAGAGACAGCTTGTCAGGTGCTGAGCTCTGTCAAAAGAGAGAACAGTAGCAAAGATGTTTTAACATTTCTCTGGATAAGGCTCTATTACTGTCACACCTTTTTTATTCACAGAAATGTGGATTTCTAATTCCTGCATGGTATTAGAAATGTAGACTTTGCCATGGACAGTTTACACGTTTGGAAAGTTGTGTATCACTACAATCCCTTTACTTTGTAATGAGAATGAGGGAGAATGGTAGTGTCAGAATTTCTGTGCTTTTAGGAAAGCAGAAGGAATGTGTCTAAGGATTTGAGGTATACATCAGAGTTTCAAGTTGTGATTGGATGTGTGGGAGTCTTTGACATTTGGGATGTTTAGCAAAGCCGAAGGTTTTCTGTGAAGTTTTAAGATTAGGTTCCTGAAAGGGGTTACCTGCTCTCTAGGCTGTCTTTTCTAGGCTGTCTTTTCTAGACTATCTTAGAAACTCATTCTAAGACAATCTTGCAGATTGGAAATGCTTTGGGCTAGTTAACGTGTGGCTTCTTTCATGACCAATGTACTTTTTGTTTAGTTCAAATGCCCCATTTTCAGCAGATACTCTTGGGGGTTTTTTTAAGTGTCTCACTGCCTGTCCTGCTCATTATCCTGTCCCCCTGACTGAAGCCACAGTAGAGATGTAGAATCTAGCAGCCAAATTCTGCTAGCCAAATGTTGAGTTATATTTTAGAATTAAATCACTTAAATAATATCTTAATTTTTTTGGGAAATGCCATGGGACAATGAAAGGAGTAAAAAGGTTGGTGAGATTGGTATATATACATATATACCAATATGTATATACATATATATATATGTATATGTGAATACATATTGTATAGGTATGTGTGAAAATGATGTGCTGTAATTTCTGGGATAACTGCAGAGCTGAGATGGGAAGTCACAAAAGAAAGCATTGTCTATAATGATTGCTTAGCTGGATTTAATGTGCAATTTGTTTTGAAGGAAGTGAAAGAGATGTAACAAAATTCTCTGCCATTTCTGAATTTAGTCCAACAGATCATGTTGCACAGAGCATTGGTAATATGTGGGACAGTTTCCCTCCAAGTAAATAGCTTGGATCACTTGGGATGAATGCTGACTTATTCCCATTCTTAATGGAGGTTTACTGTGTCCATACTTTTGGTTACCCCATTTGGCATCCACTTGGGTTGTCCCATTGCAAAACATAACAAATTGAATGGACTTGGAGACCACAGTGCTTGAATTCTCAGGAACTGATATTTCTTTATTGAATATGAGTTGAATCCTGTTGGATATTGTGCTGATGCTTCTTCAGTTTTCACTATTGTTATCTAAGCACTTTTCATGGTCAGTAAAATTAATTTGCTGGTAATCTGCTATGATATATATTTCATTATCTCTGGTATGTGCAATGTCTGAATCATTTAATTACTTTATAAAAAGGCACAGGCCTGTTATTTCTGTGACAGTGTGGACTTTGACTTAAGCAGTTTTCTGTAGTGTACTCGTTTCCTCAGAATATATTGTCATTTAAATACAGTTCTTACGGTTTTGGTCTTCGTACAATTCTGATTAGTGGACAAATACGACATGGTAAAACACAGTTCTTTTTGTTGATCTCTGTCAAATAATAGAGCAAGAAATGGGTACTCTCAGGGGCTTCTCTGGAAGACACTTTGCTGTGTAAAGCATGTTTATTTTTGATGGCTAAATATTGGCAGTCATGATGTGCTTCGGTTTTCATTTATAGACCTCATTTGAAATCTGCTCAGACAATTTGTTTTTCCTTAAGGAAAGTAGTTACAATAACATCTGTCATCAACATCAAATGTTCACGTCAGATGCCTGTGAGGACTTATAAATTGCACTTGTGCACTGTTGTGGTTGTGCTTTGCTAAGATGGGTTCAGTGTCAGCACAAAGCTGGAGGG
Organism: Pseudopipra pipra; assembly: GCF_036250125.1. NCBI lineage: Eukaryota > Metazoa > Chordata > Aves > Passeriformes > Pipridae > Pseudopipra > Pseudopipra pipra. Next base: position 13,209,588 of record NC_087559.1, read on the forward strand.
TTGGGCTGTTATGAAGTTGTTAATAGCCAACAACCGAGCGGTTGGGGAACTCTTCAAGATTTTGTGTGAATAAATAAATAAATAAATAAAAAGGTAATTCCTGAAGTGCAGTGCCTTCTAATGGTTCCAGGGTGCTGATAATATGATGAATTGAGGGCTAATCTGCTAAATCACTTGGATCAGTTACAGAGCCTGTAAGTTCCTTGGAGAACTTTGATCTAATGTGGCTGAAGCACAGCCAGATTCTTTCTCTGGCGTGATACTGAAGCATGTGCATACTCTTATCCTAGTGAAGGCTTCAAAGCATGCTGGATGCACAAATATATACTTTTTGTTTTACAGTTTGAGTATGCATATTAATACCCTTGAATGAAATAAATGTAGGATGCATAGTGGATGTTTATGCTTGCTGAATATCCCAATGTAAAGTATTCTAAGAAACTGCTGGGGGCTATACAGGTAGTCTTAATGCTGGATTCTATTACTATCGTGTTGCTTTCTTGTAAGAATGGAAGCTTTGTAGAGAAAAAGAAAAAATATTGCTTTATCCTGCAAATATGTAAGCCTGTGTTTAATAACATTCATGTGAGTAGCCTTAGTGAGTTCAATTGAAAATACTCCACTGTGTGGGAGTATGGCTGATCATTTCCAAGATAGGCTTAAGAGCTTTAAATGCATCTTAAAATGAAAAGTATGACATTAATGTAGAAGGTAGAATATTTTTAAACGTGCTTAATGTGAAAACAGCCAAATTTACAGGGCTAAGTATAAAGTCAGTCAATTTCCTTTCACGTTATTTTCAGTTCTGAAGTTTTTTTCGGAAACAAATAATTGCAGTCTTTAATGTGCATTTGTTTAGGTCTGTGTTATCAGGTGAACAGTTTTGTGTTTCGAAGACTGTTGGTAGAAATGCTGTCAATGTAGATTAACAATGGAAAGAACAAGACTGGGCTTGCAGTTTTTTCTAGAAGACTTTTAGGTTTTCTTAACTTATGCTTATTTTTAAGCTCTAATGTCTCAAAGATAATTCAGTCTATAAAAAAGACAGTGTTTCTGTAAACTGTTAAATAGTCATTCAAGTTAGGTAAATGTTGGCAAAACAAAGCATAATGGTGCTACTCGTTAGGTATAATTTTAAGTAATCCTGAAGAGTGTTGTATACTTTTACATTTTAGTATTTTTTTCTCAAAGGAGACTATTTTAGTAAAAATTTAAGACGTGGGGTTTTTTGTTTGTTTGTTTGTTTTTGTTGTTGTTCTTCAGTAGTCATTAAACGGGAAGTACTGTTTGTCTGGCTAGCTATGTGCCTTAGAATAATCCTCCACGAAATACAGGAGTTTGTAAATGCAGGCTTGCATTGATAAATGAGATTTCTTATCGAGGAAGAAATAAAGAGGAAAGTGATTAACAACTGCGGGATGGAAGGCACAATGAGTACTGACTAGGAGACAGAATTTAGCACACGAAAGACACCTGCATGCTTGCAAGAACTAAAATGTTAGGAAGCCTTTCTCTGGGAAAACAAAAGCTTGCCAAGACTTTAGCAATATCTGTGTACCCTGAGAAGGTCATTACGGTGCAGGGAAGTTGAGAAAACTAATAAAACTGAAGAGGTGCAAGCAGTGGTTTGGAATGTACGTGTTTCTGTCCCTTATTGCTTGTGATTCACACCATCCGCTCTCCCACCCACCAATAAAAAATAGGATCTCGAAGTTGCAGAGAGCAGATGGCCAACAAAACAATGACACAGTGAGCGTGGGACTGGGAACTTTGGTCACGTAAAACTAAGGGGTTTTACCCTGCAGCTCTGAAACGGGATACCACTGCTAATGCCGGTGTTTAAGACTTGAAAGAAAGGATGCTGATAAACATCCCTTCTTCTGTTGAGTGACCATTAAACCAGAATGAACTCTGAGAGTGAGATACGCTCTGCACTGGAAGGCAATTTGTTGTGCAGGCTGTACTTGATTGTATTTGCCCAGATTTGGCAGATAGGATACCCTATAGCTTTTTCCTAAACGGTGTGTTCTCTGTTCAATTAAAATTAGATGTGATGATTCTGCCATTACTTGGCTATAGAAGCCTTTTTTTCTTAAGGTTCTATTTTCAGGTCTTTAATATTTTACACAACATGAGAAAAATAAAATGAAACGAGTCTGAAATTTATCACCTCCCTTAAGCATCTTAGAAACCCCAGAGAGACTTTCTTTTGTCATATGCAGGAGTGCAGGAAAAATTTCTTTTAATGGAAGTGTTAGGGATAAAATATTAAGAATTAGAGTTTGAACATCAAAGAGAGACCTAACTTAGAAGTTACAAAATAATGGAGGTGTCAGTTGGTGGAGTTTAAATATTACTAATATATTTAAAGCTCATTTCTAATTATTATCATGTTTTAAAAAAGTTTTAAGACAATTACAATGTCTCCAACATTGTAATAAAAAGAGAAAAAGAATTAAAAGAAAGGTCCCTCTTTTGCACATTAGCCTTATTTTAAACCCGTGAAACTTGTATAAAAGAGTTAAAAAGGTATTTTTGAATCTTCACTTAAGTACGTTCGGAAGTAACATAATTGACAATCCCGATAATTTTGTCACAACTGCTTGCTTTTCAAGATTTTTAATACTGCATTTTGAGCAAATATTTCAATTGCTGGAGTTTTCTGATTGCATGACAAGTATTAATTGCTGTCACTGCACCTGACAATACTAGAATGCCTGACAACTTTATTTTCCATATATGTCATTAGATGCATATTGAGCAGCCATTCCCGTTTATTCCTTCATATGCAATTTCTTCTGTATGAAACAGAAACGAAAGGCAGGCAGGTCTGATGAACTGTTTCTATGAGGTGATAAATGCCAGTTCTTTCATTTAGCATTGATGGGAGTTCAGGGACATGACCAGCTTGCATGATCAAAACCAAGTTTATTTGCAGCTACATATGTACTATTTTTATATGAAACTACAAGAGAAAGGAGATAAATGAATGCCTGTTGACTAGTAAAAATAAAGTTATTGTGCAGACTGTAGTAAAACATTTACATTAGCAATGCAGATTCAGGGCAGTCTAAGGAACCTAAATGAAAATGTTGTTGCTTTTAAAGTTCTCATGTGTATTTTGTTTTTCAAACTTCTGAGAAATAGTAGAGTAGTAGGAAGAAATGGGTGATTTTTCTTCTTAGGATTAAAAAAAGGAGGGGGATAAGTAATTTGGTCAGTCTGATATGTCTGGTAAGTAGGAGAAGAGAGTACTTTGCCCTTTTAATAAAAACAATGCTGGTCTTGTACTACCCCCATATGAACCAGCATTTTGTTTGTCATCTCTTTGTTACTTTTTAAAAGAAGAGATGCTGTGCTGCTCAGATTAATGGAGATAGGAAGGATACTCTACAATAGATTTCAGTTCTCTGTATCTAGTTTGCATCAGCTTGCTGGGTTTTTTTGTTTGTGTGTTTGTTTTTCTTTTACATCAGCACAGATAACAGAAAACATGCATATAAAAGAATATGCAACAAATCCTCCTCTGAGGATTTGTTGAGCCACTGTTAAAGCAGTTGAAAGCCCAGGTGTGTTAGAAATATAGTAGTGACTCTTGGTCACTACTTTTAATACCCACGTCCCTGGACTTTGTTGTACAGAAATGTTTTTTGTTGTGATAAAAGTATTTAAATGATTCCTTTATTTTAATATCATCTTTATTGTTTGCTAGCACATATGTTTATGGAACAGATCTTTTTCTGTGAGTCTCCTTTTCATGGTGTCTCAAAACACAGTCCTGGTGGAGACATACGATCATTATCTTCCACATCATCTTTTATTTCTTCTATTTTGTTGCTTTTGGTTTATATCTGGGGAGTTGTGTAGTACTAAACAGTTTTAGACAGTTTGGAATCAGATTGATAATTGCTGCACTTAGCTGTCACTGCATATTATTTGGGGAGGTTAGCTGGAAAGAAGGGGTTCCCTTAAAGCTTTTGGTACTATTACTAATGTTTGAGCTCTTGACTGAATGTTAATATTGGCAAGTAGTTGTGGAAAGCTGTTAAGGATTTGGCTAATATCCAAACTCCCTGCTGACTAGGTGATTCAGGCTGGAGGAGGACGCACTAAAAGTCCAACTCATCCCTGAGCATGTAAGAGTGTGTAAACAGTGAAAACCAGGACTTAGGGGGTTCTGTGTAGACAGTATTTCAAGGGAACCTGTAATTATGTAAAATGTAGAAGCAATGATTTGGAAAGTAAATTAAGTGAGACAGACTTTCTATTAGCATCATATTAGAATCCTGTGGTTTAAGTCTCTATAAAAATAGGTAGTTAAAAATCAAACAAAATGCATTGTCAGAGACTTAAGCGATGTGGGTAATGTGAAGCCATGATATTACTGTCTGCACAGTGCAGAGATTTTGAAACTCAAAAGAACCTTTTATAGGAAAATGCATGTAGTGGGGCTGTAGTCTGTCCCTACTGGACTGAACGAATATGGGTGACTTTTTATCTGAGAAGTTTTTTAGGGGATGTGATCTTTGAGTTGTATTGGAGCTCTTTAGTGCTGGCTACTGCAACATCTGCAGCTTCCAGGCTTCTATCGAGGGTTGATCTCCTTAATTGTGGGCATACTGTTCTTGTCTGGGGTGAAAAATTATTGCTTGAGAGTATTCTTCCCCCTCCCTCAAATTAAAATAGCAATATAAAATCGATTTAGTTGTCAAGATTGAGTGGGCAGGTGAGATACAGATGATTCTAAGTTCAACTAGAATGGCTCTGTTGGGTGGTTCTACGGGAAGATGAGAGAAGGGATCTCCTCTCTCCTGTTCTGTAGGCAGTAGATGATGATCTGTGTGGCAATTGTTGAGGCCCTGAGGCTGATATTGCTTCTTCATGTCTCCAGTTCCTGATGTGTTGAGACACACAGTAAATCCTCCTGAAGCAAGGAAGGCTCTGTGTATAAGCATTAAAGAGTAGAAAATGATGTAGGTGCCTTTCCCCCCTCTTGCAGACAGCAATGGTATATGGCTTCTACTGTGTCTGAGATTTTCACAGCCATAAAGGAAATCTCAAGGTTTATCCATAAGATGTATATGCTTTGAAAAAGCCTACTTTCATGAGCTTGCCTTTTTCTGAGATGTTTGCACGAAAGCCAGTCTGTGAGCCATCCTGAGTAGGTCATTAAGTAAGAAAACCAAGCATACTGTCATTGTGTTTGCCCTTTCTACATAGAGGTCTCTGTTTTGATTATAATATTTCTAAGGGAAAAATAAAAGCAATAATTGGAAATGGTGTGGAAGTAATAACATTTCTTTGGTGGAGTTTTGCTTCTCTGTTTCTGTTGCTTTCAGAATTTTCACAAGCTTATGAAAGTTACTATGTTAAATTAGTATTTGAATGTTACTATTAAAGAAATTCAGGGAGAAGTTAGCCTGCCTTTGGATAAGGAACAATGATTTTCTTCTTTTGTAGGGCTCAATGGTAAGCATTGGAGGGCTAAGCAAGATGAAATTGTTCTCTGATTTGAGATGAGAACTTCTGAAACTTCACATAAGTAGAGAAAAGAAAGACCACAATGAATAAGTTCTAAAAGGCAAAACAAGTACCTAAAAATACATATCAGAGACAAACAGAAGGCTAAGTAGGTTATTAAGTAACTCTAAGCAAGAAACATAAATTACTTATCAGACTGTGGCAATGACAAGGAAAACCACTATGGGTATGATGTAAGGATATCCTGTACCTCTGTTTCAGATGCATGCTGGTAATTCAAATGAAACAAAAACGCTTAAGACTGTGCTGGCTCTTAAACTTGATGAAAACACAACATATACTAAGCAATTCTTAGAGCTCATGTAAGTCCTGGGATAATGAGGGGTCAGTGGAGAACTCGACATGCTTCTTGTTTGCTGACATCATTAGAGTCCGTAGTGTTTTATACTCATATTATTGGTGAGGATTTAATAGACTAGAGCTTCTTAATAAATATGACAATTAATTATCCTACTGCCTGCCCCTGCATCAACACTTCTCACAGCAGATGTAGAACAGATGTTTTAAAACACTGGGAATAATGTATCTATCATAATGAGAATGCCTTGAGGGAATGGTTAAAAATTACTGGATTTGACTGAATTCCAACTTCTGTTTTTTTCTGAAGACACCTTTGAAATAAATGGTGCTAGATCTGGTTGATGACCACCAATTTAATACCACAAATTTATTGAAATAGTTGTATTTATCAAAAAAAAAAAATCAAGATGCCTGCCTAATCCCAAAGTCCTATTGTATGCTTATTTTTATCCTTCAGAAAGTTAATAAACTTACTCAAAACTTGCTAAATGTATAATAATGTATTATGTATAATAATATAATATTGAAGAATTTTAAAATTGGTCCACAGCATTGGTCCACATCTATGTGTTGTTTGGTTAAATAAATTACAAGGCTAGTTCTATCAAGGTAATGGAAAAAAAAAGAAAGCAAATTGTATTTCACAAGAACTCCTTTTCTAAATGAAAACCTAGATTATTGTCATAGAGGCTTTTCCTGAGAAGCTTATTAACAACAAATACTGGCATGTTAGTACTTCATTAAACAAATGATACTGTGTCATAATACATTCTAATTGTTTGTAAGGAAATATTCTCTCAAATTAACGCAGTTTTATTGTTAATTTTTCTTACTAAAATATGTTTTTACTGGTTACAGCTGAACTATTAGAAACAGTTTCCTTCATCTTTTTTCCTATCCTAAAGCCTCTTTGTTAATCCAAACAGAAATTAAAATCTCTGTTTATTTCCTTGTTCTGTCTAATATTATGAGAGAATGCACAAAACTGCTGAATTTCTGCTTTTATGCTGTCTTTTGAAAATGTAATATCTTAATTCTTTGGGTAGTTTTTTATGTCAACAGTACCTATCTTTTTTTCCTTCGTATAAACTTCACATGGTCAGTCATTTAAGTCCATTAATATATCAGCTAAGGCATGTTTTTGGGCCCATGTTGTTCATGGCAACATAGAGTAACTCAAAATTCTGTTAAACTAACTCAAAATTTTCTAGCAAGAAAGAAACGAAGGGTTTTCTTCCGATTGAAATTAGTTTGAAAATGCATTTTTAACTAGTCACCTTAAATACTAAAGGTATAGTAGATTTTATTTTTGAAGTTATTACTCTAGGGAGTGAGTTACCTTATTGTATGACATGTGACGATTACTTGCAAACTTATTTTCTGAGATGAAAGCTTAATTTTATAATTTATTTTTTTTTTTTAAATCCCCAGGTCTGTCTTTGGAGGACAAAAGAGATTTTTGCCTACTGGAAGAATGCAGTGAAACTGCCAATATTTCTAGCTGGAATTATAAGTTTAATATTCAACTTTAGTGTTACTAATTTCTTACTAAACAGTACCTCAAAGTAGAAGAAAAATGTATGGAAGTGCAAGAACAATCAGCAACTTGGAAGGAAGTCCCTCCAGGTCTCCCCGTTTGCCCAGGTCCCCCCGCCTGGGTCACAGGAGAACAAGCAGCGGGGGAGGAGGAGGAGCAGGGAAGACGTTGTCGATGGAGAACATCCAGTCCCTTAATGCAGCCTATGCAACATCTGGACCAATGTACCTGAGTGACCACGAAGGTGTAGCTTCTACTACTTTCCCAAAGGGCACAATGACTCTTGGAAGGGCTACAAATCGAGCTGTGTACGGGGGTCGAGTCACAGCGATGGGGAGCAGCCCCAACATTGCGTCGGCTGGACTTTCGCACACGGACGTCCTTTCTTACACGGATCAGCACGGGGGGCTGACCACATCTTCACACCACCACCACCATCAGGTTCCTTCTATGCTGAGACAGGTTAGAGATAGCACCGTGTTAGACCTGCAGGCTCAGCTTAAGGATCTGCAGAGGGAGAATGACCTTCTCAGAAAAGAACTGGACATTAAGGACAGCAAGCTGGGGTCCTCTATGAATAGCATCAAAACTTTCTGGAGTCCTGAGCTGAAGAAAGAAAGAGTGTTGAGGAAAGAAGAAGCAGCCAGAATGTCAGTTCTTAAAGAACAAATGAGAGTTTCCCATGAAGAAAATCAGGTAAGTAATTAGGAAGGTTTCTTTCTGTTGGTTTACAACTAAGCACTTGATGTTTTGCTTATGGTTCTTTATCCTGTGCTGGAACAAGTTTGACGTTTGCCATAAGAATTGTATGTCTTGATCTGGCTGCTTCTGGCTGCTAAACAGTAGGACAGCACACTAATAAGAATCCAAATGCAGATTATAATTTCCCCATGCAGCATTCTTTTACATTTTAGCTGAAGAGAATGACCTCTCTCTTATTTTTGACACTTTCTCTGTGCTTTTTTTCCTTTTTTTGCAACAACAGCCTAAATATACTTGGCAACCTTTTTCTGAAGAGGTAAATGAGCCACCTTTGCAAAAGTATAAATAAGCATCTAGAGGCATATTTTGTATGAGCTACACAGGGATTTAACAGTTTTAAAGTTAAAAGAAGGTAAATACCCATATGCAACTTTCTGTATTTCTGCATTACAGAATGAAGTTGAAGTTGTGTTTTCAGTAACACTTCAGAGACCTGTGTCTTATTTACAAGATGCTCCTTTTCTATGTATTTAAATTATTTCTGTTCACAACATAACATTATATTTCTGAAGTTAAGTATTTTAATCTGGATGGATCAACCTATAAAGCTAAGCTTTGAGAATCTATGCTATATCACAAAGCAATACCAACCAGTGGCACATAATAGATAAAAAAAATTCTCATATTCCTGTCTCCACACACTTTTTGGCTGCTGGTCTCATTTTAAAGCTGCTCCTTTTGAGACCATCTGTTAACTTTCTCCAGACAAAAACACAATCCTGTGTTTCTCTCACTTCCAGATTCCAAATCTAAACTTCTTTGCTGGCAGGCAGCAACAAGTGAAATTTTGAATTTACTTCCAAGTTTGTGATCATTAGTGCTTCTCAGCAAACTTTCCACCTTTTAGGCATGTCATGAACCCAAATCTCGACAGAACTAACAACTGTTACCAGTTACATCAGTGGGAGACTGGGTCACAGTCAGAATTCAGTACAGTGAATTAACTTACTACTTTCTTCTATAACTTCTGTATCTGGACTGACAGTAATAGTTACTGAGTATTTATTTATAGTAGGTGCACAAGGATGCTGCTAGAACCAAGATTATCAAAAAGGTGTTTGATGGAGATTTTGCTATTCAAAAGCATTATTGGCTAGATATTATAATTGTGATAGTGTCACCTCAGTAGGAGGAATATTCTAATACACTCTGTTCTGGTAACCTTTCTTAAAGAAATGTCACATTAATATCTTATATTGACATTTGGAATCTGAAGCTGGTATTTAGAGGTTTTGTCATCTGCCAAAGTGGTTATGCCTTTTTTCTTTTTTTTCCTAAAAGCTGTTTTTCCTCATCTTGAGGGGGAAGTAAGTTAGTAAGTCTGTTAGGAGTTCTCCTATTCATTAATTCATTTATCAGAAGATTATACCTTACTGACAAATACTCTTATTTTCTTGTAACTGCAAACCTGACAAAAAGAATGTATTTTACCCTATGTGTATATTTAATATGCATCCTTATAGCCCAGTATTCCATTGCTAACAATGTCCTAAAGTTCACAGAATAGACCTAGTATGCAGTGATATCACCACTAGTACTTTTTATGATCCAACTAGAGTTTTTGTGCTTAATAACTCTCAATGGACTTTGAATTAAGCCAGGTACTTTTGGACCTGTTTAAAGTGCCAGTGTCCACAGTCTCTTAGAGCAGTGAATCCCACAGCTTAACATATCTGTGAAGTTGTGTCTGAAACTTCTTTTCATTTGGTTTTGCACTAGATTTTAGCTGCTTCTGCTACGATTTGCTTTTCCTTGTACAGGAGGAAGAATTAAATAATTGATGTCTTGTGCCAGTCTCAGTGCCACTTAATGATTTCACAGGGAACCATCATCACATCCCTCCCTCATCTCTTTTCCAGATGGGGGAATCTTAGCATGTGTGATAGTTCCATTTGTGCAACGGTGACATTGTTTTTCAGACCTATTATATGAGTCTTTTTTGAGGTGAGGAGACCAGAATAGCTTATGTTTTTGATAATACAGGTGTAAGATGAGTTGTGTTGATGTTGTAGCATGTGCCCTTTTATTCTGTATGTTTCTCTCAAAAATTCACAACACTTAAACGGTCTTTTCTAGTTTTGGAGGACTTATTTATTTATTCCTACTGAGTACTGAGCTAGTATTTTAAAGGAAATATTTAGTATAGCTGAAGAATCTCACCACTGGTTGTCATCAGTTTAGATCCCAGCTTGTTATGCATAAAGGTAGGATTATTTTCACTTGTGTTTACCTTTTATCTCCCTGAATTTCATCTGCCAACCTTTGACTATTTGCTCAGCCTTATAAAATCCTTCTTTGCATTTGGTTTTTGTCTCTCCTGCCCTGAATAACATAATGTGATGAGGAAAATTAGTCATCTTAGTGTTCACCCTGTTCTTTGGGTTACTCAGAATGTGTCAGTCAGCACAAAGCCCAGCCACAGGTTCCAGCAAAACTCCACAGGGACCTTCTCTTGGTTTTATGAGTTGACTGTGTGTTTCTGCTATTTCCTCTCTCGTAATAAAATATTTATGTTTAAAAGGACCTATCCTCTTATCTAATTGCTGCTTACTTTTCTTGTAAGCATTTGGAGAGGAGCCTTTCTGAAGGGATGGCTTAGGAAGCCCAAGAGGGCTGTGTCAGCTGCTTTGTTAGTCTTACTTATCCACATGGCTATCAGTTCTTTCAAACAACTAATTTAATATTTAAATTATCAAAAAACTATAATTTTAAAGACAAAAAAAGGGAAGTGATGTACTCTATCACACATATACTAAAAGTGATTGATTTGTCTTGTGGGTCTGAGGATTACTGGCTTATAAAACTTTCTTAAGAATGGAGGTTTTTCCCTGAAAACTGAAACACTAAAAACTATTTTCACATTGGCTGTGCTTGATGGAATTGACACTGATTGGGGCCTTTAGTTTCTTAGCAAACTTTGAGAACTTCCAGGAGATTGAAGAAGAGCAAATCTATCTGCCTGCCAAAAAAAAGTTCAGTGAGGGGATAATAAGTGAATTATAAGTTTGATATTTTTATTGTGGTTTCTGTAAAAATCTTGTGAAACCCAAAGAAAATGGTTCATAAACTGTATTAATTATTTGTATTGTTTTAAAAAAATCATTAGCTATTTCCAAATATAGGGGAAAAATTTTAAAAAAAAAAGACTAACACCCAATATGGATTTGTCAAAAATAATGTCAAACAAGACTGATTTTCTTGCATGACAGAAAAACACACCTTATGCATAAGGGAAAAAACAATAGTAACATACTGGTGTTAGAAAAACTTTTTCTGTTGTTTCAGGAGATATTCATTAGTGAGCTATTATAATTGCTGTTACAGGGAGAGCTATGTGATTGGAAGCTTGTGTCAAAGTGTAATTATCAATGATTCATGGTGAAATTGGAAGGATGCCTGGCAGGATCTGGTAGGGATCTGTCATGTGCTCTGAATGATGGATATGTATTACGCATCCAGGCAATGTCAAGCTGGGAAGGCTTAAAAACATGCTGGAAAACAGGATCATAAATGGAAACAAATTTGGCAAATAGGTGAAATGGTTTCAAATCATAGGATGTGTTTCAACGTGGAAATCGATAAAAACTGAACCTTTTGGAAGCAAAGAGAGACCCATGAAGAAGTTTATGGACAGTAACTTGGACATTCCTGATTTTCTTTTGAAGCTTATTTTGCTTCTGAAAGTGTTCACTTTGAGCACCTGTTCTTTGATATTACAACCCAAACTTAGTTGTCTCTCTGTTCTTCTTATTCTTTGTGACCTATTTTCTCACAGCACAATTAGTATTACTCTATATATGGATTGATAGACATAGGGGCAGGAAGTACCTTACATGTTTTTCAGTGTTTAAAGTGATTCTTCATCTTGGAATCATCCATTTGCAGTGTCTCAATCAGAGCTTTTGCATGTTTTTTTCCCCCCAGGTAGATAGTTATTCTCTCTAATGTGGCTTGAATGTATCATATAGAAGAGTTAGTGTAGAAAGTTTCAATGGGGAGCAGAAGGCTCTGAGGTGGAAAGCGCTGGGAGGTCACGTTGTTCAGCAGGATTATTTTCCAGGATTGTTGCCTGTCTGTCAAAAAAGGAGGGAGAACTAATTTATGGGTTTGGATGAGCTGGATTGAAGACAACATATTCACATTTAGTGGTTGATATGCTGCTGTTTTGACATTGCAGAAACTGAATTAGATTTACTGTGGTATTAAAAAAAAAAACCACTAAGCTTGGTTGCACAAAATAAAGCCCTTTTTACCTCCTTAAAGATGTCATCATTTAATACTACATAATTAGTACAAAATGGACCACTGCATGCAATGAATAGTGGCTCTTTTTCAGTCTTGATATGGTTATATATTGGAAATAAGTGGTAAGCTTGATGCCTTTTTTTTTCCCTTACAGAAAACCAGGTAATTTTATTGAAATTAATGTGTTCTTTGAAAACATATTATAAATTTTGATCTTCTTTTAAAGTTTAGTTCCTGTCCTGATATTGCAGGAATTTACTTCCCATTAATGAGATGAAGAGGAAGGATAAAAAGGATAGTGAGCAGTTCCTCTGAGAATTTTTAATACAAAATCGTTTCTTGAAATAATTTTTATCTATCTGTAGGATATGAATAGTTAAGACGCTGCAATTACCAGAATAGAGCTGATAAAATAATCAGTAGATAAGGGAATGTGTATTCATGAATCCAGAACTGTGAGTAGCTGCTCGATGTTATTTCACGTGCTCTTCATTTTCACTTTGATTAATGACAAGTATCTAAATAGAATAGTAAAAGAAAGTGTGCTAAGAAATATTCTGAAATGATGTTTCCCTTCTTTGTACTAATTAAACTGTTTTCCTAGTAAAGCCTTGATTATCCTAAAGTATACATCATTAAAAAACTCCAAAATCTTATTTTGAGATATTTTGTTTATGCCCACTGAAATTCCTAAGGTTTCATCCTAGTGGAATGTGCCAACAATTGGGTATTTAGTCTGAGTTCCCAGATAGGTGTTTTCTTCCTTAATATCTGTCAAAGTATGCACTTGATTACCAGTTGGAAAGGTGGCCTCCCATTGTTCCTAAGTACCAGATATGGTCAGAGGAGTTTTTTGGGTATAAATACCTTTCAACCTGTCTCATCGTGCAAGGGTGTGAAACACCACAAATTGTGAAGCTTATTGTGAACATTAATGAAGTAAAGGTTATACACAGAAGGTAAAGCTAGTAATCTGAGGGATGGAAATGTTCTGCTCACATTTTACAGTGCTACCTGAGGTATGTCATCACATTAATAACCTAATAAGAATAACAAAAAAATATTAAAAATTGGCTGTTTTTTATAGTAAATATGTCTCTCTTCAAGAATAAATAATAAATTTAAATACTTTCAACTGAAGGTTTTCATATAGAATTTGCAACCAATGAAAGTCTCTTTTAAGGTATTTTAGGGTGGTTCTGTAAAGCCAGTAGGCTCAGCACATCTATTCACCTTATTTTCTGTTTTTCACTGTACTGTTGTTTCCTGCTTTCTTCATCTTTTTTTTTTTTTAAATATTTGTCTTGATCTGCATGCATACTTGTCAATTTTAACTTTGTTTTGAATGTTTTCACTGTTTTCTTCATTTAAATTCATGTTCATTGATGGCAATTTCGGTAAGTGCAAAATATTTCTTATTTACTTTTTAAATGTAACAAAGTGCTTAAGCTTTTAACCACATGAGATAGATCAAATATTCGTTATCTGAATATGAAGTACAATAAAATCAGTAGATTTTTTTTTTTTAACATATATTGGAAGTAAGTGTGTTTGTATGAAATGGAAGAGGCTGAAATAGTAGGAATGTTCTGCTGAGGAGTGATGGTACAGAGTTGGTGAGGAGTGACTGAGCCAAAGAAGGGGGTGTGTTGCCTTTTGTGCTGCTGCTCCTGAGGGTGAGGAAAGGCTCCCAGCTCCGTGATGGGGAGGAGAGGGATAAGAGGATGGACATAATACTGTAGATAACCACGGAAATTTTGAGGAAGTAATAACCCAGAAGTGTTTAAGGGTCAATGTAGTTAGTTTTAACTTTTTATTTCTTTCTGTGGGATTTTTATATCTGAAGAAGCTTGGTAAGTACTGAGCTAGAAAAAGAATAATAGAAATATGTCCCTGTAAGTGTGGAAGTACTTTTTTAATCTTGACTGAATCTTTTTGCTGGTGTTCTGGTTTAGATAGTAATGCACATACATACATTACATAGTAGAAACTAATAGTTTAAGCTGTATGAAAACTATATTGCACATTAATGGTGATTTGGAAAGGATAGTAATATAGTAAGTTATATTCTTTTCTGAATTTTTGAGATATAAAGAGATCTGAGGAAAGTAAACATAGATTTTATGTTAGTTTTTTCAGTATTTGAAAAAGATAAAGGGCATGAATTGTAGTCTCTAGGATGCACTGGTGTAACTGTCAGCTGAAGGAACACTATTATTGTATTTAAAACAAAAGGTACTTTATTCACCATGTTGGAAAGGAAAAGTTGTTGAATACTGCAGAATACTTAATTTTAAATGCAGGATGTAGGTCATTCTCAATGGTGTCAGTGCCCAAGTGCTACCATGAAATTTCATTTGCATCTTGAAGTCTTAGAATGAGTGTCAAATAGTGAGTGGCAGTGAGTGTTTTTTAGAAAAAAGCATAAACAAGACCAGTCATATTTTGAGAAGAGGTGGATTGACTGTAGCAGAAACAGCATTGCAATAAAAGGTGATTAGAACTGTGTAATACTCTGGGACTCGGAACTGTGATCTCCTCAGCTTTGAACATATTCACCTCCTTAGCTAATGTTTGATGGTACATCCCTGAAACACTACAAAAACTGTTTCTGCTGTGGATTGTTTGTCCTGTAATGTGGTGATCATTTGCTGCAAATAACTTCAAACTGCAGTATTACATGGGCAGTTCTCTGACAGGCTGTAGGTTTATCAGTTGATACTTCAGCTGAATTTGGTAACTTTGTCCCGTTTGTTAAATTTCCCTTGCAATGTTCTGTGTTCCGCAGTCTGATGTGCTCTGAGCACTGTTCTGCTGTTCAGCAGTGATGGTTGTGTTGCTGTGTGGGTAAAACCCTTTGCATGGAAATCGAGATTCTGACAGGGTCTCAGGGATGACCACTTCAAAAATGTGTAGATCTGGCAGGGAATTAGTTGGGATAAAACTAGCTTTAAGTTATCCTTAAAAAAGGTGTTCCTTTAGTACATACCAAGAAGTCACACCTCAAGTATGGCAGCTGCTGCTTTTTACTGCCTCCTGCCTTAAGTTAGGGATCAATCCAGAGCAGGCATCCTAGTAGGGGACTTAATGCTGTCAGAATGACATAGAGGAAATGGGGAGAGAGGTAATCATATTGTACATAAACCTTTTGGAGTTTTGTTTGGGTGGTATTGGATACATCACATAAATAGTAAACTGTTTGACAATGCAGGAATTTGTTTTGAAAGCAAGGCTTACAAAGCATAAATAAAGTCTCCTGAAGAAGGTAACTAAACATTTAATCTCATGAATAATAGAGTTTCTCACAAATATCATAGATAATAGATCAAACATTCTCCTTGGTGATGGAGCCTGCAGTTTATGTGGTGTTTTTTAAAAATACATTTCTCTGTTAGCTTCTGTAAACTGGTTTTCTCCCTGCCTTTAAACCTTGAGGTTCTTCAGTTAATCTGAAAAAAATGCTGGAAATGACTCTTCAGAATTTTCCATCATCTAAAGTGAGGAGAGAAAGGGGAGGAAGTACTGAAAAAAATGAGTCATTCCTTTCTCATTTTACATTTTTAGACTTTAGTAGTAAAATTTTAGACATTTTATTTCCATCCAGCCCTTTCATCTTGTGTTTTCTGGGAGTTGTCCTCAAATTATCTACCAGGCAGTCGATAATGCCATATTCCATTAGCCAGCAATATGGAACTCCATCCTCTAGGCTATTTCTGCAAAACACAACCCTTTTGACTGCGCTGTAAAGCATTATATTTATTTATTTTATATATATATATATATAATTTAGAGATAAACTTGCATGATACTTCCTAACCTTTCTCTTTTCTGTTATGTTTCTGAATCCCTAAGATGCATTTCAGATTGTCGTGTCAGGATAAGGACAGTGTTGTGGTGGTTACTTAAATGGAGTCAATGACCAGCAGGTTTCTTCTGAATTTTTACATGTCAGGGAGTTGTGCTTGGTTAATGTCATGCAGGGTCAGATTTTGACTTCACCTGTCGCTTGCTCTGTTCAAGGTGTCTGGCATTCCCTGCTATGGAACTGTGCATTTTCCTGGTGACAGTTGGAAAAGCTGTCAGTCAGAAGATGTTATTTGCTTCTTGAGTTTATTGCTGGAATATGTGTCAGTTGACTTAGTAAAGAAACTAGCATTGAGGAGCCCTTGGTATATTTTATAGAGGATAACTTTGGTTCAAATTGGATTGCCTGTGGCAGGAGCAAATAAATCTGTTGAAATTAGTCATTTCAGAATATTTGGCCTGTGGGGTGGGGAAATCATATTTTCTTTTTGGATTTCCTTAAGCATCTGCCACAATATAGTTATTGCTCTTACTCCTGGTGTTGGAAGATGAAATGAAAAGCTAACAAAACACATGTTAAAAGAAGGCAGTACATTTCATGTGAAGCTCTCTTTGTACCCTGAAGGGAAAGGAATAAATGATGTTTTTGCCAAAAGGAAAATCCTGAGGCAAATCAGTCTAAGTATTTCAGTGCTGGGGACTTGGAGAACGCTGAGGTCTTGTAAGGTAATCTGTATTCCAGTTCCATCTATAATTGAATGAGAGTGTGGGGTCTCTAGCACATGACATTTAAGTAGAAGAAAAGCAAAGGTCAGCAGAAACTGGAGAAAAAGCATCTCACATGTTGGGATGCAGCTCCAGAGGAGCAGCAAGCCCTAAAGCAAGGTCTGCATTTTGAACATACTTAATTTTCCATTTAATTTACTACAGCATTAATTGTACAGAGTACAAGTCTCACTACAAAACCTACATTTGAATTAAAAAAAAAATCACAGAGGCAGGAGTTGTGCTTTGAAAATTAGATCTTTGCTATATATTTTGGTTTAAAGTGTGTATTAAATGATGTTGTATGGCTCTTTCAATTTGTAGGTATAAAGTCTAAAAGAATAGTCCTGTTAATGTGAACTTTGTCTTCTGTGTGATATTAACTCCAGGTACCTGGTTACTGGCAAAGCTCTTAATTTAGTGAAGAAATGCCTAAATATCATGGTATAGTATTCCTGCTGGATACATTAGAAGGTGGAGGTGAACTACTGGGTTATATTTGAATCTTTTTATACCAAAGCATTAATACAATGTTTCAATGCAAACTTGAAAAACCACTGTTTGCAATCAGCAGGTCTGTAATAAAAGCTGGTCTACTGATGTGTATATGTAATTATGCACATATATATGCATAAAAAAATAAACATAGGTTGGGATAGTAAGAATGTTTTGCATTCAGTGACCATATTAAATTTCTTCTCTATGTGACAGAAACTAAGCTGTATCTTGGGAGAAATCAAAATTCCCAATTGCCCTTTATTTGACAGCTAAAATTTTATTTTTTCCCATAGGAAAATGTACCTACTTGTCAGCACAACTCTCTGGACTATGCAGTATGTGTTACCTATATATTTTGGTTTATACTGAGTTTGATGTTAACATAAATACATCTAGGTACACATTATATTGTCTTATTTATTTTTATATATATTGAAAAAAACCCTAAAATGAACCCCAAATCCTTTTCTATTTCTGATGGTTAATACTGCCATGAAAATTCCAATATACAAAATACAATTACACTGGAATGATACTACAGTATTCTGGAAGTCTGAAGTTCTTCCTAAAAAAATTTGTGTTCAGAAGGATATTGGGTTGTATTCTGGTGTAAATTTTGCTAGCAAATCAGATTGGGCGTAATTTTTAATAATTGGTTTAAACCCACTGCTTTTCACATCACCACCCTCTTGGGGATAAAATTTATTTGTTTTAATTTTATATTGTTATTTTAGTATGTTTATTCTATTTATAACATATAACTCATATATTCTTAGTTTGGCTGAAATATGGAAATGAATGAGCTGCATAATTGCATAACTGTGTATGAATGATCTAGTACCTTCCTTCCACTTGAGAGATATTTTTGTCTTCAGATTCCCTAGTGCAGTGAAGGAAGGAAGGAAGGAAGGAGTGAGCTATAGAGTAGAAAACACAAAAGTTGCTTAAGAAAGCAAAACCAGTCATTCTTCATCCTGTTCAGGCAGTTCATCCCCTGAAGAGGGAGAACTGTCAGAATGAGAACTGGAGCAATTAGACAAGAATATTTGTGATGGGCTTTTCCAGCTGAATAGAACTGTGTTATCCAGACTCCAGGACTGCACAACTGACAAGCAGTGCCAGACGGGCAAAGGGCAGGAAAAATGATTTCCAGGTAACCTTTCTAGAGAAGAGCTTGCTTTCCTAAAGAGGTATATAGGTGTAACCATAAAAGATGAATTGAAGGCACCCAGTGATTCTGTGTTCAATGGGTAGGACATCATCCTTTTCAGAATTCAGGTCTTGTATCAAGCAGTGCTTCACTGTGTAGGGAAGTGGTGCCTCAGTGGCTAAATCAAATAGCAGAAGGCAGGTGATGCAAATTTACAAGTAAACAAAATTATCTTTAGGAATATATTTTTCATACTTTTTTCAACTAGAAAGTTTTTGGGTTTTTTTTTTCCATGTCGGAGTGGTCTCAGAAGAAATTGGTAGCTTGATCCAGTTGGAAACTGTATTTGAAAACCTATGGTTCCAAAATTTTGCTAGGTGTTCATTTCCCAGAAGTGTCCGCTTGAGTTGTTTCCAAATAAGTGAGGTAGAACCTACTCTTTATTTGATATCCTTGAATTAAGTTTTTGAAATAACTTGGGGGTAAAATATATTAAGAAAAACCTGGTGCCATATTTATTAACAATGTTGCATTATTAATACTTCAGATATTTTAACACATCTCAATTAACCCCCCCCCTCAAAACAGCAGAGAAGTAGTTTGGAAATAGGAAGACATCTTTGCCTTACAACAAATTGGTCCCCACTTGTATTATTTTGTATGCCTTTCCCTCTTCTCCCTCTTTCCCCCCTTAACCCCCCAAACTTATCTGCTAGTACTGGAGAATAGCATTCTTATCTAGCTGGTTGGATTATTTTGGGGTTACTTTTCCAGTTCTATTGTAGGTGTTAGATAACTGAAAATTTGTGAAACTCAGCATTGCACATATGCACTTTTGAAAGGTCCCACTGTGTGTGGAATTTCTATCTTTACATTTTGATGAAGGTTTACTCTTAATAGGGCGTTCTTTTCTGTTTTGGACATGAATTAAGAATAGGTGATTTACCCTTTAGAGCTTTTTTTAGAGTGTGTTTCACTTGGATTTAATTTACGTCAAATTCTCCTCCTTGTGAGTTGTGACTGTATTTCCCCACTATCTTAATCTCCCAGCCTGAAAGTTTGTGCTTTAATGGTTTAATGTCTTCTGACCTTTGCCATCTCATTCTTTTTCTGCAGGACTTTGGATCTGAGTGGGAGGGGTCACTGAGGGTCACTTTATTTTTGTGCCAGCCAGCAATTGCTCACATACTTCTGTTACTCTCCCTAGGTTTTCATTAGAATTCCTATCCCAGCATAATGTGCTACATTAGAGAAAAAATACTTGAGGGTTTTTTTTTTTCCCCCATGGATTAATTTTCCAGCTGGATCACTTCCCTGGCTGCTCACATCTCCTCCTGTGCTGGTGTAAAGCAGGGAGAGAGGTGAAGCACAGGAGATGGAGGTGGATCTCAAATTCTGGCAGCAGCAGCTCGGGTTGGGCTGCTGAGCCTCTGTGCTGGTGAGGCCTGACTGCCTTTGGAACTGCAGAAATTTCTGGAAAGGTGTCTTGAATATCTGTATTGTACTGCTGTCTTTGTTTCAGACATGCATTAGTATTAAATTAATATTTAGAGTACTTTGGGTATTTTGTACTTGCACACTTACTTCATGAGAAAATGTTGAATACTGATGATATTGTGACTGCTGTGAACAGCAACATTTGCCACTGAATTATGTTCTCTTTGGGAGGTCAGTAGTGCATTTTAGCTCTGATATAGTCTTTGGTGTTTGCTCTGGGCACCTTATTTTTGAATGTCCATAAATATATTTGTTGTTTTAATTCTATCTTTATATAATCTGAAAGATGGGGGGGGGGGTTTGAGTGACTTAATTAAGATCAATGTGTCCCTACTACTGTGGGAATATATGTCTGTTTTTTAAATCCTGATTTAATAGTGTTTACAACAAATTTAATTCTTTCAGCTTTGAAGGCTTATTTCTTCCTCATACATTTTTTCCTAGACTTAGTAATCATCTATGTGCAGAAAAAAAACCAATTTTTAATGCAAAAACTGTCATAAATCTATTTTGTTATGAATTTCCTTTCATTTTATTGATTAATTCATTTTTACCAGATGGTACAAAATTCTGGAAAACACATAAGGGGCTTGCTGCTGTTTTTGTTTTTAATTCAGCTTACAAAAGGCTACTGGCAGGATTATGTGTGATCAAGAAGAGTGAGTCAATTTGTATGAACTCCTTATTTGTACCATTTACACATCTCACACATTCAGTACTATCCTGCTCTCTTCTGTTGTGCTGCTCAGCTTTGACTATGCATTTTCTTTGCCTCCTAAATTTAAAGTCTGCAGTGTCTTGAGGTAGTAATTCTGCACTCCAGAGCTGGCTGCTCACCTCCTTTGTCCAGGTTCAAAAGGATAAGTACCTTTACTCTTCATTAATGCTTTCCAGTTCCCCACATACTTGCCCTTCTCTTTTCCCATCTTACTGTGCTCCATGAGTAAGTACATGAGTGTTGTACTGCAGAATCATCAGTTTAAGTGAAACAAGCAGTCATTTGGGAACGTGGTTGTGGACGTAATGGAGGACTTTGTCATAATTGCTAATCCATTATAATGAACATAATAATTGGGGAAGTGTTCAGATTTAAAGGTGGTACTTTTTTCCTCCATTGGCAGGCTCTTGTCTAAACTAAATGGGTTCATGCTGCTTTCTTCACAGTTCAGGGAAGAGGAACATCCCTTTCTTGATGATCTGCAGCAAGTCCTTCTTCTGAGATAGAGTAAATTTACCTTCTCTAATAAATGAATATGAGAAAGTAGATATCTGTGCAAGTTGCTTAACTTGCTGCCTTTATAGCATGAATTTTCAGATGTGTACAGATTATTTAAATGCTGAAATCAGGCTTCACTTTTTTGGATGAAAAAACTTAAAATCTGCAGCTATAGTTGGGGAAATTCTGGAAAAGCTAAACCACTAATAATTAAAGTCAATAAAAAAAGCAACACCCTGCCAACAGTCCGAAGGACAATGATTGTTATATAAAATAGTCGTGGCTTGAAATGTTCCTTTCTTTGTTTAGAGTTCGAAGAAGTGTAGCCATTTCAGACTCTAAACAATATGCACCCGATAAACTTTTCTTTTTAAAATTATTCTGAAACTATGAAACTTTATGCTTTAGATATGAAGCAAGAAACTCCAAACAAAACCAGTGAAGTGGTAGTTTCCTTTTTAGATTATGAAGTGGTTCTGTCTTTGGGCGTGAATCTTGCATTTCCTACAGGTATTACAGGGGAATAGAGAAGGTGGGTATTCTTGTCACCTGCAGAGGCAAGCAATGAACTTCAGATCAATACATTTGCAACTGTTAGATACCTAAAAACAGTGCAGACCATACAAAAAAGAGAACTTCATAATTTAGGATGGTTAACAACTAATAGGTTGTTTAGAACAAAAAAAGTCACTTTTTTTTGATTTTTTGTTACATGTTAGCCCTTGTGTGTCACACAATTTAGACCAACATGTGTCACAACTTCTGCTACTCTGTAGGTAAAACACTGGGTGAATTACAACTCCAGGTTATTTCAGAAAGGACATTTCCTATGATACCAAATTTGGATGAAGCTTTATTTCAGATAAGCTGTTAGTTTCTTTTGTATCAAGACATTATTCTGAAATATTTACTTATGCTTCCATGAACATGTGTAAAACAAAGAAGACAAATAGGAATCCAGGAGAACCCAACAGTGGCTTTGACAGTTTACATAGTAATGCTCAGCAATTCTAGTATCACTTTTCATAGCGTGCCAGGGAAGGTAACTGTACACACTTCTGCAGGTCACAATGCCATTTACCAAGTTGCCATATAAGAACCTCAAGGAAAACAGAACAGTTTATGATAAATGCTATGACAAAGAATAACTGTGCATGTGCACATTTGCAGTACTGGCATTTTTAAATTCTGCCTACCCACAACCACACTGTTAAACTTTGCATTTCAAATTGATAAACCTTGTATATGAAGTAACTCTGCTGATCTGTCTATATGTAACTGAGATGGTATAGCTTTTTCTTTTGATGTCTTTGCATTTTCTGCTGTTTTTCTTATGGATCCTTTTGCTTCAGCAGTCTGTTCTTTCTATCTAACTCTCTAGTATCTAAGCAATGGGATAAGTGAGTCTGAACAGAGTCTTCCAGGTTTTGGTAGTGCTATTCTATTTTAGTTCACGTTTTCCTTTAAGCTGGGCAAAACTGAATGACACAGCAAACTAAAAAGGCCTTAGTAATGTTTCCTGTTGAAAGTAGAGTATTCTTTGTACACAATCTTTAAAATAATTTAGCTGTGCTGTACTAAGTGTTTAAGAAACAAATGTTTTTCTAGAAGTATCTGTATTTCTGAGAAGACAGTTGTGGTACCTTAATTTCAGAAGCAAAAAAAACCCCCTATGCAGTAGCTAAAGAAGTTCGTGCTCTGTGAGGTATGGGCATCTGGAAATACTCACTGGAGAAATATGCTGCTTTTGGTTTTAGTCTCGTGGATCTAGTGTAAATCTTTGTTTAGAAACCCTATTGGCAAAGGTTTCATGGCTTCTAAGCATATGAATTTCATCCCTGCATCGGTTTTGAATGTGGATCTCTGCAATCAAGTCACTTAATTTGCCTTCATCAGTCACAGAAAAGTATTTTTATACTTTAGTGACTGAGGCTTTGATTTTTGTAGTGTGAAATACGACATCAGCTTTCCATCAGCTCAGATTTTGATTCTCACTATTTTAGTTGCATGGTTTCTTGCTGTGCTCTAAGGGATTTCATGATTAAATATTAGCAAAACTGAAGCCAAATCTGACCTTTAAGACTACTATAAATTTTATTAAATAAACAGTCCCATTTGTCTTTTGCTAATATTACCCTGAATTTAAAAGTTCAAAATTTAACTTTTTATAGTCCATGATTACTAAAATATAAACCTGGAGGTTTCATATCCATAGGACATAAGAACAGTGTGCCTAAAGCAGTTCAAGAAATACTTTCTTTGGTGTATCTGATGCCTTACTGTTCATTTAGTTTGCCCTTTTTTTCAGTTATAGCTGATGATCTGGAATCATTCTGTTGAGTAAATCAGTGCCTTCAAAGTGAAGCTGTGAAAAGATTCACTTTCAGGCCCCCTTTCTTTGGTGTCTGTTCTAGTTCCTAATTCTGTGCACTTGGCAGTGACCTGAATCAATTTGTAAATTTTTTTAAAAAATGATCTCTAATGATAATTCTGATCCAGTAATAAAATTAAGTAAAGGTGGTGAGCACTGATGCCATCTGCTAGGGGAAAACCAGATTATGAGCCAAAGAACCCAACCAGTTCTCAGGGTTGAAAAGGGGGAAAAGGTTCTGTTGAGAAATCACACTAATCAGAATCACAGGCTCAGTTTGGAATAGGTGTGGAAGTCTGGCTATTAAATAGCTGTACTTCATAGGTAATGTTCCTATTTGGCATCAGAGCTATAGGCTAAGTATTAATTTCAACCTAGATGGCATTTGACCTTCTTTTAGTCCTCTGTCCAGCCTATGGACATATTGATGGATACAGTGCTTGATAAGCTGTGTCTGCCACTTATCCAAGTTGTTACGTAAATCTAATTAGCCAGGTTATCTTAGAACAGTTGTAGATTTACTCTGAGTTGTGGGCTATCTCTTTTCTTCAAGGAGCACAGGAAGACTACATTAATTTTGCTGTAACCTCAAAAGCTTATGTGGATTTTTGTTCATTTTTAATTTTGATTAAAAAAACTCCCTTAATGTTGAACGAGTAGATTGCTCTCCCTTCAGAACTTGGGGTCAATAAGTTTCTCATCCTCAGCTAAGAGGAACCCAGACCTGAAGGAAATTGCAGTTAAAAGGTGAACTACCTTGCAAGAACTGAATGTGACAGAATTATATTTATTAAAATGCCTGTTAACAGAAGTGCTAAGAGAATTTGCATTTAGGAGTGCATAATGCATAGCTGGTGGAGTAATTAACAACTGGAAGATGCAATATGCATCAGTAATTTGTTTTTTAATGACTTTGATCATTATCAGACCTACCTTTTCATAGAATAGGTAAAGAAGCTGTGAAAAAAGGATTTAATGCTCTAAAAATACATATTAATGTTTAGGCTTGTGTTCAGACAAACAGTTCCATGCTATCCCCCCTGTTTAGCTCTATCAAAAGCATGCATTTTGGAAAATGTTTCATTATCTCTGATTCTTTGCTTTGAGGATACTGTTTATAGTCTGCTATTTTAGTTGAGCATTGCCTGTGCTAAAAAACAGTGTTTATTTATGCTTTTAGTTACCTAAGCCTCCAAATGTTCACTAGCACAGATACAGTGGACTCTGAATTCCTTGGCAACTATTAATATGAAATCTGTACTTGCATTTTGGTACTTGAGCTACACTCAAGTTAGGCTGGATTTTTTTCTGACTTACACCTTGTGCCTGATTTTTACATGGATCAAGAGTAAAATATATTAAAAGCAATGTTAACCCCCCCCGAGCTACCTTCATATTTCCTCATATCTTCTATTTCATATGAAATCTTAATGCAAAATATAAAGACAGGTTACTTGTAGGACACGTGATAGAAGCCAAAATTTCCAAAGGAATTGAGGTAAGCACAGTAACTCGTAGGTGTATTCTAATTTTTAGGCACTCAATGGTTTTCTATGTATTTCTTTGTTCTTGTGTGTAGAATTCATAATCAGTAGCTGATAAGGGATCAGGAGTTCCCTTCCTACTGTCAGCAGAATACATCTGCAGTAGATTAATTTTAGTTTCTGTTATTATGTTCTTTCTGGTCCCATGAAATTTGCCTTCTTGGTTGCACAGTGACAAAGCTGTACTGTAATGACTTCTAGGTATCTCCTCTTTCCTTTTAACATCTGTAATTATGAATAGCCCCATAAAAGAATTGTAATTTTTCATAATATGCTCATATATTTGTGTCCTTAACAGCAACATAAGAAGTACACCTGTTCTCTCAGTGATGAGTATGGAATGTGCTGTTACTGTATAATCTCTGACAGATACAGGTCAGACTTGCCTGTGTAGTAGGGGGAATTTTTACCATATGGCTGTGATTATAAACTGTGACAAAGGATGTCTTGCACTGTTTTCCTCTTCCCATGTATGCATGATAGGACCCTCAGGACCTAACACACTCAAAGCTGACAAAAATTTGAGGGGAGAGACAACCTTCTCTTTTAGGATAAAAGCTGCAGTGTACCTTTTGCCAGAAATGTTTCCTTATGAGCTTTTGTAGCTCAGCAGTGCAAAATATGTTCAATTCCTCTCTTTCCAATCAGGCTGAAGACCCAGCTGCTGGAAACCTATTTGATCCAGTTTTCCTGGCTGCAGGAAGTTGTTGTTGTCTGGGAATCTGGACAGTATATTTAGTGAGAAGTGTCAACACATGAATGGGTATAATTTAAAACATTTAGTTGAATTACCAATTTATGGCCACTTGTTTCTAACAGAAGCTCAAGAAGTAAGTAATATTGGAAACTTTTTCCATAAATGAAACTACCATTACCCTTTATGGCATTTTCTTTAGACAATGAAACACAACGGTTTAAAACGGGTGGCAACAACAGAGCATCTATTGAAATTTTCAGTAGGCTGATAGGAAAGGAATGTTTAACTTTAATGCTTTCAAATCAGATAAAGGCTATTTTTGTTTGACTAACTTTTTAGTTATGCCTGAGCATAACTAACTTTCCTCAATTAGAATTCCATCAATATTAATAAATAAATGTACAAATATCTGGAATATTTGCTGCTGGTGTAGCATATTGGATGCCTTTTCACAGCCTTTACAGCACCTGTGTTACTATTCATGGTGAGCCACTATGTTTTGTAACCTGAAACATGAATATGCTAATAAAGAATGAGTGACATATTATTTGCAATGAAGTGAACCAAAATAATAAGATATGTCTTCTGACACTTCTCAGAATACCACAGAAACATGGAATCACTTTTCAGAAGTCTATTTGTTGAAATCCAGACTTACATTGACTGTTTTGACTCTTAGATATCTATACTGCTCTTTGCTTCCATTAGACGGTTGGCAGCCTTTGGCAATTCCAGCATCCTTCTTTGTGAGACTAAAAATATCCTGACACACAAAAGTACTTTGAAGACTGACTCCTGCTTCCTTTATTGGGGAAACCAGCAATCTGAGTAGCTTGGGTTTTTTTGTTTGGTCCCCCCCACCTTGTGCACGTTTTTTCTGTGAACTGTTATGAGATGGAAGATCTTGTTTAGTTGAAACGTCAAAGATTTTCAAATTTTATGTAAGAATGCTAAGTAGAGTTTTTTAAAATTTGCATGATTTTTCTGAGGAAACTTTGAATTAATGAACTAAAGCAAAATCCGTAGAGTTACAAAGTATAACACCTCAGTATTTTCTGGTTGTTAAATTAACAGAAAAGGATTTAAAACTCTTTCTTTGTTAGCACAACTTCCTAACTGTGCATATAGCAATAAAGCTTTATACACGATGAGAATAAACTAACATAGAAAATTTGAAACAACAGGAGAAACCGAAATTGTCTATGTTTATATATAGTACATTCATCAATAGCATAACTGGAAAACAAAAATATTTCTGAAGTGCAATCAAAATATTGTTTATAAAAAACCACAAAACAAAACCACAAACTATGGGGAGAGTAAATTTTATATCCCAGTGTTTGCAACAGAGGAATTTCTTGGCCTACTTCATGGCAGAGGCTGAAATAAAAAACTATTCAAACAAGTCCTCTTTTATTTATTTATTTATTTTTTTAAAATCTGCCGTTAGTGTTTGGTCAGTGGAGAAATGGGATAATAAGCATTAGAAGGGAGGAAAAATGTAGCTGGCACACAGAAACAGCCAGAACTACTTTCAGGATTTGGTACAAACTCAGTGTTTTTCCTTGGGTCTGAGGTGTTTGTCCCACACGTACAGGCCACTTCTCTCTTGTATTATCAGATTTTACCAAATCTATCTCTTGGCAAATCAGTGATCAGATTCCTGAAGAGTTGAACTCAAACT
Source organism: Pseudopipra pipra (assembly GCF_036250125.1). NCBI lineage: Eukaryota > Metazoa > Chordata > Aves > Passeriformes > Pipridae > Pseudopipra > Pseudopipra pipra. The sequence continues at coordinate 13,237,199 of NC_087559.1, forward strand.
GCTACAACCACGTTGTATTGACTTTTTAATGTGGATTAGATGGGAAGCTCTGCAGTTTGTTCCATGAAATGCTGCTTCCAGGTGAATGTAGCTCCACATCTGGCCTCGGCAGTGCAGGGAGAGCCAGTGGAGGGGGCACGTGCTGATGAAAGAAACTTGATCCTAAATGCCTGGTTTGGACTTCCAGAGAGATGCCAAGAAAGAATTGTCTTGATTAATGCCAACCTCAGGTGTACTGGAGACACAAGCAAACTCTAGGCTGGCCTCAGGGGAATATTAATTAGCACTAGCACACCTACTGTTCTGTCTTGAGAACTTAATTGCTTTAGCCCAGATGAGAACAGTGATTCATAAAACAGAATTTAATGACTGTATTAGAAAAAGGGTTGTGAATGTGAACATAAATTAATCCCTGGGGTAATTCCCTCTATAACATGAAATAGGGAATGTTTCTGCAAATTTAGCTTTATATCTCACATACTAGTTTAACTTTCTCTTTACCAAATATTAATGCAGATTTATTTCTTAACACATACATAACTGACTTCTTCCAACATATTAGGCTAATATTGGAGCGTTCATTTGACCGTTTCATTAGGTGGAGAAAGAGGTGTGTATTTGATGGGTCGAATCCCATGGTCCCAACTAGTTTCTGTGGGGTGAGGTCATGTCTACCACTAAGAAATTTTATTACCTGAACTTTTGTCGCCTCTTCAGCTGCCAGCTTTGCTGTGCTGCTGGGGCACGTTCGTGCTTGGCTGCTTGTGCTGGTGCCTCTCCTGGCTGAGAGACACCAGGCTGGCCAAGGCTCTGTGCGTGGTGGGGAAGAGCCCAGAGCTCACAGCTGCTGACAGGGCTGGATCCCTGGAGCGTGGCCAGGGCGGCGTTTCGCCAGCAGCTGAATGTCAGCTGAGGGCTCGTGTCATTTGTGAAGGTGGTTTCAGTGCAAGGACTGGATTTTTCCTGCTTCGTTTTTGAGGTGTTGTGGAGGCCTGGCAAAAAGAAGGCAGTAGCTTGCTGCAAAAATTTGCAGTATGTGACCCGTCTAAAATCCAAAAGATATTAAGTGATCATTTTGAGGTTGCCTTACTTTTAAAAATGTTCATAACATAATTACAGGAACATTCATTTGTAAAAATTGAATTAAGAAATGAAATAGTTTCCTTAGGTATTCTGTGCTGTATTTTAGGTGCATGCCTATAATTGAATTTACTATGCCCTGAGGCTGTTTGTGTCATTCTTACAGTGCACTGAAATCTGAGGCATAAATGCATGTATGGTTGAGGAATAACGTGTCTGTCATTACTGAATGAATGTCTGTTGAGAGATGAGGGCTATGGCTTAAAAATATTGATGGACGATAAATACATTCTAGTAAAAATGAGAGTGAGTTGAAAAATTTTGAACGTGAGATTTTGGTAATTTCTAAATATCTGTTGTACTTTGTTAAAGGAGAAAACCCCAAATCTTATAGCTGATAGGATGGTAAGTTCTGAGTACATCTGGAATGGGAACATAGTCTTGATAGTAAATATGTTAAGAAAGCAGGGGTGTGTGAAGGGCTTGTCCCTTCCTTGAACTGGAGTGGATGCTACTCAAACAATGCCACTGTTGACATAAGCAATGTATTTTGATACATCTTTTCTTGAGATAGAGAAGAATGTTCTTTTTAAAATTAGTTTGTGCAAGCTCTGAAGGGAGTTTGTGAAAAATGCCTAAGGAAATTGGGAGCAGATCTGGCTAAATTTAGCTGTTGAATTTGTGCCGTGAATTTCTTTTAAGGTCTTGCAAAATCCCATCCTAAATTATAAGTTTTGCAAAAGTGATGCAATATATACTCTATAGCACTTCCCCTTACGCTGCTACGTGTTCATAACAGGGAAGTAACCAGGAGGAGGAAAGCTGGTAATTCATTCATGTTGTATATCTGTAGTGCCTTGTTCACTTGCTATTAAAATAATAATGAGAAAATATGACCCAGCTCTCCTTTGATGAATAAAAATTAAAACTTTCTGGAAAATAGTATATAAAAAATGCAATTTCTTAATAACACTTTTCCTCTAAATATGTTCTTAAAAGCTTTTCTACTGGTATCCTTTGTATTGGTGTTCTGAGTCATCCTATAGAAACAATTCTGCAGGACTTCTTATTTCCTGTCTAGATATTTATAAACACTCTGTTTCTTTATATATAAAGGACTTTCCATACAGCAAGGAAGCATATTGATATTGTTATGTTAAAATGTGGAAATCTAATATAATAATATTTCAGTGTAGTATAGTGCCAATGGCATATCTGGAAAGCTTATTCTTTGTCAACAGTCCAATTCATAAAAAAATATACTGGAAGCCATATGTTTTAGTTCTGTCTAAATGTGAAATATGATAGATGATACCATGTCAGTGTTATAACAATTAGATCAATGAATGTCTGAAAACCTTTTTCCTCCTGGAAATAATACCATATTCGCTCATCAGGCACCTAAAATTCCTTTCCTGATGAGAATATTTTGCCCTTTTTTTAATATATACATGCCAACTTTTTATTAAAATGCAGTTATTAAAATTTTATTAAAATGCAGGTTATGCACAAAAAACGGGGAAGAAATAGTAAGAGTGCCTCAGAAGTGAGAAATTGAGGTGTCTATTAAATTATGGTATTTACAGCATGTTGTAAAATAGATGCAATAAGAGCTAACTATGCAGGCTCTATAAGGGTGAAGTGGCTGGAGAGTTAAATGCTCCTTTAGCTTCTACTTAACAGATTATGACCTGATTCATCTTTCTCTGTGGCAAAATTGAAATGGAACATTTTCAACGTCTGGTGCCAATTTTCATTGTGCCAAATCAAACTACCTCCAGTCCTTTGCTTTCCAGCAAAACTACCATCTGCTGCACAAAGAAATGGGAAGGCTTGAAGTCCTGCAATTAAAATTGGCATTTGAACAACAGTACTCCGTTATTTTTATTGAATGTTTATTTACTTAACAAAGTGGTGTTCAGATTTACCAATCAGTGCCCCATTGTGATATAAAGCCCAGGGGAAAAGACAGCTGCTAAGAAATATTTAGATTTTCTTGGGCAGATTTGGAGACAAAATATTTTTGGCAAGTTTAAGATTTTTATTTTTTTTTTTGTCACGTTTTTTGCTGCATTTTTGATTCAGTGACAGCACCATCAACCTCCAGTGTGTGATTCACAAAAGTTTGTTACTTTTTGGTTTCTCTGTATATTTTCCCCGTATTTTCTCTTTTGAGAGTCATACAGGGTATTCTGGATGTATGCAGGTGTAAAAAATTGTCTCTCCATTTTGTTTGTGCTCAGACTTGTTATCTTGACTATTTGCATATTCACTGCTCTCTGGTCCCACCTTCCTTCCCCTGTTGTGTCTTTTTAATGCCTCTTTCTAGGTCCCTGTATTTCCCACTAGGCTTTTTATTTCTCAGTGAGCTTCCACCTGCAAGTCCACCCTTTTGGTAATACCTCTTTTTATCATCTCTTTTTCCCACCTTATGTGCCTTTTTCCACCTAATGACATTTTTCTGGTTTCAGCTCCTTACCATTTTTTTTTCTCAGTGCTTTCTCCCAGCTCTCATTGTGCTTTTTGCCTCACAGATGTTCCACGTGGGTTTTGTGCCTGAGGCTGCCTATTCAGTTGGAGAATATGCCTTTGTACAGATATGAGCAAATATTAGGGCTTGCTTAAATGAGTTTTAACTATTGTTTCTGGTGGCATCATCTCCTTTCTATTGCCATGACTTCCTCTGTGAATTACAGTGTAAGAGTGTTTGCAAAAACAAACTTCTGGAAGTGAAGGAATGTAAAGTGTTTGATAATATGACTCCTGGTTTCTCTTGTCTTAATTTTGGTTTTGCTGACTTAATATTTCACTATACATTTGTTTGAGGGAGGAAGAGGAGGAGTATCATGTCCTTGAAATGACAGTAGAGGTAGGCTGTGTTTCATATGCAGTTTAAAAATAATTATTATGAGCCAACAGAAGTGTGTTACTGAATGTTGAGAGAAATAGTAGGACAGCAGAAAGAGAAAATATGAAACAGATGTACCGTATGTTACTGTGTGCTTGTTTTCTATAATAAAACCATGAGGCATGCAAGAATAAAAAGGTAAATTTTATTTCTTTTTGCAAGAGTTGGGGAAAGCCCCAAATTTATGTTTAAGAATCATTCAGAGGAACTGTCTTTAGGTTTGAGCATAAAGTTTACTGTATCATAACAACTGATCATTTTTTTCCACTTTTTACTGTGTGCCTTCTGGCAGTTGGGAAGGGCCTAAAGGAAGTAATTAATATTATTTTTTTTTAAAGGTTGTGGTGATGGTTGATCAACCTCCCCATCTCTTGACTTCATGGAAATCCTTTACGTTTCCATGGATTTTTGGAAAAACACCCCCAAAACAAAAAACCAAAACCAACCCAAAATGCCACAAAACCCCCTAGAATATCAGTAACAGGTTTTTTTCTATATATTCATAGCATTTTAATGCTCTAGTTTGAGACTAAACCTGTTCCCTGTTACCATTGCCATCACTGCTTTATGAGATGCCTCTTGAAAAGAGTGCTTGTGATAGCTCCTTTTTAGCCAGTTTTCTGGTTGATAAAGAAAAGTTGATTAAAATGAAGGCACTATGGATTTCTATGGAAATTGCTAGGCTCTCTGAGAGTCTGAGTATGAAAATAAGAGTCTTCTGTGAAGTCTTGAGGACACTTTCCCCTTGGGAAAGAAAGAAAAGGTCCACAGTTTTCTCTCTGTACAGCACTACAGCTCCTGGAAAGCTCCACAGAAAAGAGACTTTAGTCTTGAATTATTCAATAGGGTTTAGCTTTTTGTGTTTTAGCAATTGCAAATGTGTTGAAATAGCAGATTAGAAACATATTAAGTGATGTCACCATAATAATATAACTTTCTTATTCTGTCACCTACAGTAATTTGTTAAACACCCACATTACCTTTATGTATAAAATAACTTGTTCAATATGTGCCTCTCAGTCTCATATGTGCAAGATACTACACTTCTATTTTTATTGAAATAATATTAGAAGAACTTCACTTGATGCTGATGTTGTAACTGCATGTGAATATCCCAATGTGCAGAGTGATCTTGAAGTTCCCTCAAGCTTCCTTTAGCTTGATGAAGAGAACTTCACTTTGAAATGAAATAAAAATTATCTTTGAAATGTGCAGACTTAATATGGGATAGTAGAATTGGTGCCACTATAACTCTAAGAATTTCCTATATAGCCAAGTAGATTCAGTGGAATCTTATGAGTGAATAAGGACGTAGAACCTTATTCAGACTGGCAAAACTTCATACCCATCAAAGACATACTCTTTGTGTTGTTTTCAGTACAATTTATTTCTGTATCATTTTTGACTTTCTGCTAAAAGCAATGAAATTAGAGTCAAATTCAACTTCAGATTTTTGAATATATGCAGTTTGAATGAAGTGTTACTGTAGGTGTTCTATGGTACCTCCAGGTCAGAGATAATTTTTATAGCAAATGAGTAAAAGGGAGCCCATCTTTTCTGTTAAGAGCATTTACCAGAAAGTGGAGTTTTAGTCTCTTGAATAGACTAAAATGCCAGTCTTTGATATGCATGTTTTAATGGGTAAAAATGAGGCCATTATAGTAACCCCCTCAGGAGCTACAAGAGGTCCTACATTTGTATGTAAGGAGTTCTGAATTTTGATGAGCTTAAAAGATTTTCATTTTATGTGCTTTTTCTTTTTTTTATACATGCACCCATTCCAGTGTCTTGCTGCTGTGCTGATTGGCACAATAAAATAAATAGAAAAAAAAAAGCCAACCTAGTTTTTAATATTGATTTAATTTCTTGTATCTCTCCTGGACCAATTTATGAGTGCAGCTGAAGTTTCTGCTCTGATCCTTGCTTTTCTTTGGATTCTTGTGCTTTTTGACTTTTGTAGCCAAGTATAAAACTTGTGATGGCTTCTCTTGCCTGCTAGTTCCTATTATTACCTAACAGCGAGTTGAGAGCCTGTGGTTTTCCTAGTTCATCAAAGGTTACTGGTTGTTCTAGTTATTTAAACTGTTATTTGCTAGGCAAGCAACTAAGAACTCTCATCTAGGAAAGAAAGCAAGAAAAACCTGTATAGTGTTTTGTTTTTGTTTTTCCCCTTAATAGAGGTTTTTTTGCTTGTTTTTGTTTTTCCTTCACAAAGCTGTTCAGTGACATTGCTGTGGTGTAAATGTTTCAAGAAAGGATTGTTACACCATCGAGGAATCCAGCCTTTCCACTCAGCTGAGCAGAAGAATTTTATTTATAAAATATTTAAAAATACTTTGTTTTGAAGGATCCTGATTTGGGATTTACCTTTTTGGGATTTACCTTTTTGGGGATTACCTTTGGGGATTCTTGAGACTTCACAGGCCTCCTGTCAATCTCACTGGCTTGCTCCTGAGAAAGATAATGCACTCCATCTATAGAAAGGGAGGCTTCAGATATTTTTACTTAAAAACTATTTCTTCATACTTGTAATGCTGAGTTAAGATTCCCTTTTCTCTGATGATGAAGTGGTCAGGAGCAGCATAAAGGAAAAATACAGTCTGTGTGCAGAAAGTATGCCTGAAAGACCTATGACACATGCTTAGCTTTTCAATCAGGATTGTATTGTTGTTGTTGTTATTATTATGACAAAAGCAATGTTCTGTGGCAAAAATCCCATAAAATATGGAACCCCCTGATTAACTCCATACACCTACAATTATTTTTCTATCAGATTGAATGTAGGAGTAACTGTAATTCTCTCAGTCATTAGAGTCCAGATCTGATAAAAACAAATTTGTTCATGCTTATTTGTATGATATTATTCAATCCCCTTTGTTCGTGTTTGTGTATGCCAAGGAGTCCCTGATTCCTTGATACAGTCACAGATGTGTGTGTGGGGTTTTTTTTAAATTTTTTTTTAATTTTTTTTTTTTTTTAGCTGTGTAAGATATTCTCTCCCTCACTAAGTCAGTCATGCAATTGCAATATTTTCTATAAAAGTACAGGGGAAAAAAAAGCAATTCAGTTGTGTTTCAACTACATTTAAACTCTAGTCCTCTCTGTCTGTAAGTTTAAAAGAAGAATTACCTGTGTGGACTGTATTCCAAACCCCTTGCTGGTCCCAATAAGAAAGGAGTCATCATACTAATAACACAACGTCATCAATGAACGGTGACATCTTCTGGGCATGTACATCAGTTGGTGTTCCAGACATTCTTTCATGCTGGTTCTCTCAACCATCTCCAGATCAAGGGAAAAAGTGCCAGAAGGAGCCATGCTTACAGTGAAACTAAATTAATTGTTGGCAAACTTGGAGCAGATACTCTTGTTCACAGGCAGGTTGTGTTAATTCACTTCATAAAAGTTGTTCAAACACTAAAAAATTTTGATGTCTAAACAAGACATCAATTATAGGCATAATATCAAAACTGGCAAGGAGATTAGTTACAGGCTATTTTAAGAGACAATGCATTTGGGTTTAATAAAGATAATGTTTTATTAAGGAAAACAAAACTGTTGAGGTGTACCATCTGATCAGGACTATTCTGACTTTATAGACAAAGCTTCCTGTAAATGGCTACCAGTTATCTTGAAAAGCACTTAAAATCCAAGGCACCGGATGTCAAGTACCAGAAACAGTTTGGTTTTACTGTATAAGTTTGAATTCAGAAAATAATATTCTGTTCAGAGGAATGAAGACTGTCAAAAAGGTTGTAAAGTTTAAAATCAAAAGTCTGAAAGTGCTTACTTTTCTGTAACTTTTAAGCAACATTGAATATGCTTATTTATGTCAAGTAAATTTTGATTTGGCTGTTTCCCAATGAGGAGTAAGAGCCAACAAAACCATCAGTGTGCTGAAAAGTCTAATTAGTTGAAGCTATTTCAAATATTTGCATTATTTCTGCTGAAATAAAATTTGAATAGTGGCTGGTGAAAGTGTGCTATATTTGGGTAATATTTATAACAGGCTACAGTGCATTGATTTATTTATTGAATGGTTTTATCAGATGCTTGCAGTGAATCAGGCTTCAGGACAGAAAAATGTATCTGTGCATCAGTAATAACATAGCCTTCTGGTATTTTGTCTCATACAATTGAATTTTAATACAATAAAAGCTGTGAGCATACTTGTTTTTGTAGGTAGGTATGTAGTTATCAATTTTTTGTCATTGGGATAACTTTCAGCAGTTTCATTTTGAACAAACTTAGAAAAGAGGATTTAGTATAGAAGAATACACAAATGAAGTTGCACAAGTCTGAGTAGAGATGCCTGATTATTTGGCTTTATTCTAAAATTCTTGGTTAGACTTAGCAAATTTAGCTAAAGAGAGGTCTAACACCAGGTCCTGGTGATGTGTCACACTACCTAAGTAAGAAGGTAGTTTTTGCCCTGAACTCACAAAGACTGTAGCATTTTCATTCTAGAGATTATTAGGGGTAAAAAAAAAGGTGATAAAAGATTCTACAGAACACAATGTTAATGTCAAGTCTATTTGATTACAAAAGCAATTAAATGTTTAATTTCCTTTGTTTTCTGAAGTGCCTGGAGCCATTTTCTCTGGATTCTGTTTAGTGGTATTTAAAAATAAATGATCCAGCTGGCCGAAGGCTTTTCACTTGGCAGGTAAATGGTGTTACTCTCCAAGGAGGAGATATTTTGCATTTCATCATTCCTGGAATTTATTTTTATGGTCCAGCTTGATTAAACCTCTTGTGGCACTGGAAGAAACAGAAGAAAAGGTTTTAAAGCACGAAAACTGTTACTGACTAGTTGGAGTTTAGGACTATGCAAATTTAACTTCTCTTTCCCCCCCTTCTCAAATATTCCTTGTGCTAAACACAATCCAGAGCAATCACAGGACAGTTGGTTAGAGATAGACATTTATTATTTAATTATTTTCTTTGGCAGTTAACTTGCTTGTTGTGGTTTAAGCCCAGGTGGCAGCTGAGCACCTCACAGTCACTGTGCCTGTGCCACCCCTTCCCTCACAGTGACCACAGCATCTCCTGTTACCCTTTCCAAAGGATTTTTTGGACCAGTGGATAATGTGGGTATCCTGCTCTGGGTTTGTCTCAGAAATAGCTATTTCCCCAGTGCAAGTATAAATAATCAAAATAGATTACACTGCAACACGTCGACAGCTTCTGTGATTTGAGGGAACTGAGAGATGGAAAGGAATAGGACTAAACCAAAGACATGGTTACATTTTTAGTGCTACTAAAAAGGTTTTGACATATGAATGTGCATACAAGGAAAATGTGTGGGTTTAGGAATGGACAGCCTTTATCTTTTAAAGTAATCAATATTTAAAAAAGTGCTCTGGATACTTTTCTAGATTTTGCTTTGTCAATAAATATGCATTATGACGAACAGAGGAAAATGGAATGGTTATTCACAACATCATACCCAGATACTTGATTCTTATTGAATATGGATAACACTCAGGATTTCTACAAGCTCTGTTTATCAAAGGAAAAAAAAATCCTCTAATCCTCTCTAAAAAGTATATTATGTTTTACTAAGGTTTTTGGCAGTAGAAATGGCAGAGTGCTATTTTAAGGTACACTTCTCTATAAAGGGTTTTTTTGCTCAAAGTTTGAGTACCAGTGGCCTAGACTTTTTTTCTCTTAATAGATAAAATTCAATATCTGGGACTGAACTTGTTTCCAATACAACTGGGAATGTAAAAGGGAGGGTCAGTGCAGCAGGTGAATCATGGAGCTGATCAAGGTTATTTCAGTAAGGAGAGAGTTTGGAGAGGTAAAACCCCTCCAGTGAGTACCTTTGACATGGCTTGAATAGATTCAATGTGCTGGGTTTTTTGTTAGAAGTGATACTAAGTGGTTCATTATTCAACTGAATTTTGAATTATGGGTAAAGCTGTATTAAATAAATGTGAAATAGGCCTTTGAGCTAAGGCTCTTTGGTTCACTGCTGCAGACATCAATGAGGCCAGTATGTCACGTTTGTGAGTACAATTGCTGTTTTAAAACTGTAGTCTTTCTTCTCGGGTTGTTTTTTTTTAATGGAATAAGGTAAATTAATGATAAAGCAGAGGAATTGCAGCAGGAAGAGAAGGGAAAAAGTTGTAGAATTTATATCCTGTTTTGTCTGAGATAATGGCTTAAGACTTGACAAAAGTAGAGTGTTCATTGACCACCTCTGTTCATTTCTCTTGTTATTGAACATCTCTGTATCAGATACAGAATTGATCAGAGGAAAAAAATAAAGCCTGCAATGCACTTTTTACTGCCAGCCTTCTGGTGGATGTTCCTATTAGGGATAAAAGGTGGTGTAATGCCTTTGAAGCTCCATTTTATTCTCAGTTCCAGGATTTCTAATCTTTTTCCTGAACTCCATGATCAGACTTTTTGATGCCTAGTCTTCTTCCCCTCTGTGTCTTTGAACACACTGTCTGGCTATTATGTTTTTTGGACCTCTGCCTCATTGGCTGACAGTTCCATACCACTAATTGCGGCATCATTCCTTGAAGAAAAGACCTTAATTTTTTCTTGTGTAGAAATAACTTCTGATAAATCTGCATGGGATGGCTTCCTGTTGTTGGTATCAACTTCATTTTCTCCCTGTAGAGTAAATTGGAAATGAGTAAATTAGCCTGTCAAGATGTTAGACCATACTTACAGAATTCAACCTGCTTGTTTTCCTGTTTTTCAGTTGAAGAAACCAATGCCAATCTTCTTCAGAAATATTAATTGTATTACATTAAATGGCTTAAGATGCAGACTTTTTATTTATTTGTGGTAACTGATGTAAGTTCTTATGGTAGACTGTGCCCTCTAGAACTTGCTTTGGATGGGGCTTTCTGGTCTGCTGAGTAGCATAAAGGTTTAGTCCAGAGAGTTCTGGTGCAGATTTTACACCTCAAGGAGCATCTACATTACTGTACATATCCTCAAAGGTGATGTAAGTGCATTTGCTTTTTTATAGGTTGAGTGAGAAGGCTCACTGGAAATTGCAGGAGCTGTAGCATGTGAAAGAGTGGAGAGCAATTCCCCTGTGATTAATCCTTTGCTGCTACAAGTGATCTCATCTGTACAACATCAGAATGTTTCAGGGCATGACCTCTTCCAATTCTTAGTGTATTTAGATGCCCTGAAATTAGGGAACAATAGTTCAACTTTTTGTTACTTCTGGCAGTAGTGCAGTTATTTGAAATATCATCAGCATTAATTTTTCTGTGCAATTAGTGTATTAATGAATTCTGTGCTTAAAAACCGGTTCCAGAATTATGGAATATACTATTTCTGTTACTAGGAATGTGTTGTGAAAATATCACCTTACAGAGTGATTATTTTCTTGTTTATTAGAGGGAATTTCAAATGGAAGGCTTGGAATCAGCTCTGTTGGATTTGACTTGAGAATAGTAAGGGCTGCTGATAACAACAGCTGGGTTAAGAAAGGACATTATGAAGAGTAATTTGGAATATGAAAAAAAGACTGCTTGCTTGTGACACTCTTCCTTCAGTGGTAGTGCCTGGTTTTATTGCCATACAGGATCTGGGGTGGGGAGGGGAGCACTTATGATTTCAGCTGATTTCCATCTCCTTTTCACTTAAAGATCAACAAACAGTGACCAGAGCAGGAATGGAATGAAGCTTTATCTCCCTTAGCATTTATATATAATGGGATACAAATGTGTATCCCATTACCTTTGATTATTTATATCTTTAATATTGTCTTCGGTTTATCAGATTATATGTTTTTCCCTAGAATTCTCCTAAAATTCTACTATTGAGTCTGAATGATGTGTAACATTAGAATAATTTATCTTACAATAATTAGGTGATATGAGAACATGAAGTTCAGTACTGAACCCAGGTAGTCTGGCTTCTGAGGGATTAACTGCAGCAGTGTGTGAGTTATGAGCTTGCTAGTTAATTGTCAGTATTTTATGAAAGTCAGGGTAGAAGTTCTCATCAGTGTTGTGAAACAGAATTCCAAAACCACTGTAATCCTTCAGAAGAAGGAAAATTTTTCTTTTCCTTGAGAAACATCTTCTATGGGAACACCTGTCTCACTAAATAATGATTGCCAGTGCAGTTTTTGAACACATGTATAGCAGAAACATCAAAACTGGTAAATCCTTGCAACACCACAAAGTAAGCATAATAAAGGATCAGGAAGGTTTCTGTTTAAATCAAGCGTTCTAAGGGAAATTGGTAATTAGATGCGTTCAGTCATAAAGTTGAGTTCACTTTTATATAGGTATTTTTATGTTAAAACTGAGTAGCAGAGCAAAGGAGCCTGTGTTTCTCAGATATTTATAATTGTGACCTGATGTTTTGCGTTCAGCTGCTGATCCCAGTGGAGCTCCTCTCTCTAAAGGTTATACTCTGAAAAAGGCATGGTTTGAATTCCCCAAACAGGGATATTGTTGCATGTGCACAGTGGCTCCCTGCAAAGAAATGGCAATGCATCCCATCACTTTGGGCTTTTGTGACGTGAATTTAGTGACTTTTTTTAAGTACTGAATCCTAAGTTGCTTTGTCCATCAGACTGTGGAAGACCTTCCAGGCACACTGGAGTGCAGTATGTTTTGCTGACACTTACTGTACATTTAAATCGTTTCTGATGTGGCTATAAGGGGTTTGTAAATCATTCCATCATGTTGGAAAACAGTTTATTTTGCTAATTTTTGTTTTATTTTCACTAGTCATCACATCTGTGCACATGCTCGGGTTAGTGACAGCCCCTGACCCACAAAACACTGTTCTAGTTCAAGATTTTGCTGCTACGTGAGTTCTACTGATACTACAGTGTTATCTGAGAAACAGTAGGGTTAAAGGAAAGCTGCAATTGAAAAATATGTGTTAAGCAAAGCAAACAAGATATAAAAGTGAGAACTTGTTGCAAATGCAGAGGAAAATCTGGAGAAAATGGGAGTTATGGAAAAGAATACAGAAATCAGAGGTAGATTAAAGAAAAACAATGGTTTAGAGTCAGTTCATATGGTTCATGTGCTCCATCTCTTGTGTGCTGTTCAAGAGTAAGGTAAAATCATCGTGTTTAAGATGCATCTGAGCACGAATTGGAAAGTAGAAGGATTCAAGATGATATAATTGCTTAAAAAGGTTGAAGAGCCCATATGTTTTATTAAATTACTGACAGAAGCTGATGTTAGCTGAGCAGGATGCTCGGAGTGTTTTGGATGACAACAGGAGTATTGATTCTGTACTTTCACTTTCTTTTATACAGAATAGAACAAATCCTCTCTGGTCATACAGTGCAAAACCTGAGGATTAAGGGAGGATATGTTAAAGGGGATATTCATTCTGATCACAAATCTGTACTTAAACTGCAGTGAGTTTACATTGTATAGCCAACAGATGTGTAAGCATGTGATGTGGGGAAAAATAAACCCCAGCAGTTACAACTAAATAAGCATTTTGTACTTCAAGGTGGCTCTAAAATCCCTTCCCCACCCCTATATCTTGTGGTGTCTTTATGCTCAGTGTGGGGTGATTGAAAGGAAATCAATAGCAGAGGTGTGCTTATGGAGCTTTGTATGGCTTTTTTGTGAATATAAGGCTTGGAGTACAGAGCAGATCCTCAAATTGCTTTCCTTTTTCCTACCTTAATCATTGTTTTCTTTTGTGTCTGGTTGAAAAGTTGGTTGCAGAGCTTTAATAATTCCTTTTTTCCCCCAATATCTGTATATATGGAATATTCTTACAGCATGCTTACTTAAAGCAGTGTGAAAAATAAGGAAAAAAACCAGTAAACTGTTGGAGAGAAGTAGATAGTGCTAACAGTTTCAGATTCAGCACTGTGGAATGCATTTGGCCTGAAATGACCCTAGTACCTGTTTATTTAATTGGAGTTGGCAACAATGGGCTCCTTGGAGGCTTCTGGGCACTTCTTGAGTTTGAACACCACTAAATAGCAGACCAGCATATGGGTACACTACTATTTCAGTAATTAAGATATGCAATGTACCTGGGGGAAAAAGAATCCAGCAGCATGCAAGGAAAGAAAAGGGCGGGGTATAAAAAAAATCAAGTAGTTTAAAAAGGAAAAAGGAGTTTACTGCATATGGTTGCTCCCTGTAGTGGCTTAACAGTGGATCTGTAGTCTTAGCTGAGAAATTTCTTTCCACTTTTGGATTAGTACCAAAATTATGCTATTCATTTCTTATATGTTTTTCTGTAGAAAAACTGGTTTTATAATTGTGGTTAATGAATGTAAGTTAGTAGCTCTTAAAACTTGAAATCTAAAATACTTAACTGCTTATTAAAAGTTAAGTATTTTGTACAGTATGGAGTGTTGAGTGGTGATGAGGAAGACATAAAGATTTAACTCTACTTTGATGTTTGTAGCTGCACTATAATTGTAATTGCTCCTTAGGAATGCAGGCTGGCCCATATTTAAACAGGCAAGTGGCAAAGGTCGTATCTGACTGTTGGTGGTTGCAGTGGGGTTGGATTCAGCACTGACTGAGCAGTGGTGGTGTAACCAGGGCAATGAAAACATTTCTCGCTTAGAAATACTGTGGTTCTGTGTCAGAACTTGGAACAGAGAGCCAAGGTCAGCTTGATTTGTTGGTAAGTGCTAACTGTAAGTCAGGGATTAGAAAGTTTTTGAAAAACTTGTGGGGATCAGAAAACCTCAACACACTTCCTTCGTCCCCCCACACCAAACAATATATGTAGGCTTGGAAACAACAGCAACTGTTTTTGTTTAGTGAGGATAATTCAGCCTGTAAGTTAAGCTTTTAAACTTAAGAATTAAACAGAGTTCCAGGCTAGTAATGCTTTGATTTAAATTTGAACAGTACTGTAGTTTAGGGATCCCCGGCCTTCATTTAAGTGATTCTCGAGAGGATACTGGAGTTTGCACTTGGGGTGCTCCAAATTAGAGGGATTTTAGATTCAGTTGTGTCTTGTGTTTGCTTTTTAATGATTATCATTTGGAAGACAATCCAGTTTCAGATTTAGGGTTGGATTTTTCAGTTTGTACAGATACTATTTTGTATTAAATATTGAGGAACAAATGTTTAGATTTTTATTTACCTTTATATATACATATATATATATACAGAAACATCTTGAAGTATGTATAAGTATAAATTGAATGTGTATATGTGTGGTGTTGTCTGTGTGTCCTCCCACTGCAGTTTAATTATGAGGGGGAAATTGTGATCTCTTGTAAGAAAATATCGGATTTAGGCCGTTAATTTTATTTTTCCTGAATTACAACTTTTAAGTCTTAGATAGTCTATTTATTTTATGTATGTGGCTATAGTTTTTCCTTTGCATTTTTGTGCTTTTTAATATTTTTTTGCAGGATGAGGGTTTAGTGCCATCTTGTGGGAAAACTTAATAGCTGCAGATTTTTTGTGTCCTGGACTCATTTAGGCTATGAATGAGAAGATACTCTTATGAAATCTGACAAGTATAAATCTAGTTTTAACAAAGTTCATTGTGAAACCAAAGTCTTCCAACTTGTGAAAGCGTATATTTTTGGACCTTTCTGAACCCTTAATGATTTCTCTTTCCTTCATATTTGCATTTCTTCAGTAACTCAGGAAGAAATGTCTTTCCAGATGGTCATCTTGCTTTGTGATGCATCATTTTATTCTGTTGGATCTAACTGAAAATTATTTTGATTGGAACCACTGAAATCTCTGTATTGATTTTTTTCTCTTCCCCTTAGCTGTAGCAGAACACTTAGTTGTGAAGCTCCTTTTCAAATTGTTTCAATGGGAAATGATTATGTATTATGGTTAATCAACTCACAGTACAGTAGTGAAAAAGAATTGGAAGCTGAAGAGTGCTCTTTTATGTATTTTGCTGATTAAAATAGAGCAGGGAGAGGTTGAAATTGGAACTTGATTTATCACTGTATTTCTGGCTTACTAAAAGCTGTGCTTGAGATTGTCCCGTGAATAACTTCTATTCGTATCCTTTGTCTAGTGGCTGCATTAAAAAAAATATAGTTAGAAAATTACAAAATGAAAAGGTGGCAAGTATAAGAAGGTCATATCAGATGTTAAGATGTCCCACTCCCACAGCTTTCAGTGATGCTCTGCATTTGTCTCTTACATCAGTGAAGATTTCCTGCGTAGAAACTTCAAGCACCTGGTTCACACATGAATTAAATAGGAGTATTTGCAATACAGTGCTGAGGTTTTGACTGGTCTTCTAACTTGCCTGTTCTTTGTCTTTCAGTGTAGTGTAAAATAATCACTGGAATCTCTTATGGAGAAGCTGATGAGCTCTATGAAGCTGTGAGATTTCCCTGTATTACTTCTTAGATAGAATATGCAAAATGTTAGCTTTTAGACTATGTGTATGAAGGTCCTCTGAAAAACACATACTGTATACTATGGGAATAATTGTGTTCATATTTCTAATGTAGTTCACATCATTCTGTGTTTTGTGTGTTGCTGCTTTCTGACACCATCTCTGTTCCAGTCTGTTATGACATTAATATTGGAAACACTATAGCCCAGTTCGCACTTTTTTTTTTTAATCTAGGAAAAGGATTCTTTCTATTTTCATTTGTGTTCAAGGTAATAGAGGGCTCTCTGCCAGAAGCAGAAACTCTATAGCAAAAGTGACAAGCACATAAAGGGAGGGGCTGAAGATCAAATACCACAAGTTTTTCAGTGCTTGAAGTGTGACTTTGTTTACTCTCAGTGCTCTCCTTTTGTAAGTAATTTCTTGACTCAGTGCCTGAAAAAGAATTCCTTTAATGTAGCTAGACCTCAGTTTCTGAGAAATAAGAAAGTAATAGGCCTGCTTAGCATCCAAGATTTTTTCTGTGCTATTACTTTGACTGAATCAGCAAGCTGGACAATAAGTTCTACTGTACAAAAAGAGAGAGGAAGGTTCTTGCCTATATGGAGATACATTTTTGTTCAATGACCTCAAGTGTTTAGGCAGTACTTGATTTTTCACCAAAACATTTGTGCAAGGTGACCCAGAGAAGCTGACTGAATAGTAGTGAAGTCTGATAGTTCAGATTAGATGTGATGTCTGTAAGAAATGGAGATTTAGATGTATATGACAAGATTTCTTGTTTAACTTGCAAAGTGTGGTGTGAGGGGCAAGCTTAGGGGAGTGACAGAGCGGCTTGGTGGGCACTTGATTAATAAGAAAGGAGGAAGAAGTAAGAAAGGATCAAGAAACTGAAGAAGGGGCATCACTTATTATGATGCTTGTTTTCTGGAGCAACTGTATTGAGGCCCTGCTTCCCAGGAAGTGGCTGGGGATGACCTGCTCATGGGACAGAGAGAGTAAATCCTCTGTTTTACTTTGCCTCTGTTCATGACCTTTGCTTTTGTTTTATTAAACTGCCTTTACGTTGACCCATGAGGTTTATTTCATTCTATTCCCTGGTCCTGCTGAGGAGGGGAGTGATAGAGCAGCTTGGTGGGCTCCTGGCTTCCAGCCCAGGCCAGCCCACCACGTGTCTGCACTGAGAAATGCAGATTTAAGTGTTCGTGACAGGATTCCTTCTTTAACTTGCAAAGCATGGTAGTAAAGCCAAGCTTTATAGAGTTTGACAAGGCACCAAATTTAAAAGCATAAAAAAAAAGACAGTAAGGCAAGTCAGTAGACAAGAATTCTCCCTTTTCAAATACAGGGTTGTATCAGCACATGATGCTGTGCAGTTCTCTCACATCTGTTCCATGCTCAGAATTTTTAATGCTGAAAATGCATCGTGTGGTCAGAATCTCTTGTGATTCCTCACAAATTACATCGGTCTTCTCCTTTCACCTTTTTCTATCATTCCTGTCTTATTCAAGCAAAATCCTTGTCCACTGATCCTTAGTGGTGTAGTTTGGATGCCAGAATTTCAAATTACATTAGACAGATGAGAAAATGCATAAGAGAATCCGTTTCTTAATTTATGTTGATGAAGAACATACCTCCAATCCCCTTTTTGGCTTCCCCTCCCCCCCGTACAGAAGAAAATAAAGATTTGCATGTTTTTTAGTTATAAGTCTAATACTTGTTGCAGTAGCACAACTGAAGTTAATGTACAAATTGACTTAGATGCAGCTCATAAGAAAGCTTTAAGTGGTCTGTTTCCTTTCGGTGATAGAACTTCAGATGGTGAAGAATTAAAATGGAACAGTGACAGATTACAGAAAAAATAATGAAGCTTGATTTTTGAAAATGTATGGTCCGTAGTATAATTTACTGTGATACTTCTCCAGATGTATTATTCAGTTATAGTTGTAGCTTTCTACAATATACACAGTAGAATTTTATTTCTACAGTCTTCTGAATTGTATGTTTGCCACTGTCAAGAGACTAGTAGGCTGTATCAGCTGATTCAGCCCTGTAAATTCTGTATTTTTTGGAGTGGGAAGGAAATGGGAGAATCAGGAGCTAAACTCCAGTAGACTGGATTCTTCAAAATGTTCATTGCTTTTGGTGGCGGTGTGATGGTGGGAAGTATGAGAAGCTGTGCACTTCTGTAGGTGGAGTAACAGTTTTAAATCTGTGAGTCTCTTTGGGATTTCGTTTTCCTCCACTGTTCATCATACCTAAGGCTTTAGGATCCTTATATGCTCTGGCCGAAAGCACGCTCTGACAGGATAGTTCTCAGCAGGCAGTTCTTTTGGGACCAGTTAGTTGGCATAGATTAGAGGAAATTCCTCATGTAGAACATGAGTCAAAATCCGGGAAGGGCCATTAATTATCTTCTTCTCCTAGTTTTGTTTCAGTTTACGGGGCAATCCACAGTTCCATGGATTACATGGACTTGGACTATAGAGAAGGACTGAAAAAGTTCTGAGAGAACTATTTATATATTGCCAAGAAATTGGCATGGAAATATTTGTGGTCAACTGGTCTGTTTTTAATAGAAATTATAAAAAATATGAGAGATCTTTCATGATTTTTTTCGTCTAAATCGTGTAAAGTTTTCTGTCTGCGTAGTGACAGCAGTGACAGATATTCACAGCACTCCTACATTCCTCCCTCTTGCAGTTCATTATACAATTTCTCTCCACCCTCACAACATTTGTTCTTTGCTTTACTTAGCTAGCTGCAGATACAAAAGTCTGTGCCAGCACGAGTCTAAATCTGGTCTACCATGTTCTTTCTCTTGAAGGTGTGCAAAACCAGACTCTTTTATATCACAGTAACAGTAGTCTGCCACAGTTGAGGCTGTTAGTTTTACATCATGACTGAGAAGCAGCCACAACTATTGTTATGCTTGGTGGTTCTGGGGAGAACCCAAGAACACCCTGCGTAGGCTGCTGTGGGGCAGAAGAGGAAGTTGTCTCGCTTATCTTAACCAGAATTGCTGCTTGAGTTCTGATTTCCAATTATTTTTATGTTGATCCAGCAGTTTTGATTTTTACAACTTGCATTTAGGATTGTGTGTTAGCAACATCTATATCAAGTTTACTTTTATTTGTGTGTTACAGCATTGTAAATATTTTAGAATTAGTTTCCCTTTGCTTAGCTAGATTTTTATAGACATTTGATGTACAGAGACCAAGTGACTTTGGGAAAACATTTACTTGTAAATAGTTTTTAGCATCAAGTAATAAGTATTGTCTAATTTAGCATTAGAAGGATGTATCTCAAATAATTGTTCAGATCAGAGAAAACAATTCTTTTGACTATTTCTAGACTACTTGATGAATGTTGCTGTTGCTTAGCAGTTGTAGCATAATAGTAGAGAGAAGGTTCTTGGCCAGGTGAAAGAACAGAGTGATTTTGTGGATGATTATGATTAGATTTATTGCTAATATGTTACCTAAATATTACCAGTGCAGTATCTAAATTACAACTCTATTATAATGGATTACAGTGTAATCTGAACATGGTCCCTCCTGTTGAATCACAAGCTTCATTGAGACCTTCTTGCTTTCTGAATTTCTCAGAAAAGTCTTGGTGCGTCTTGGTCCACATAACCTTGGTTTTGGTCAATAGTCTGTGTCCAAGGAGTGTATCAAGTAAGCAGGTTCAGCCAGAAAAATTCAGGTTTACAGACTTTGGACTTGAAGAATTCACAACTAAAATCAGCAAAGCACCTGTGTAGCTACTTTAGGATTTTACCTCTGTTTTGGTCTGGATCTTAGTGCTGTTACTCACCCATTCCTTTGGGCTACTCTGCAGGCATTCTTGCCAGGGAGGGGATCCACCTGCAAGCTGCCTGTGACCTCGGGACACAGTTTGCCCAGTTGGCCCAGTCTTCAGCAGCATTTTACACTGTTTTGCAGGCTGATGTGCACCAAAGTCAGCTGCAAACATCTCAGCTCCTCTGTGTTTGGAATGTATTAACGATGTGAGCATCCAGGCAGTTCCTCCTGCAATATTCACCTGGTGTGCTTTCTCTCAGGACCAACCACATTGCACAAGAGGTGGCAGAAAGGGAGAGGGCCTGTGTGTATGTGTGTGGGTGCAGGATACAAGCAAAGACCTGTCTATCTTTTGTCACTGTCACAGTAGTGAAATAATTTTGGAATGCAGAAGATGTCAGCCAGTCTTGGGGTCATAAACACTTGGTATATTAGTAGATTCCAAGTGGGAAAGCTGCTACATCTAGAGGAGTTGTAAATTTATTGGCAGCTTTTAAGTTTATATGGATAATAAAAAAGATGATGAGGTTAAGAAAAGGTAAGAATTGCCATTAAATAAAAGCAGGGCCATAAATGAGTGCCTACATTTGTATGCTCTTAACTGAGAGTGCCTAATAAGATGCAAATACTAAGAATTAAGATCTGGACATTTATTAAAACAGTGCTTATTTAATGACTGAATTGGTTCAGAGTGTCTGACTGTATGGAATTCTAGCAGTTGGCAATGCTTTTTTCCATTTGAAATAACTGACAAACATGATTTCAAAAGGTTGTTTTCTTAAGGTTTTGCATTTTTTGTTTAGTTTAAATGGTTGTTACAAACTGACAAATTTACCTGCAATTGTGTAAAACATGACGGTAATATCAAATGAAATGTTTTGTTGTTTGTTTGTCTGGTTTTTGTTGTTGTTTTTGTTGTCTTTGTTTTTCGAATGTGGAGTTGCAGAATATTGATTAAAGCAAATATGTCTCATGACATACATTTATGTCCCCTAATTCCTGCAATTAAATGTTTTCTGGTACAGACTGTGTGATTTTTCAGGAATCCATATTTCTAAAAACTCTGTGTGCTGTGTAGGCAGTGAATAGAGGGGAAAAAATGAGAAAGAAAACAAATTGTCACATAAAGATATAATCTGAAATGAACATCATAAACCACAGTAATTGAGGATAATTATCGATGTTCCAACCTTAATGTGGGCAAAATCAATTTTTATTTTGATCCATGTTGAGTAGGGAATGCAAGACTTACCTCCTGTACAGAGAAAGACCCCTGTGCTCAGATGTAGAACAGACATTTTAGGACAAGTTACTGTGTTTTGAAAAAACCTAGAGGTGAAAAAGAACAGTAATGTCAAATAGGAATGTTACTATCCACCGTGGGGCAAATTATTTTTAATGTATTTTTCTTTGTCACATCTGTTGAGTAAAGTCTGTCTATAAGTTTATATATTTGAGTACTGTGAAGTTGCTGTTGCCTTTCTGTATAACTCAATAAAAGTCTTTTTTTTTCTGTTGAAGATACTTTTTGTTGAATTCAGTTCTTTCTGTTGAATCTCCTTTGCTTGCATCTGACCTTTATTTATGTTGATTTTGCTTCATTTTTTCATTTACCATGCTGTTCAGTTTTTGGATGCCAGAAGAACCAAGGTTTGTCCACTCTTTGCAGTCAATTTGTTTTTCAAAATTCAGTATTGTTTAGTGTGGTTTTTTTTTTTTTTTGCTTGTTGAGATACAGTAATCCTGTTTACTAAACATGTTCATAGCTTAAGCTGCCAAAAAGAAAAAAAATGAAACCAATCAGCCCCTTCCTAAAGCCCCTTCAATTATAGTGAGTGCTTTGATTGACTTCCTAAACAGCAGTACTGTTGAGTACCATGAAGAGCAGAATTATCTTTAGTCTATGAAGTAATTTAGAAAACATGGAATACTGAGTCTTTCAGCTTTGTAGGTACATATTGACTGTACTAATGGATATGTCACTGCCTAGTGTTTGGGTTTATTGGTTTGCCTTTCGTTGCTATTTTTCTCTGTAGCTGACATTATTTTGTGTCTGTGTTATGTTGTCTTTTTTTCCTAGAAGCACTTGAAAGATATCATTATGGATATTGTCACCTGCATCTGATATTTTATGAGGTCATTTGATATACTTTCATCACTAATTCTAATGACTTTTTGTAAGAGCGTACAACAAAAGTTTAATCCAAGACTAATTCTACCTTCAGATCCTATATTGATTCTTCTTCTTTGTTTTCTTTGTTGCAGCATCTGCAGTTGACAATCCAGGCACTTCAAGATGAGCTTAGAACCCAGAGAGACCTTAACCATCTTCTGCAGCAAGAAAGTGGAAACAGAGGGGCTGAGCATTTTACCATTGAGCTCACAGAGGAGAATTTTCGAAGGCTTCAAGCAGAACATGATAGACAAGCTAAAGAGCTCTTCCTGTTGAGGAAAACTCTGGAAGAAATGGAGCTTAGGATTGAAACACAAAAACAAACGTTAAATGCCAGAGATGAATCAATAAAAAAGCTTCTGGAAATGTTGCAAAGTAAAGGTTTGCCGTCTAAAGGAATGGAAGAAGACAATGAGAGAACTCGAAGGATGGCAGAGGCTGAATCTCAGGTTAATCATTTAGAAGTGATTTTAGATCAGAAGGAGAAGGAAAACATGCATCTTAGAGAGGTAATGAAAAACTGTTTGTTTAAAATATTTATTTGTTAAAAATAGCTGAAGTACTTGTTGCAGTTTTAGATATATAGAGTATTGAAGTGTTTTCTTTTTGTGCTCTAATTTTCTTGTGAAAAAGATAGTATGCATTTCTTTTACATATCTAATAAATACACAGCAGGACTGTATGACATTTGAAAGCAAGTATAGGAAATTATGGAAAAGAAATAAATGTATTTGGGGTTTACTGTCTCTCTGTTGCTGTGCAAAGTTTTTGTATCCTTTTATTTTCACAAACTGGTGTTTGGCCAATGAAGACTAGACCTGTTGAAGAGGGAAGTGACACTTGCTGCTCCTGTAAACCGAAGAGTCATGAGTGCACACTACCTTTGTGTTTGATTTTTATACCTCTGTTGTTTGAAATGAGTGTTTTAAATGATTTGCCTTCCATATAAACAAAGGCTTCTGCCTATGTTTGTTTCTAAAGTATTTTTGTGTGGTGATACTCAAACTTTTTAAGTAAATATATGGTAATGTTGCCACATTAAAACTATGGGCTGATGGCTGTGCTTTGAGAGAACCTACCTGCACCAGCTGCCCACATCACTTGTAGATGCATTTTTGGGACTGGATTTGGGATGATTGAATTAGTACAACTGAAAGAAAATCTGGCTTGGTGTCAAGCCCATCTGCCCCTTGGCATCCCAGCAGTGTTACCATGTGAGCAGTGTCAGGCAAACCAGACAGGGTGAGTCTCCCTCACAAACACCCTGTTGTTTTCTGCTGAGAAGGGTGAAAATTGCAGGGAGGTGGTGTACAGGCTGCCCACAGCAGGGGAAATCAGGATAAACAGGTGTGTTTCCTTAGAAACTCAGCAACAGTGTAGTCCCATTGAACTTCCAGTCTAGTAAAAACACCAATTTGCCCGACAGATCAAAGTGTGAATGAAATTAGTGCAAAAACAGAGAAAACTATTGTTGGCCCTTGTGTATGACTAAACCTATAAATGTTAGAGATTAAGAACAGCTATTTACATCTACAGAATGTTGTCAAAATACTTTCTTTGCTGTTATATTTAGCTTGTGGTCTTCCCCAACCTAGAATATGTGTTGAGGACTCAGTAGTATCTGCTGCACATCTCAAGATGAAAAATTAGAAAATTTTGCAAGGCACACTGATGCATTTCAGTCAAGTTTTCTCATGAAGAAAGAAATCCTTGGATCCTGAATCTTTTCACAGGCAAAATTTTAATTAAAAACTGATGCTACCCATTCATGGATTCTGAAAGGAGTTGCATAAGGAGTTAATGTTGCTGAGTTGGTGATGAGAGAGAATTGTTGAACAAGTTCTATAAACTAGCAGACAAGTTTCTGGATTTAGATCTGCTGTTCTCAGAGTATTGCATACAGTCTGTTTCAAAGGTGGATGATTATGTGGTTGTATTTCATCTGTTGCAGCACTATCACTGAAGTTTTTGAATCCTTGGCTAGTCCAAGGAATGCTGAAGGGATATCTTATTGCTTCTTGTAGACTGTGCATGTTTCTCCTGTTTTTATACTGAATTACCTTGATGTTTCACAGTTCCACCTGGGTTGTCCTCATGGGCTGAGGAAAAAGTTGTGTCTCCCTCAGTTTTCATGAGGATATAGAGGTTGTCTTTTGTCTGGAGTACTGGATGAGGTTTTCTGGAGTTTCTGCTGGTGACATGCTGATATGCCTTAGTAACTGGTCAAGGTTTAAAAATTTACTAGGTCAGTTGTCTGGAATGTGTCTCAGCCAATTTGGCAGGAACTATCTAGTGTTTTGGAGCTTTTGGCTCACAATTTCCTTGTTATTCTAAGAATTCAAGGCTTTGGGTGAGGTCTGTCTCTCCAACTCTCTTCCTGTTGTGCATGGCATTTATAGGGGTTTATTTTTATATTTTTTTAAATTTCTGCATATTTGAAGTTTGTTGTAGGGAGCTTGGATGTATGATGTGTAGGCTATATGAACTCTTTAGAAACAAAATGTTTGGTAGGTGCCTATTTGTTTATCTGCGACTCTGGATCTGATTGATCAAGTGGGCTCTTGGAAAATGTTCTGAGGTTCAAATTTTGTCTTTTGCTTCCTCGTTATGGAAAGTTGTCTGCATGCTTTGAACCAATATCAGACATTATGTATTGTTAAAAATATTACATATTTGTTAAAGGTCCAAGTAGATCAACTTTTGATCTTTATGTGTAGCTTGGCAAGTCTTTGTTGTTCTGCAGTGCTCATTTGAATTGTTGTCACTGCTTGTAGTCTTCATCCTGCACAATACAGTTGTTCAGCATGAGAAACCAGGAGTTATTGTGTTGAATCTTCTGCAGTAGTCTCCCCAGTGGACTGATATTTTTATTTTCTTAACTGGTGTTTGTAAGTTTTCACCCTAACTGTGTAAATGACTCTGCAGAGTTAATGGATTTTTTTTTTTTGTTCTCCTAAGAATGCTTTAAAAGTAAATCCGAACTTAGATACATTTTTACTGAAATTAATTCATCAATTGTTTAGTGGTCACTCAAATTGTGTTAATCTTTCTATATCTCTAACAAAATATTTGTCATTTTAGAACATCATTTAAAATATTCTGCTTTTCTTATTTTTACAGGTTGGATTATAGAGCTCAAGTGTTGATTATATTTCTGAGAAACTAGTATATTGTCACATGTTTAATTCAAAACCAGAAACAAGTATTCAGGATTTGATCAGTTTTGCTATTTTATTTTCTGACACTGCACTTGAAACTGTCTGCACCTGAGGAGGTTCAGGCGACATTGGGAGTAATGGAAGGGGTGGTTAAACATGACCTTTCTTCTTATCCTTAAGTCTCTATCACTTTGTCAGTCATGAAACATTTCTCATATTAGTTTTCTGCCCATTTCACACAAGCATGCATGTTACCAGAAAGCAATATCCTACTGTTCTGGTTCAAAATGATTGGCTGAATATCCAAGAATCATGCAGAAATTTCTCTTTTTTAAGCCGCTGATTGTTTCTATTTTCCCCCCTGTTTCTGGCCATAGCAGAATTTCGTAATATAGCTGCCTTCAAAGATCTGGAATTTCTCCAGGCCTTAGATTATATTTCTTAGAGCAAGTACAGGCAAGAGTCATGCAATTGGCTAGTGTAACCAGAGGCAGAGAAATAACTCCAGAAAATAAAACAACCCATTTTTTTAAATTTTGTTTTTATATTTTTAGCAGATATGTACTGACTTTGGTGTGTTAACTTCCTGGCCTTCAAAGATTGTACCTGTCTGCATCTGTAAACTTTGTTTCACAGAGGCAGACTTTTGGTGACAGGTTTACTCAAGTTGTGTGTTTGAAGGTCTTGGCAAATGTGAGGCTTATTATCCAGGAGGAGGAGACTAAAGCTGAAGTTGGAATCCCGCTCTTTTACAGGAAGAGCAAAGAATGTCAGTGTCAGTAAGGTTCATTAAAATGTTGGGAAATAAGCTATGCAAAAAATAGGGTTAGATTTCTTTCCATGTTTCAAGGAATTTAAAACCTGGGCAATAAGCTTCCACAAGGAGAGCTGAACTTAGTTCCCGATTCCCAAAGCAAGAGAGAACAAATAGAACTCTGCACAGCAAAAAGTGTGAGCATGTGTTTCTGCTCCAGTTTTGGAGATGCAGCCTCTTGGGGAGAGAATGTTGAGCTCTTTTTCATTGTTTCTGGGAACTTCTGCCCAGTTTGCTCTCAGTTTTCCATCACTGAGTTAGACTGAATCCTATGTCTGTGACTAACTAACCTCGCTCAAATATTTATCAAACCCCCAAATGATTAGCATTTGCCTTGATAAGGAAATAATGTATCCTGTAAGGAATGAAGGGGTCTTTGCAAATAGACTTAAGAAAAAGGACATTCTTGGTCTGGTAGTCTCCCAGTAAGTATGTTGGTGGTTGAAAATCTGCCTTGTAGCCATAATGACATACCATGGCATCCTTCATATTCAGAATTAAATAATCACGGAGATCACTAAATATACATTCCTGTCAGAAAACACAAGATGGCTGCCTTAAAGTTCTTAAATTGGTTATCACATGTCTCTTCTAGAATTTTAAATAAACATTTGTTTCTCTATAACTTTGGGAGAACTGTAGGTAATATGGGGATTTTATCATGTGGAAATCTAGCACAGATGTTTGGTATTACTTTTTTTTAAACATAGTGACCACACATTATTTACCCTAAGTACCATTAAGTATTTTTTTATTATTGCTATTAAAAACTTGCCTTAGGCGAAGTCCCACTAAATCTCTAGTGAAGTCAAATGTTAAAATTCCAGCAAGTATTTTATTATATATACATACACGTATATTACACATGCCCTCTCTGTACAACATGCAATTTCACTAAAACAAATTCTGAGATCATATAGGATTTTATATACACATTTTAACTCTTATCTTGCATGTATTCTTAAAATAATGTTGTTGCCCATGGTTTAAAGCTACAGCTTTTTTATATTTAGTAGAAAGAAGAACAACACAGCTTCTTTATTATAATTTAAAATGTGCTTCTAAACTTTCAAGGGTTTTTTAAAACTTTGCTCTATCTTTGAACTCAGCTTGGTCAAATAATGAAGGCTGCTGATAGGATTTGAACTGCCATCATGAATTAGTTATTGCATGTTTTTAAAGTTATTAATGGAGCAAAGTTCCTTCTTCCACTGTGAATAGAACAGATGCCTTGCAGACTTTTGGTGTTTACTGTAAATGTCTTACACTGGAGCCAGTAGTAATTTACTAAGGAAATGCTTTATCGACACCAAACGTTTCTTCCCTGAAGTTGGTTATACAGATTAACAACCATTCTGGACTGAGCCTTTTTATTAGGTTCATTAGTGCCTCTTTCCCTTTATTTCTCCTGGCTCAACTCAAAATATTAATCTTATCAGTTGCTATAAAGACAGTTGCTTTCTAGCAAAATATCAATAGTATTATGTGTTTTTAAGGTGACCCCTAAAGTATACAGAAGGACTTTGCAGTGTTGGCAGTCACTGCAGACATGAGAAAGTAGACAATCTGATTATGCTCTAGGGAACAGTTGTTACTTCTAACACAGCCCACTCAGATTTTGCTATGCCCCATGATACTCTTGCCAGGACACTTGATTGCAATAGATTTTATAAGTCTATGAAGGATTAGAAAACTTTGTTCATTTAGAAATCAGTTTCTTTACAAACAGGATTGACTTCCATGACAATATCACCCGTAGTTTGGAGTCTAGAGTATGACAAAGCTGTCAGTTTGAAACAGACACCTCTCCTAGTAGCAACTAAAGGAATTATTTTAGGAAGAGGGAGAAAAATCCGTTTCAGGAGTAAGCTGGATTTTCTGTACCTTTCCATGTGTGCAGGTGATAAATGTTGATCCTGCCAGCATTCCTGGAAAGTGCATCCTTGAATCGCTGTAAATTAATATTGTCCCCAGATGTGAAAATACTGTCTTTGCAGGGCTCCTTGCTCAGTTCACACATTTGCTACTTTTTGGCCGCATGTAAAGATTTTACAGACAAGCCAATAATGAAACAGAGAAAAATGATCAGTTATCTATGGTAGGTTTTATTTTCTTTCCTCTGCTCTGTTCTGTAAACATGCTACTACTCATCTCTGTGCCAATAACTTCATTATTCTATAATGGAACTAATTTCTTCTAGCTCCATCTTGTCCTTTGTCATATGAATGACAATAGCCTAAGTATGTGACTCATAGCTCTGACATGTTGGTGTCAGAGCTGAATTTCCAGGGAAGGGGAGAGGTGGTTACCCTTGAATTCCAATGTATACTTCTCTGATTTAGACTCTCTCCCAAGTGGAAGATGTACCCAGAGAGTAGTTAAGCCATGGGAATAGATTGCCCAGAGTTGTTGAGGAACCCTCTTGAGCCGAAGGGATACAAGATACAGATCTTAAATCCCACAGAATTTATGCTCATAGTGCAGTTTATTATGCTTAAAAGCACTTTTGAAAGTCATTTGGTCATATTATGTGTTATCTTCAAAATTTATTTTAGAATTATTTTCTTTCAGTAATTCTGTTCCCATTAGACAGTCCATGACTAAGACTTCTTAGAACAGTAATTAGAAAAAGAAAAGACTTGTCAGGTGCTGTAAACTGGCATCTCTTATTGCCTCCTGTATCATCTCACAAGAAAACCTCAGAACTCAGAGCAAAATGAAGATTTTGTAAAATTAATAGATTGAAGGACACTCCTTTATTCCTGAGCAGAGTAAGATTAGTGAAGTCCATTTTGTAATATTCAGGGCTAATCTTCTGAAATCTAAACCAAAGCTGCTACTTCCAGCACATCACGTTTTGTAGCTGAGCTGAGATCACAGGGTCACAGAATATGCTGAGTTGGAAGGGACCCACAGGGAACATCGAGTCCAACCCTCAGCCCTGCACAGGACCAGCCCCAAGGGTCACACCATGAGCCTGAGAGGATTATCCAGATGCTCCTTGAGCTCTGGCAGCCTCGGTGCTGTGCCCACTGCCCTGGGGAGCTGTTCAGTGCCCAGCCACCAACCTGAACCTCCCCTGACAGAACTCCAGGCCACTCCCTCAGGTCCTGTCGCTGGTCACTCCTTTGTCTTGGGAAACACACACAGCCTTTTACCTGCACTGGAAACCCACGGACTGTAGTCATATGAGCTGGAGTTCCAGAGCACTGCGACAGGCTTGTCTCCTGCCAGAGCCTGTATACACTTGTGTGTGTATGTACATGTTTTTTTCCTTGGCATGGATGTAAAGAACTGAAA
This sequence comes from Pseudopipra pipra, assembly GCF_036250125.1. NCBI lineage: Eukaryota > Metazoa > Chordata > Aves > Passeriformes > Pipridae > Pseudopipra > Pseudopipra pipra. Next base: position 13,266,741 of record NC_087559.1, read on the forward strand.
AAAAGAGTGTTTTGTCATCTAAAAAACACACCCTCCTCCTCCCCCCTCCCCAGTCTTCTAAAAAAAGCCCCATTTTTTGTCTGCTAAGCCTTTTCCTTGTACAAATCTCAAGAACGTGGGTTTTGCCTTTGTATATGCTGGCCTATTTTAGCAGTAAAAGTGGAAGTGTTATATAGGCAGTAGAATATAGCTAATAATGTAAACTCTTTCTAAAGTTTCACCTGAAACTCAGTTTGATGAAGGGAAAATGTAATGTTAAATTAAACCATTTAGTGAACAGATGTGAAATTTTTGTTAAAACAAAATTGACCCCTTTCTTCAGAAAGAGCAGCATATAACCTTTGATCTGAGGGAACTGGAATTTAGGTAGTCACTAATTAGCTGATCAATTTTATAGGTAACTTTTTTTTGTTGACAGCTTGAGTCTGATATTCCAACATGATTATAGGGCATTGATGTAATTATCAATATGTTTATTTCCAAATACAAATTTGATAATGGCTGTAAGTGTATCCCATCTCACGATATAGATTTAGTTAAAATATTTAGCACAAAATGTGCCCTGGGAGGCATATCCACCAAAAATGTGGATGTGTTTAAAAGAACTGAGGACAAAATTCTGTTTGTTTTTGTTTGAGTTTGGTTTTTTTTTTTTTCCCCCGGAGTCAAATGAGGTCAGTGGGATTGAGTGATTTAAGGTGAATAGGATTAGATTTGAAAAAATAAATGAATCCAGACTTGGTTACTGCTCGGCTACACTGTTGGAAGGAACCAGTTCACTGCAGCTTTTCTGTAGATGGAGCCAACATCTTCACCTGCTTGGCTTATCTCCATTTAGCAACACATGTCATCACATCCTTACGTAAAAGCGTTTTGGTGGCTCTTCAGATGATCTTCCTTCTCCCTGAAATGTAAACATTTCCTCATGGCTGGGCTTCGCGAACGAAGATTTGGGATATAAACATTTACAAAACAAACAAACAAAACAATGCAGATGTTTTAGAGCTGTTTCTGTACAATGACTATATTTAGAATAGTTACTGGTTCTATGTGGTTTTGTGACTGTCACTTCTAAGATTAAGGACAATATTAATATAGGCAGCATATTTATATAATGGGGACTACCTACTCTTACACATCTGTGGGGTTTGGGCCCTTGCTTGGTCCTTTCGCTTTCATACAGAAGAGATGAGTTATATTCCTGCTGGACTTTTAATAACACTTCATAGTACTTGTTGAAGGAAATGGATATATAAAAATGATATGTGACCCAGGGAAGTGGGAATCAGACATGTTTCCCTAATCACTGAAAGAGAAGTTCATATGCAACACCCTGTTATAGACTGTATAGAATGATCAATTTTTTGGGGTGTAGAAAGATAAAACTATAGTGTTTCCTACTCTGCAGGCTCAGGATTTGTAAGGGGCATGTTCTTTATTGCTCTGCTTTTCACACAATTCACTTGAATATATATTCTTTTAAAGTACACAGTTTGTGTTCTCTCCTAAGACCCTGTGATATTGGAACATTTGGTACAAGTTCCACTGATATAATTAACAAAAAAGAGAAATAATGTAATAACTGACATGGAGAAAAATGCTTTATCAGCTAATGGCTATATTTGGTAATTGCAAACAGATTCTTAGTGGTGTGCCACTGACTTCTGGCTACTGGATCCTCCATTCACAAACTTCTTATGCTGCCGTTGCTCTGCTATGTTGTCTGACTCTTAATTCACTTCAAACATGTATTTCTTATGAAAGAGTTCCAAATGGAGCTAGTAAAGGGACATTTACTGAAGGCAATGTGATTCACATGCCATTCTCCTTAAAATCTGCATTTGCAGAATGCATTATTTTAACCTGCTAATAGATAATTAACAGCTCAATGGATATTTCTTTAGTTGCACTGCTTTAATTGGCTTTGGCTCTTGAAATATTTTTTTTTTCCCCGAGTATGTTTATTTACAAAAATATTTGGATCTTTGGTTTTAGATTTATAACAATGAATATATCTAAAATATGTTTTCTTTAGCTCATTATTTGACTCAAAAATAAACATCGGAAAAAATATTCCATTAATGCATGATCTTTAGAAGGAGAACTTGAGTAATTTTTCAGTTCATGGTATCTTCTCAGCAAGTTCCTGAAAATACTCAGTTAATTAAATTTCTGCTTTTTCATGATCAGCTGAAGTTTCACAAGGTTTATCAGCTGAAGCAGTGGTCCTCAGATGCTGAACAAGAAATAGTATATTGATTACTAGGTATCTGAAAGTGTGGGGAAAAATATGTGGCCCTAAATATTTCCTAAAAATCAGCCGGTATGTAACTTGATCCATTCGCATCCTTCACGTAAAGCACGTGGGTTGTTTTGAGCGCTAGATGGCCCTGTTGAACGAGGATTGCTTTTCAGCCTTGTTTTCGCAGATGATCGTGCCCTATTTATTGTTTTTCATCGTTCATTTGACACCAGTAGAATTTAAAGTCGATGCAAAGGCAATTTCTCATAGATTTTGTAGTAATCTGTAATCTGATTGCAGTTCAGAATAGCTACATCTAAGGATCAAAGCAAGGAGACTAGAAAGGATGCTGCAGCTTCCCGCAGAGAATGTGGGTTCGGAAATGCAGCCTAAAGGTTTTAGTGGAATTTGGTCCCAGTGTGTTAGTCAAGATCTGTACTTTAATTTACAAAAGTGAAAAAGCCAACTAAGATGCCGTTTTCCTCTTTTGAATGGGTTGGAGTTTCACTATATCTGCTTTCACACCACACACCTCTGCACTGACACGGTGGGACTGGGAGGTGGATGGTGGAGGGTGTGTCCAGTCATGCTGATGTGCCCTACTGCGTAATATGTAGCTTAATCAGAAGGTTTTTTTGTTTCTGTATTGGCATGGTGATGTATAACCATGTGGAGAAGACAAAGACAGCACATCTGTAGCTGCCTTCACATCACATAGTTTCTGATGCATTTTGGACATGAAAGCCAGCATCTCACAGCCTGAGGCACCTGTGACACACCCCCATGGCTCCAGCATTCCTTGTTTCAGAAATTTGGTGAAGAAGCCACCATTCAACAGGGTAAAGATTTTAGTGAGAAAACATTGTTCTTCTACATCTTAAGACTTGTGGGCAATGCCACTGTTAGTGATTTTTTTCTGTCCTGAATGTGAGCAATTAAGCTTTTTTCTATTTACATTTTCTTAAGTGATTGTGGAAGTGTCAGATAGGTGAGAACACCCAATACAGTGCCTGCTCAGTTGTTGCTTTTGTTGTCTGTCATTTATTAAACATCTGTTTTGATGAAGAATTACAGCATCCTTAGGAAATTGCTGTACTGATAACTCCCTAAGATGTAGCTTTTATTCTTTTTTTTTTTTTTTTCTGGCCTCACCTAGATGATGCCTGTGCAGGTTTTTGTAGCTTGAACAAATAACATAATTGTGAACAAACGTGTGTTGGAGAATTTTTCTGATTTTGTAGTGCAGTTGCTGTAAACAAATTTATCCCATTGTAGAGCGTTCTAACAAAGCAAGTAGAATCTATATCCTGTTTAAAAGTGTACCTTCCTAGCACAGGAGGAAGGATTTTTATTGCAGATGATTGTTATCCCAATAAAAAGTTGCTCTGTTTCAGAGCATTGATGGACTGAACACCTGCGTGTTTCAGAGTCAGAACAATCAGTTTGTTCTCAATTATTCCTGACCTGCTTGGAGAGAGTAATTTTCAGCTCTCAACTTGAAAATGGCATATTTTCACATAGGAGTACATCTGGCAGAGAAAAGATTTTCTGCTGATAACAAATCTCAGAAACCATTATCAAAATAATGTTACCTTTCAGCCTTTCAACAGTATTGTGAGTGTTTGCAGAGGTCTTGGCAGTGCTCACATCCCATCTGCATCGTTAAGGCACAAGATGATTGGCCAGAAAAAGGAAATCTTAGCGAGAGATTAGGAACAGATAAGCACAGTCCCTCAAGGCAAAAAAAAGAAAATGTTCGTTTTAACACCAACTCAGATGATAGAATTTATCAAAACAATAGTGGACTTCAGGATGGTAAGACAGAGCTTGTGGAAGAATTCCAAATCAGGGCTACTTTGATAGTTTGGTTCTGCTGTGCCCTTCAGCAGGAGGGGTTTCTCATCTCTGTCACATGTATCTGGAAGCCTGGTGCCACATGCAAACTTGTTCTTTATTATCTTTTTCTTTTTTTTTTTTTTCTGAATGACTTTCATTCCAGTAAAGTATAAAAGATACTGGTTTAAATATTCAGAAAACTTGGGTGTTTTTTATGTGATGGCAAAAATAGAGTTAAAAACTTTCGTCAAAACTTTCTCTGCTTTTATTCCTTGTGAAACAAAGCTGAGTATTCCCAGTGTATGACTCTGTGGTGGTTGAGCTTCACAGGAATCTTTCATGCAGTTTAACATTGTGGAGCTTTAAGTAATGTCAAATGTATTTGAGTATTTCCTGCAATCCCTTCCTGCTAGAATCTTTGTGGAGCATGACAGTGATAAACTCCATAAATCAGGGGAAGTGTAGGCTGTGCAATTGCAAAGGCCAGTGAGCAGGGTTTGGAACTGGTGTGCACATCATCATGGGATATTTGTGAAACACTTACCAGTTATTTACAAAATGCTGACAGTCTTGGCAGAAACTCTCCAGGGAAGAGCAGCAGAAGAGCTGACAATATATTTAGTTTGCCAGCTGTGGGGTTTATCCGTCTGTGGATTCCTTGCAAACAAGAATATCAAAGAGTTCTTGGGTTTATGGCTGGTCAGAGATCTCTAAGGGACGGTTTTCTGAGTCAGTGCTCAGGTTAACTAATACCTGCATTCCTCCCATTTCAGTTATTGTGGCCAAAGCAGCAGTTCAGGGAACATCTCCTGCATTGCCATGTCCTTTGGATTTCCACAGCACTTTCAACTGACTGTAGAGGTCATGTTCAATGATCTCTTAAATCAGCTTGCTTGTCTCTGCAGGAGAGGTCCATTAGACACCTGTCTTCCTACTTCGTGGGTAGTAGCATGCTTTTTGGATAGATATTTACTATAGAAAAGTCAAATTTAGGCAACTTAGAGCACAAAAGAATTTACAAAGAAAGCTTGTTATGTCAGATTGAAAAAGGTTTTGTACATGATTTGAATAATTGCATTTGCCATTATGACAGCTAAGTTTATTTGACTGTATTCCCTCCAGGTCAAAATTATTTATTGTAAACTTGGCAGTCATTAGTGTTTCTGGTCTTACACAGACTGCTGTAGCTTGAGGTTGCAGTGACTCACAGATTTATGGAAGACCTGCAAGAATTCTTTATCCACAGGAACATCCTCCCCTCCTTTTTCAGAGCTAAGTTAAATATTCCAGATCTAATGTACTGAAGTTCTTTGTCTCCCATCCCTTATCCATTTCACTTTGAAAGTGGAATTACTTTAGCAATAACAATATCGGGCAGTATCAGGGTGAAAGAATTGAGACTTTTCTGTGAGACTCTTTTGCCCCAGTTTGGTGCTCTACTGTGTATCATCATGAGGTGATCATGATGAAGCCATACTCTAGATTTTTGCCCAAGCTAAGTTTCAGAATTCCACACTTAATGAGGTTATATACTAACCTGTATTTCTTTGGAGACATATTGGAATAATGAAAAAACTATGTGGCACTTTTTTAGAAGAGCCTTTTATTTGACAGTTTGAAGCCCTCCTTCACCAACCTCTGAGTCCTCAGGACAGACTTAAAAATTTTACTGTCTCTGAATTAATTTCTGTGAATTATCTGCCTCTGAACATATTCACAACTTTTCTTTCCAAAAATGTTACATCCTGCTTGAGATTCACTGAGGGGGAAACACTCACAAGGACAAGTAACTGGAAAAAGTAAAGATTAGCAGCCTGTCTGTCCTGGATTTCTTTGAGATGTTTTTTGACCCTTTATATATTCTACTTCCCACCCTGCTCCACTCTCATCTATACTCAGAAAGATGGGCAGTAGTTCTTGCCTTGTTCTTCCACCTTTTATACTGCGAGTGTAGCAAGGATGCATGTGCAGAGTAAGTAGCAGCTGTTAAACCTCTGCTACAGGTATATAAAGCACATGAGCAACTTTGTGTGGCTGTCTGGCTACACAACTCAGACTTCAGTTATTTCCCAACCCCCTGTCCAAACAGCAATTACTTGGCAATGACAGCTACATAGCTATATAAATACCCATGCTTCTGTCATGTGCTTTTTCCAAATGCAAGAGTAACTTATCTTTAGTGATGCAATAAAATTTATAGAAATGTCAGGAAGAAGAAAATGGTGTGTTTTCTGGAAAGTAATTCTCCATAGGGCCTATTTTGTATTTAGAAGTAAAATTTAACTGTCTGTATTTTGCACTAATTGTCTTTTGTGTGCCTTCAGAGCTCTAGGTGTCTAAGTTACACCTTCCAGCCTTAAGATTTGAAGCACTATACGTCCTGATTCTGCATGTAAAAATAAACCCAAATTAAAAAGTTGTCATTTACTGTGAAGGAGAGTCAATACATATATAGAGCATATTGAAACTGTGTGGATTCTCTTATAGAATGCCTGGCAGCTGTGGAGATATACTTCAGAAAATATTTTTCCTAATGTTTCATTGAGTGAACAGTCAATCAAAGTTTGCTAACAGAAGGAAATATCCTTAAAAGTTTTCTTCATATTCTCAGTTGTATTAAAAAAATGGATTTATGCACTCCATTACCTGAACAAAATAATCTGTATTGGGATTGTTCAGTGTGATGACAGAACTGGAAATTGTTATTAACACTGGCAGGTATTAAGTATGAGACACTTTGTATTTCTCCTTGCTTGCAAGTTCCTGAAGGACACAAGATTTTAGATGTCACATTCAGAGACAGAGTCTCACCGAACCTGGAAAACAGTGAGAGAAAAAATCAGGAAATAGACCTGTAAAGAGCAGAGTTCTTTGGGATTTTCGGGAAGTGGTTTGAAATTTCTCGAAAAGAAACCGAGTTAATGTTTGATCGTGAGGGAAGGAGTGAAAATAATGAGGCATCGTTAATTTTTCATAATTGCCAACGCTACAGGTGATAACTAGAGGCAGTTGCTTTGTTTTGAAGACACCCTTCAAAAGCCTTTAGCTATCTTTGTACCATAACAGGCAAGCAGAAATATAGTGTGCTGATATATAAATCTGTTGATCTTGTCTAATTTAATATATTGAGACATCAAGTCTATCTGTTGTAGGTTTTTTTGGTTTGTTTTTTTTGTTTGTTTGTTTGGGGTTAAATGAGCAAGTAATTTCTTTAACTTTTTTGTGAAAGAAGGTTCTGTCCAGCATGTTTTAAGTGTTAAGATAAGATAGCACTGGATTAAAGGATGGTCTTAAACTCTGTTTTTTGTGGCACATGAGGTTTTGTTACAGTATAGGCTATGATTTATTTATTTATTTTATTTTATTTTTTAGTGGACCAAATGTTCATGTACTATTGCTTAATAGTGAGACAAAAGATAAATATAGAGGAAAGGCAAAAATATCAGAAGGTAACTGAGAAAAGTCTTATTTATACTGCAGCTTGGTGAGTGGCATGTGAAAACTACAAGTTCTTTTGACTTTTGGACTGCATGGACATTATCATAGTAGGGAAGCATAAGAAGAATACCTTTGGAGCTAAGTAGTTAATACTGAGGATATTTTGGGGATTTATGCTGGATTTTTTTTTCATCTCTGTTTTTTCTCCTTCCAAGATAGTGGAAAGTTGTTTTTGTGCTTTTACTCAAACATTTACTGTGTGCTAGACAGTGAAGGAAAATACGATTTGACAAGAACTTAGATGTGAAAGTACTCACTAAACGTGAAACTTCTGCTAAAAAGCTTTAAAGGATTTTCAGTTGTGTTTGTAATTTAATTAGAGAAATTTTCTATCAATTGTAGAATATATCAAGTTGGAAGGGAACCATAAGCATCAAGACTAACTCCTTGCTTTTTGCAACTCTGCCTAACACTAAGCATAACATATTACTGAGTGTTGTCTGGATTCTCCCTGAACTCTGGCAGGGTTGGTGCTGCGCCCACTCCCCTGGGGACCCTGTTGCAGTGCCCCACCACCCTATCAGTGAAGAACTCAGAAATTATAAAGCATGAAGTCTGGTTGTCTGTAGAACCTCTGCTGTTTTTGTCTTTACAGAATATATGCTGTGTCTCCACAAGATTCATAATGTAAAATAATAGAGAGCGCTCACTTGTTTCATACTGGCATTAGGTAGTCAATCAGTGGGGTTTTTTTGGCAGAACTCCTGTGTCATTTGCTCTAAAAACTGGAAGAATGTGTACTGAACGAAGCAGGATAAGAAAAGAAATACTGTTATTATAGATTAAAGGGGTTATATGTGCTTTCAGGTATGATGTCTCTGGCTGGCTCTGCCACTGCATTTCTCTTTGTTGCTGGCCCAGTTATTTCAGGCAGAGCTTTAGCAAATATCTGCTTATTTGTTTCTGATGTTCTGGGTTATCCTTCTGATCCTGAGAATTCTGTAAATGCTAAGTGTTTAGAATATCAGATGAAGTAATTAGTAAGTCACAGCTAATGTGGGGAGGGAATCAGTCACCCCTTGATTGGGGCATTTCACACTTTGTATGTGTGAACAGCGCATATATGAGAATGCTGTGAAATCAAAACATTTTTGTAGGAAATTCTGTTAGGAATCTGGGAAGGCTGAAATGCCACATAAATAGTGGAGAGTAAATATGTAACTTTTCAGAAAAAAAATTCAAAATATAAGACCAGTGTACACTTTAATTATGTTACAAAAGTCATGAAACTTTTAAGGGGCTGCTCAGGAGCTGGTTTTTATTTTGTTTTGGAGAGAGAAATACAAAGATCTGTAATATGTTTAAGGCATATTGTACTGGAGATAATACAGTGGTTTTACAGAACTATTTCTGTAGTCCATTAGGCTGTACTATTGCTCTTTCATAATTCCTATTACTACAATGCATTGTTTAGTTCATGAACACCATGTTTAGTCAATAAACAAACATCCAGAGCATGTGGAAAGTTCATTTTCTAGAGGTTTTGGAAAAATCTAATTATATGAGATAATGTAGTGTTACAGTAATGCAAAAGCTAAAGTATAAAATACGTTTACTTGTAACCTGAGCACTGCCCAGACTACTTTCTGTTAAACGTTTTCTGTTGGAAATTACTGGCATTAAAATCTCAGCATCCTTTCTGATGAAGGAAAACCCTTTGGATGATGCTGTTCTTGTTATGATTTTACTTAATGTCTTGAAAAATTTAATTTCATAACTTAGAATATTGAAGATTCTTTGTTTTCATGTAATATTACCAGTGAAGTGGTCTGAGAAGTAGAAGAGAGATGTACTTGTTCCAGATTTTGCTTGGCTTCTTTGAATAGGCTCTGCTGGTATTTTGGGATATTTAGCATTTAATGGCGTATGATCTTTAATTTCCTTATGGTTGGTCTTGCAGGACACAAAGTAAAATTTGAGAAATGAATTTTAGAAGATAAAGACAGCACCAGATGTGTTCAGGGCCTGGACCTTTGAAGCCCAGTGAGCTTTATATGTATTAACGCGAAAGTGCAGCATTTATGCTTAGATAACGTGCAAAACCAGCTGCAAAAACTGAGGGGAGAGTTGTCTGTGCCACTGGATTTTTAGTCCTCAGAGCTCTATTAAAATGGTAAATACTTTTAAAATAGCAGCTTGGGATTTTCCAGAGTGACTGGGCTGAAAACTCACCGGCTTTCCAACAGTTTGACAGAAGTTCTGCATTCATGGAAATGTTGTGTTTCCCAGAGGAATGTTTGAAGATTTTCAGTCTTAGCAAAGGTAGTCAGTCACGTGCCTTTTAGTGCTTGAGAATGGAAGGAGCAGGCACGACACACTCTGAACATCTTTATTAAAATGAATTCCGAGAGGAAGACTAAGAGTGTTCTGTAATTCAGATGTACTTTGGTTTTGAGTAAGACACTTTGTATCTTAGTGCTGACAGTATTAGAGGCACTCCTGAACACATGCAGAAAGGAAGTGATAAACACTTGCAGTTCCTTCCACTGTTGCAAGGAAGTTTTCATGTAAATGTTTTATTCTGAGTATGTGTGAGAGACTGAAATTTAATTGCAACTAAACCTGTGAGAGACTTACTTTATAAATATCCTTTATCAATATTCTCATTGACAGCCATGAGAATGTTCAAATCATTTAGTTCACATTTGAGTTCCTCAGGTTCTGAAGGGTCACAGGTCTTTGTGACCTGTAGGAGAAGCCCATGAGGTTATTTGTATAAATTGTGTTATCTGTAAAATAATTTGCCTACTCTTTCCATTTACTGCTGCTGTGTCTGAGTTGTTCTTCCTCTGTTGTTTAGGCCTGACACTGAGACATTGTCTCTTCTCACTCAAGCTTGAAAGTTCTGGTCTACTGTCACCTTAATCCATATTTAATGACCTTACAGAGCTAATCTAATATTAGGAGTTCAGAGCCTGCTTTTTCTTTAGCTGATATCTGTAGATAAAGTAAACTTTTACAATTTAGATGGGTACAGGTAAATAATGATTAACAACCAATTACGGATATAAACATCTATATTTAGGTGTTGGTAATTGAGCATAACCATGCTGATGTTCATTTAAACCCTGTGCCTAGAACATTTGGTGTGCAGCTATTGGAAACATATATAACTAAGTATCAGGAAAAAACCTACCTCATGAGTAAGGCTAGAGAATGTTCAGGAATTTCAGGTAAAAATAATTCATATGAATTGTAATTATTGAAAGGAAAAAAACCAAACTCAGCAGTGAACCCCCCCATCCCCTGAAATTCAGAGGCAATGCATAAGCAAAACCCAAAAGTGTTAAACCTTATCTTTAATTCTAACTTTTAAAGTATTTTTTTTATTGTGAGTAAATCATTACAAACTAATTAACAACCAGATAATCTATGATAATTGAGTTGGATTTCCAAGAACTGTTTCTGTTGTAACAGCAATTTTGTAGCATTGATACTGCTCAAAAAAATAGGAGATAAAGATATTGAGATTCAATTCTCCTTCCTATAGACAGGAAAGAGAAACAATGTTAAGGGAAATTTTGAGCCATGTTCAGTTCTGTTTCCTGAGCCAGAGAACCCTCATTGACTTGATCATTTCTCATCTTGTGAAACAATCACTGATTAATTCAAAAGAACCCCATAAAATGGTACTTATTCTGTATATAGGGATTGTTCTGTATGCATACATCTGCAGATGGGGAGATCATCAGGGTGTAGCAGAAGAACTAAAGGGGGGCCTTCAGGTTGGCCCATTTCTTCCGGTGAACCACAGAAGTCCTACAAGCCTTTCTGTGGTAAGTTTGCTGTAGTGAATGAATCATTTGTCAGTCACATTCGTATTTATGTTTGTGATCACAGAGCTAACAATTTGTGCATGTATCTGGGAACATTTTGTTTTTCTAATTTTTCAATTAAATTTACTTTATCATTGTATTTTAATTTCTCTGTTTATCTTTTGTTTTAAGGGGTTGGATAATGATATCAGCTACAAATCAATTTAGGGTTCTTTTTCCCTTTTCCTGTCTTGCAGATACTAAACATCTGCTAGGAAATGCGTTGCATAGAAGGTTCAGAAAAAGAAATGGATGATCCCAGCTGGAAAGACTAAATTGAGGCAGGTAATGATGCAGTTCCTTGGCTTGTAATTCTGCCCATTTAATATGAGGACTGTATAGTAGCTGCTTCTTAGAATGCTGCATGATATGTATGAATGAAGTAATCACAATCATTTTACCCAACTGCTCTGTAAAAAAAAATATAAATTAAACCACCATTGTACTGTTCTTTCTCTTAGATCATCATCCAGTGTGCCGCCGTTCTGCTCTTAGAGAACATGAACTGTAGGAGGATCAGAAGAAACCTGCAGAAAGAAGGATTACACTGCATTCGTTTTTTTCCCATAAAAATGTTTCCTCATGTTGTAAATTGTTCTAAAGAAAATGCTGTCATCCAAAAGTGCAATAAGATGAAGAGCTTACAATAAAAGTATATAAAACGTAGTTATTTTTAAGTATGTTTTTATTACAAGTGCAAAGAAACTTTGTTACATTTTTCATAGAAAGATACACTTCCAAAACTTACAGAGATATGGGGTGGGGAGGACTTGAGCAGTGAGAGAGATAAGTGCTAGTAGGAGATCTAACTTATAATGATGTTTTATTGTTGGCATGTTTGCTACTAAATGAAAATGTTACATCCATTTCCTTTTTATTACCTCCAAATATAGTAAGATCCTCATAGTATGTTTTTTCATTCTGTTTTGCTTAACAGACCTGTGTGTGATTTAATCTGCAGTGGCTTTGCTGCAGAGTGATGTCATTAACTAGTATTGCACTTCTGCTGATGTAAATAAGGAAAGAGTCAAACCATTGGTTCGGAGAGACCTACTGACCACAGAAGTTCAGCCTTGAAATTCAGCCTTCTGAAAAACAGCCCACAGCAATATCCAGAGAGAAAATGAGTAATGCATGTAAAGGGAGCTTTTAGCATGCTGAGGTACTGACTGTGGACCTGTCACTGAGGAGATTTCTGTTAGGTAGGGGTTGATGCCAAGGATTTCTGACATTTGTGGGATAAGTCCATCAATTGGCAGGATATGTGAAGAAGTGATTTTGAAAATGGAGGCTATGTGGTAAGACATAGGGGTCTAGAAAATCTGCTAGATTCTACTGTGAGAGTCCATAGAGAGCTGTAAATAACTAGATAGTATTTAACCAAGAAGCAGTGGAGTAAGTAAACTATGAAATAAATTGTTTCTGTAACATGTTAACAGAGTTATGTACTTGGCAAGGTTCCACGAGGTAATTTTTTATATTCTCTAGGTTTCAGTTCTTACTCTACACAGTTTTTGTTGTCTTTGTACAGTTAGCCTACGTCTTATAGCTTTTAACCCTTAAACTATTTAGAACTCTTTGTTTTGAATTATCTTATGCCAAAATGTCTTTATGTCCAAGCTTTGTTATCTGATGTCAGCAGAGCTTGGCTAATAGTTGTTATCAGCCTCCTGCTATATTTCAATGAAGGAAAATCTGTAAATTCACAGAATTGCTAGGTCACTTAGTAGATTTTTTTTTTTTTGTCATTTAGTGGCAATGTTGTACAGTCTGTACTCACCAAGAGCTTCTAAATATAGATTAAGCAGCTAATTAAAAATATGGAACATATGAATGTTGTTTATACCTAGACCGAAGATTTGGCATGTTCAGTGAGTACTATGCACTTACACCAGCAACAGATTCACGCTCCCTAGTGATCTACAGAAGACCTAGACCAAATTCCCCACGGGTTTGGGAAGGCATAGGAGGTAAACTACCACATTTGAAAGAATTGTTAGCACTGAACTCGTCTAAGCCTATAGAAACTTAAGAGATATGAAATAAATGTGAAATGTAACATCCCAGGCAGTATTAAGGTGAAGAAAGGTTGTAGGAAATGAACCTGAGAGAACTGACTCCATTAGGCTGCTGTGTTTGCTTTGTGGTGTGAAGGTAGCATGGAAAAGAATAGTCAGTGTGAGTTATGGAATCCCTAAAGAGGAGTGTCAGCATTAACAGGTGCCTAACTCCTAACAGAGAAGTATCAGAAAAGGAGTGGATGATGGATGGATAAAGCATAAGCATATTCAAGTGAGAGGTGAGACCTCAATGCACCCTCAGTGTGTAGAAATTTTCTGTTACCTTGATAATCAATGAGTTATTAATGTTAATGTTGTAATAGCTGGGCTTAAGACAAAATGATGAAATAAAATAATTTCATTCTCTAAAATATAGTGGTCTTTAAAGTGGTGACTTGGCAGTGAGTAATGTAAAGGAACTATTGAGTGAAATTTTGTTTCATCTCTGTTGTCCTTTTTACTTGTTTAGCACTTTTTGCTCAGCTATTTCAAATAGCTTTACAAATATGTCATTAACATGTCAGTGAGATGTGTTATATTTTGAAAGTAATTTGTAACAAAAAGGCAGAAAAAGGGGGGTTCTGCTTTGTTATCATGCATATCATAATCTGTGTGTAAGCACACAGACTAAAGTTTTCTCTGTTTTCTATTTGAGTTTTAGGTCATAGAATATTATAAAAGAATCAATTTGGTATATGCTTATCTACAAATTTTTATTATGCAAATTTTATCAACAGTATAGGCTGTGAAGTGTTAATGCATTTATTAAGTGCTAAATAGAGATCAGAAATTTTTCAGATTTGCTTTTCTTGTTATGACTAAGGATTCTTAGCAACATATTGTGTTTTCCCAAGATAATTGCTCTTTTGAAGTGAAACTCTACAAATCAAATCTCCATAGTAACACTGTGGATTCTTCTGCCAACCTGTGCTGTTGCAAATTTCCTTGTCAAACCGAAGGTAGTTTCACAGTTATACAAAGCTAGTATTTTTCATGTAATTAGAGTGTAGAAATAAGACCAACAGTTTTATTGATCATTTTGCTTATAGCACCGTGTATTGTATATTTTCTCATTTACACTGCAGGTATTTTACAGTTTTGACTCATTTGTGGGGGGTAAAAAATGTTCTGAAGCAGAATTTTAGCTAGAAGTTGTACTACATAACGTGCTTAGTGTAAGACAAACATTGAACAAACAGCTCATTGACTTAGACAACTTTAACAAGATTCTTTTAGCATGTTGAGAATTCTGTTTCTATTCTACAAATCTCTGTTCACTAATGAGATAACTGACATTTACCTGTCATGGCAATCACAAACAAAATGACCTAATTGAATCAAAAGTGGCATAAAAATACTTGCTTCAGCTCAGAAATATTTCCATAAAAATTAGTTAGAAGTGTTTATCTAACTCATAAATAAAAAACTTGAATCAGCTATCACGTAAAGATGTATATTGCAATTATAATGATTCTGTGGCTAAGTTCTTTTGATGCTGGCCAGTAATCCTAAAACGACTTGCTTACTTTCTCAGTTCACAATGAATCTCAGTTTTGTGGTAAGGGGAAGCCATCTAGGGCATCCTTTCACTGTCATAGAGACCTTTAAAGGAGGTGCTGCTCTCTGTACCCATGGGTGAGAGCAAGAATGGAACAACCTACACAGATGTTGCAGTGTGATTTAGTGTAGCACAGCTTAGCCTCCCGTGGTGCCAGACTTCCCTGAGTCCGGTGGGAAGCAGTGCCGTGCATCCACTGTGCTGCTCAGAGGCTGTTGAAGCTGAGGGGAAGCACTGTGTGTGCTTTTCTCATAGCAGAAGGAGGCAGCACTGTGGATTCTAAAAAACTGGCTTCTGATTTCTGCTGTCAAATCAGGTGTCCCTAATGGACTGTCCATAAATTGTCTTTCACTGTCCCGAGAAGGAAACGGTATTTGAGTGGGACTGACTGGGTTGATGATGTAGCTCCGTATGAAACACTGGATGTGTGTACCAACCTGCCTTCACACCTTAAAATGAGAAGTAGATTTAATGGATGATCAAAATGCTGTTGCAGTGACTCAGTGGCAGGATGTACCAGGTATGGGTACATCCTTAGGTGTGGGAAATGTCTGTATTTTTACTCATAAAATGGGTGTGGTTAGTGATGAGCTGCAGGTTTCTGAGGGGAGTGGTAGTGCTGTGCAGACTGGCACAACTGTCCAGTAGGCACAAGGAAGAGACTGAATAAATTGTTCTGGTTTCCTACATATAGTGGGAAGTTTACCCCTTTTGATGATTAAAAGAGCTCATTTTGTGGAATAACAACTGGGGTTGTGATGTTGTGCTGTTGTACTTAACATTGCCTGAAACGTATACAGGTATACAAACATCCATGTAGATGTCTACTTAATAATGCTTGTGATCAATATCTGCAAATCCTGCAAGGGGGAAGGTATGTACTGTGAGTGTGTAATAAACTGTGTGGAAAATGACTTCAGATTACTAAATCATGTCGTAGCTGGATCTAGTCAATGTTAAGTGGTGACTCCGTATTTGGAAAGCATTTTTGTCTTGATTTATAGAAAGATCTTATTGAACTGGACTGGAAGTCCAAAGGAAAAAAGTCTAAGCTGAGTCTTTTCCAGGCTGTAACCCATCTGCTTTTTACATATTCTTCAGTTCATCTGAGGGACAGAGATCTCATGAATATAGAAATGCAGCCAACTGATGAGAAGAAACAAATCTATAAGGAACAGAGCAGTTAATAGGATAGAGGCACAAACTATGATCAGGACTTTACTGGTGTGTAAACGTAATTGTTATTTCTTTCCACTAGTTTGCATTTAAGAAGAGTCATCAGCTAATTTTATCATACTTTTCTGATTCCACAGACAACGTTTTGAAGAAATTATTGAACAAAATATGTCCTAATAATGTTGTCACTTACAAGTCTTTGTACCTAGATGGTGGTGCTGTTCTTGCAGTCATTTTGACATCTTTGATTTGATCTTTCACATCAGAATCTTACATGTTTCACTCTAAGATTGTACTATACTTGAAAAGTCTACTTTCAGACCAATCAATTTATTTCTGATCTGATTCTTTTAAAGCTAATTGTAGTAAACTCCATTGTTGCAGTTCTTTACTTTGTAGCCAAATACTTTGCATATTAGGAAGTTGGATATTTGGGTATAAAGCATTGCAGTAGCAAGAGTAGTAAAAAATGTTACTTTTTGCCAATTTTTCTCCAAGAAGACTTTTTTTTAAGGTGGTTGTAAGAAGAGGTATAGTTTAATGGACATGAGGGTTGGATTAAACCACAGAATTCTGGACTGGACATAAGCATTACAGTGTTCTGTGTTCCACATAAAAGAGAAAATGAGGTCTTTAGAGGAAGTGTAGCCTGGGTAAGAGAAGAAGAGAGCATTAAACCTTTCTTCTTCATAAAGATTTCCTAAAACAAAGTTACTCTGAGAAGCCTTGAGCTGATTCTGCCACTATTTTGAAACAAAGATTACATAAAGTGTTCAAAGTATCAGTAATTCCAAGTTTTTGAGTTTGGAAACATAGATGTAGAAATCAGATAATATACAGTGTGTAATTTTTCTCTCAGTATATTAAAGCACTTTTATTTGTTGAAACTGTACCTGCTGTATTCAGGTCTTCTGCAAATCTGGCTCCAAAGTTACCAAAACAAAACAAACACTATACTGATACTGAGGTAAGTTCAGTGCCTGGAAATGTGAAAAATGGGAAGCATGGGTAATTGTGGTTTGTCATTGCTACAGCTTCTCTTTCTAACATGGTGGGATTTTTTTAAATCATGTAGTAATGTCTCCTGTACAGAATTAAGTATCCTACATCATCACGTAGTTTTTCTCCATTTGTCTGTTTTAAAGTCTTATTCTGTGTGAACATCATCACATGGATTCCCAAAGTTTGGAAAATTCTCCTTTAGGGTCTTTTTTTAAGCACAACAGACAATAGCAGTAATTTCAGTGGAGATTCTTTTGATTTATGTCTCTAGAGAAAACTAAGCATTTAGATATTTATGATATCTGTTTTTTCAGCCTTTATTTTAAGTACTGATGCACAGGGAAGTAGTTTGTAAACTGGGCCTTAGCCCCTGGGCTTTAGGTATTCATGTCAGCATATAAACACAGAGAGCTCACAGCTGTATGAGGAAGTGGTGTCTTGCTCCTTATATTGCCCTGACATAAATTATTTTATTCCTTCTTCTGATTTTCCCTTTCTTTAAGAAAATAAAATCTATGATGGGAAGTGGTGTTGTTTTGAAGAGACTATCATACATTTCTCACTCTGTCATAATTTTGATACAGATAAGGATCTGTAGCATCTTTTATGCAGTGAGAAAACGTTTTCTTTTTTTCTGATCGTATTTTCAGCTAGGGAGTGTTTTTGTTCTGATAAAAAGGGAAGAGGAAATATGAACAGATGGATTCAAGTTACCAAGCAACACATTGTTTCCCAGGCAATGGAAAAAGAACTGGAACAGGTGCTAAGTGGATTTTCTCCCTCTTGGTGTTTTTCTTTTTTTTTTTTTTTCTAACTTTAAAAAATTATTGTGAGCTGATGTATGAGCTTCAGTTTAACAGACTCTTGACAAACTTCATAGAATGATAAATATTCAGCTGGCTAATGACAACTACCTATGCAGGTGGTTTACTGTGTGACTTGAATGGTTCTTTTCTGTAGTTGTGGCAGCACGTGGTGTAGCAGCAAGGCTGTTGTGGATGTTGGTGTTGTTTGCCTCACTCCAATATTCTCATATACAATCAACTCTATTTTTCTGATTTTTAATATATTCCTGTAATGATGGGTTCGGGCTCTTCTGCAGAATATGAGTTTCAGAGTGAAATGAGTGTTCTACATTCTCAGATGTTTAGACATTACTCCTTACCTCTTTCCTACTGAGAAATTCTGACTTGGTTGGCATATCTCAAACGACAGGCAGAGCTGTGTTGAATTGGTGGATGCTCTGAATTTCAGTTTCTGGCAGATCAAAAAATAATTTTTCCTTTTCTTTTGTTTTGTTTGTTTGTTTGTTTTGTTTTAGTGGGGTTCTTTTGGCAAGCATAAAATTCAGCTTTAGGTTAAAGAGCATTTTACTTTAAATTTAACAGTTGCCTTCTAATTGTTTGTTTTGAATAAGATCAAAGTCAATGGAAAATAAAAGCTATTTCAAATATTTTTTTTCCCAAACATTTAAGGTAAGAGTGAAAAATTCTGAAGATAGCTGTTTCAATGCTTCTTACAAGTTCTTTCTTAAAAAAACCCAAACCAAAATGCCTACCTGTCAAAGCACACCCAGCACCCAAACTGTGAGAAAAATTGTCCATCTTTTATGTATATTAGGACTCTCATGTCCCTCTCTGTCATATATTTGCATAACCTGACAGCCATACAGAACACTAGGGAATGTAAGCATGAAATTTCTGTGAATATCAAGGGGAGATAATTTTGTTAACTGAGAGCTTTGACATTCAGTTACGTGACAATGTGATGACTGTAATCTTTATAATTATGTCATAAAATAATATGTAATTTTTCATCTCCAGCTCCTTGCCTCTGGGCCTGCTCTCAGTCCTTCCATTCACCACCCAGCCTGTGCTGATATTGGGCGTTGCCCCAACCCAGGGGCAGGACCTTGCCCTTGGTCTTATTGCAATTTGAGGTTCACATGAGTGCACTCCTTCCTCTGGAACACCCCATCCCTCAGGAGCACCACCTGCACCACGGAGCTTGGTGCCATCTGCAAACTTGTTGAAGGTGCACTCGATCCTGCTCTCTGTCATTGATCAAAATATTCAATAGTATTGGTCTCAACATGGACCCCTGAGGGACACCACAAATATCACCACAAAACTTTGTTTGCATTTAAAAAAAAAAGCTACTAAAAACCTAAGGAACTTACGCATTCAAAGTCTTATTAACTCTTAACGTTTTTTGGCTTTGCTGATTAAGGCCTGATGTTTGAATATTAAATAGCCTAAACCAGCAGTAATTTTAAATGCATGTAAGTAAAACCCACCCATATTTAGAAAAGCACTTCCTGAACTGAAAATCAAAACCATAAATTATTTTAGCTAGTGATTTTACTGAGTCCATGTGAAGAGAAAAGACACCATAAGGGATACAAAAAAAGATAGGTAATAAGAAAGCGGTGTATCTGTTGATAGCAAGTATGGATATTAGTAGATACATCTATGAAACTATGCTTTTCAAAGTTAAAAAAGTCCTGTGCTAATCAGTTTGAAGTATTACTGCAATGTGGGGATGTGCATCACATAGGGAATGTTTTGTGCAGTGATTGATACTTTATATTTTGAGTTGATGCAAGGATTGATCCTTGCTAAGTTTATAATAAGGATTTCTACCAAAAAAGTGAACAGCATGTTTGAAGTTCTGTGTATATTAACACCAGCTAATGCATTCTGTAGTAAACTTAGGAGATCTGTCCAGCAAGTGTGTGAAACGTGTGGTACTTCTGGCTCGGATTTGTCGAGTGTGACTCTGGTTTTGGCAGTGCTTTTTTTCTTCCATTTAGGAACAAAACTCTTAATTTAAGAGTTTAAATTGTTTTTTCATCTGCATTCAGGCTGAAGAGGAGCACTGGTGCAGACTAGGAATTACAAAAAATAGCTCTGGGTGTGTGTGCAGGTTGGGAAGTGGGGAGGGCACTAAGCAGGATATCACTCTTTGTCTTTTTGCTTTTTCTAGAACAGAACTCTTCTGTTTCAGCTTGTTTAAGGGAAGTAGCTGGAGGTTAATTACATGAATATGGGGAGAACTACTGGAAAACTGTTTTCCTCTACTTAGGTGAACTGACCTATAGAACTACCACAAGCACTATATGTTGACACTGCTGGAAACATCCTGTCTCACAGTACTGTACAAATTTAAATGTTGTTTTGGCTTTTTTTTTATTATTTATGAAGAGTGGAGCTGGCCCACAGCAGCATCTCTTGTGTGTTCTGGATCTTAGGATCGTATTTGGGAATCTTTGCTGTGACTTTACCCTTTTAAGCTTTGCCTGTATGCTTTTGATGGCAGGAGCTAGGGAAGTCTATTCTTAGTTACACCCTAAGGTGGAATTCCATTATTACTCCACGGTTAGTGCTACACTTACTGTAAAACTGATGTGATATTGCTTTGTTTTTTAACCTTACCAAAAATTTCTTTGTCTGTTCAGGCTTCTAAATGGGAAGGAAGGAGTGGAAATAAATCACGGGTTTGCTGGATAAGGGTTTTTTAAACACTATGGATTGCACTAAAGATTTGTTATAATAAGGATTTTATGTTATAAGAATTTGAAGATGTGATTTTCATAAAACAGTCTTCTAAAATAAAAAATGCCGCACCCAGAAACAAAAGCCCAAAAATCTTGGTTTATACCTCCCGACAATGTTTCATTCACGTGTCTTACTGCAAATTAAGTGACTCCTTTTAGTGCAGCTGGGTTATTAATAAATGTCTATTTAAACATTTAGTTTTAAAAAAATTGGCATGCTTTTCCATGAAGTTTTAAAGCTTCATATGCACTGCACAGTTTTTTAACCAGGATGTTTCCAGAGTATATATGCTTTGCAGAAGTGTAAGCAGCAACTGGAACTTCTATTTTCTGATCCTAATCAACTCCCCTTGAAAGCAAATATATTGGTTCCTTTACTTGCATGCACTCAGGGGGTTTGTTATGGGTTCTTAAATAAAATTAGGATGGTGAAAAGGAGAAAACTAAAGTTTCTTTTTCTGACGATGTGTGAAGCAGTAACTTTTCCCTTTTTCTAATTTTGGAGAGGTAATTTTGGTAAGAGGAAAAGAGATCAATGATACTGGGCAAAAAAAAGAAACGGTCCTCTAGACATTTTGTTCCTTCTAAAAAGAAAGGAAATAAATTTTCAAGAATTCTGGTGAAAGTGGACTTTCAGTAGCTCCTTTCAGGAAACATTCTGTGTGCTTTCAATTACAAACTAAATTGTCCCACATGCATTTCAAGCTCCATATACAAATCGCCTTTTCACTTGAAACTTTTTCTTTGTGGTCTCTTGCCAGAGGACACTTCCAGTATGACAACACACGTGGTTGCTTAAGGTGTTTTTGACATACAAGTCAAAGAAAAGCTGAGTTTCTTAATGCTCAGATTGTTTTTCCTTATAGTCTGTCTTCAGGCATGTTGGTGAAACGTGTTGTAAGACCTTCTTACATGCATGAATTCAGGAATAAATGGTAGTGCGATCATTGTAAAGGAATTTTTTGGCTAGTGATTCAATGGGGTGGCTTTAATATGTGTAAAAACTCCTGCTTTCTCCCTCCTACCCTTTTTTACACCTCCAAGTTTTTTAATGTAGGCCAGGAGCAGTGTCAGAGTCATTGTTCAACAGTAACACTGAGGCCAATGAGATTATTGCTGGACTTGTCCACAGGGATGGACTGTTGATCTTTCTTTTATAGTTTGGTTGTGGTACCTAGTTCACACAGCTCCTTCTGTATTCATCAAAACTCATATTTGCCTGTTTATTTAAAATAGTAATAAATGGAGAGAGAACCAGGCATGTGTCTGAGTATTTTGCTTAACTGTGAGAACTTTAAATACACCTAATTTACAGAGGAATTCTCTGTAGTGCAGAGCTTGTATAGCTATCAGCTCTTTATAATTTTTCATTTCGTGTCCTTGTATCCACATTTTCGTTTCTTCAAACTGTAAAATTCGCTGGGATTTGACAAAATTTCTTTAACAGGTTCTCACGGAATTCAAATACCTGTGTTAGTGAGTTTTTAAAAGACAATCAATGGCAAGATGATTTTTTGAATTCTTTCCAGTAACAGGGCTTCTTTTTCCTACACACTGGAGCCAGACATAGAAATTTTGTGTTATCAGTTTATGGTCTCCAGAAAGATAAAGGGTTTGATCAGGATTTCTTAAATCTCCTTTCATCTAAATTTCTATGGGACCATTTTGGCTGGGGGTAGATGTGAAGAGTTAGAAAACAGAAAAAAGCGGATTAATTCCTATATGTTACATTTTTCTAGTATTCTGGCTAAATAGAATTTGATCAGTCTTTTTGATATTTTTGGCTAAAGAAACACTACTGTTTAGACACTTTAGGTAAGTGGCTGTGCTTTTACTTAAATGGTTGATTGAAATATTAATATAATGCTGATTTAAATTTTAAAGTTCAGACGAGCTGATCGTGTAGAAGCAATCCCAAGGCTTTCTTTTCCAGGAGAATGGAACTGGTCTGCTTTGAGGTGTTTGAGAGAACCAGCAGCTCCTATGCCATTGCTTACTGTGATTTACAGACTTGAACATTTTGCCTGTGAATGCAGAAATCTACATTTTCTGATCCAATGGTTTCTCATGCCCGTTTTTAGGTTCCCTTAGGTGGAGTTGATGTCATCTTTAGTTGTATAGTTCCTGCCACCTTCAATCATTTATCTTTTCTTCTTCCAGTGGTTATTTGATTCTAATGGTTGTGTTCGTATTATGTCTTTATTTTTTAGAAATCTTGAGTTTTGTGTTAATTTTTAAGAGTCTTCTAGTTTATGGTTTCATTTTCCTTCTTCTTTTTAATCAGGAGAGGCTTATCAGCTGAAATGCACACACTCATACCCTCTCTAAATTGCCTATTTTTCTGAAATAGTTCTTTTCTTTTTAGCACTTTGTGCCCTGCTATTTTAGGCAGTTTTATGTAAAGGTAAGATCTTGAACTACGTCAGCTGCATTGTTATAGCCTTTTATTTTAGCCCAGTCTCATCTAACCAGAACAGCACATATCACTGATGTCTTAAGAATCTTAATGAAATACATCAGAAACAGAGTAAAAGGAGTATCAGCTTGCAGCACCCTGACTTTCCTGCAGCCAGGTGGTGAAGTGTCTTTTAATAAAGCTGGGATAAAAACACAGTTTTGTTTGGGTAATTAGTATTAGATTCAGATTAGGCTATATAGTTCAGATTTTCAATAATGCCCAAACCTTACATTTTATCAGTTTCTGAACAACAAAACAGAACATCTCTTCCACCAGTATTTTAGGATTATACAATGTTAACTGTCACCTTTTTTTAGTTTGTTTGTTTGTTTGCTTTTTTGGTGTTTAAATTAGTGCTAAAATTGTGTGCTGAAGTTACTTTTGAGGCCAGTACAAGATGCTAATCTAATACTGTGGAAGGAGAAAGCAATGGCCAAGTTTGGGTTGAGGCTCATTTTAGTCTAAAAGCAAAGAATGTTAAAGTAAATTTAATGTGAAGAAGAAGATCTGATTACCTGTCGACTTTGTGTGGGTGTGTTGATCACCTTGACAACTAAGCATCACCATGAAATACTATATGTGGGCATTTGGTTACACAGAATTATAATAATTTGCATGTGCAAAATGGTTACTTAAAATTACTATTAATTGCAGATGTTATATAGGAATATAATGAAAGTGTAATTTTATAAATGAGTGCATCTCTTAGAGATTATTAGTGTAGATTTGGTGGTTGCAAAGGTGATGACACAAATACTTTTTCATGGATATAAGTATCATGAGTTCCAATCAATAAAATTCAGGTTAAAAGAAACTATCTCTGATACTTTTTTTGTTTGGTTATTTTTTTTTTTTGTTTGTGGGGTTTTTTTGTGTGTGTTTTTTTTTCTTTGTATTTTTTACATTTTTATTAGGCTCCCTGGACTTTTTATTAAAAGAAATTGAAAAAGAGAAAACAGGATCATTCCAAAAATGATGTAATGGATAAAAATCTGTTTTCCTTAGGCTATGAGGACTTCATGAAATCTTCAGAATATCTCTTGCTTAGCTGTTCAGGCAAATTTGAAACCCTCCGGATGACCTCAGAAAATGATCAGTGTAAGGTATCGTGCACATTAAGGGTATCCTTAAATTAGTACCCCAGAAGTAGATCCCTGAATCAGGTACCCCAAAAGAAAAAGCACATAGAACAACATAAATTCAAGGACTGAGCCTTGTGGGAGCCTCCAAACGTTTGAATCTGATTGGAAGAAAACCCACACAAAATAATAAAATGGGAGTAAGTTTCTGATCTTCTCCAGAATCCTAAAGTCTGCTTCATTTTACCATCAGGGATAGAGAAGAAAAGCTTTTAAGTCAGCCAGCATCAGATTGATTCATAAAGCAAACAGGAAAAGTATTATGAGGGAAGGCTTCATGCTCTGATAGACATCTCGGAATACGCATCTTTGGCAGTCTATTCATCTTTGGCTAAGGGGGTGGAAACTCTGGTTTGTCTCCCTGGGTAGTGTGTGGAATCCTGTTTATATTCCAGCTCAGTTTATGTGGCCTTGGGGAGCAAAGTCTGGTCTTAGAATTAGCTGTAATTTTTGCTGATCAGATAGTGGTATGACTGGCCAACTATTTTTCCATGACTTTCGTAGAACTGTATGAAAAATCCATGGCATACTCTTATTTTTTAAAACATTGGTGTAGTGAAGGTACTTGTTTCATCTAAGACTAACAGCTGGTGGTGATTGAGAGATTCCTTGCATAGGTGATGTGTGAAGGTTTCTTTCTTTTTAGAATGTAGAGAGTTAGTTGTATTAAAAAAATAAAAACAAGGAAAAAGAGCCAATCAGAGATACTTTTTCATAAATGCCAAAGCATTTTGAAAGTGCATAAAAGCAAAATTAGAAGTTCACTGTTGTTATCTGTTAGAGGTAGTTTAAATATACATATATATGCCTGCAATATATTTAACCTTATAAAAAAGCATGCAGACTTATTTAGCTTTAGGTATAGTAACTTGTCTCTTTCAGTTATTTTAATATATAAGGCCACACATTTTTTGAATCTATTTTATAAAGATGTTTATTAGCAGTAGATTTTAGTTTAATAACATACAGTAAATCACTCCTACTACTTAGTCTTTAAGAGCAATTGTGTCTCAGTCATGGATAAGCAATATGTTTGTTGCTAAGCAGAACAAGAAACTGATTGATAGTTTGTGATACAAAAAATTGTGACTTTTAAACTTGTGGGTTATAGGGTAGGCAGGATCTAGAAATATGCTCGAGTAGGCTGAGGGAGGACAGGGTAATATATGTGCACAATCCATAGTTGATTATATTTTTGGTAGTCTATCGATTGTCAGATTGTATGTGGTTTGCTTCATTACAAAAAGGTGGTTTGAGAGATGGGAATAAAGATAATTAGGACTCACAGTGTTATGTTTTTTTATGATTTCCACCCTGCTGCCTCACCCCTCCCCTTCACCTGAATTTGTGAGGATGAGCTGGGAGAGGCATAATTTGGAACACAATAGCTCAGGTTCTGAACCCAGCTAGTGCCTTTGTGGTGAATGACCTTGGCTTCTTGGCCTCAGGCAGAAATATATTTTTCACAGTTATAAGGTTGGTTCAAGGGTGTGTGTTGAGCACCGGGGTAGGAAAAAGTGAGAGATAAAGACATTGAGGATGGCAGTCCTGACTTTGGAGCAGAAGGACTCCAAAAGAATAGAAAGTGGACTATATCTGTCCTGTTTTAGTTTTTTTAATAATAAACTTTTCAGATGGTTTATGGGTGGGGAATAAGCATCCCCAAATTCTCAAATGTCAATGTTTTGTTACACCTTTACATTTTTCTGTGTAGTTATGTGACTTTTTAATTGAGATATATTATGCCAAGATACAACTCTGGTGTTTTATGAGATGAGTGCTGCTGTCTTCATACTCTTCAGTTTTTTTAAAATTATTATTATTTTTATAAAGACGGGTAAATATTAGTTCTGTTAACTGTCTGTCTTAACTACTGCAATCCATTTGTCTTTTGCCTGTGCATTAAGATGCATAAAAACCAGCATGAAAATGTGAAAACTGAAATGTAATTGCTACTGTAGAGGGTGCTGCGTCAACCCACTATATAATTATTATCCTTAAAATGTCAAATTTGAATATAATGTCTTTAGATTGCTTATTTCAGGTATCAGAGGAAAAACTAAGAAGAAAATACAGCAGAAGATTTAACACTTAACAGTGTTTGAATTAGTAATGCAACTGGATTAAGTTTTGGTGTTTTAGCAGCGACAGCAGCCTTGTACTGGGACTAAGAAAGGACTCGCTGGCTCATCAGGGGCGACGTTAATTATTGATGGGGGTCCAGGAA
The DNA here is from genome assembly GCF_036250125.1 of Pseudopipra pipra. Lineage (NCBI taxonomy): Eukaryota > Metazoa > Chordata > Aves > Passeriformes > Pipridae > Pseudopipra > Pseudopipra pipra. The sequence goes on from NC_087559.1 coordinate 13,293,308, forward strand.
CGGCGCATGTGCTGTCAGAGTTCACTGTAACATCAGACAGGGACTGCACTGATGCCAGAGGGATTATAGCCAGGGAAGCACCTGTAGCGTTAGGAGCTGCGTACTTCTAACCATCAGACTTTGATTTTGTTGAAATGAATTCGTGTGAGGATTAAAATAATGGAAAGATGAGTCGTCAAGCTTATTTCTATCGTGTCCCCCCACAGGAATTGCACAGAAGAACCCAACTCCAGCCTGAGCCAGCAAAGACGAAGGCTCTTCAAACAGTTATCGAAATGAAGGTATGGTCTTTGCATGTTTGCCCATGTGTTATTTCTGTAGCATGAAGTCATGTACTGGGGATGGCTGGAATAGAGTTCATTTTCCTCATAACAGCCTGTATGGTGCTGTTTTGAATTTCAGATGGGAACAGTGTTGATAACATGCTGATGTTTTAGCTGTTGCTCATCAGTGCTTGCACAGAGTCAAAGCTTTCTCAGTTTCTCACTCTGCTCCTGCCCCAGCAAGTAGGTTGGGAGTGGACAAGCTGGGGACAGCTGACCTAAATTGACCAAAGGGGCATTCCATGCCATCAGATGTCATGCCCAGCCATGAAACTGAGGGGAGGACATTCAGAGTTATGGCATTTGTCTTCCCAAATAACTGCTGTTTGTGATGAAGCCCAGCTTTCCTGGAAATAGCCGGGCATCTGCCTGCCGGTGGGAAGGAGTGAATGAATTCCATGTTTTGCTTTGCTGGCCTGCACAGCTTTGCTTTACCTATTAAACTGGCTTTATCTCAACCAATGAGTTTTCTCATTCTTTTGCCCTTTTCTCCCTCCCCTCTCCCACTGAGGGGGATTGAATGAGCAGCTGTGTGACACTTAGCTGCCTGCCAGGGTTGATTTATGACTTTTACTATTAGATCATTAAATGCTTCCTTTACCTTGTCAATTTATATTGTTGTGAAGCTAGAAAAAATGAATATTTATTTTTCCCTGTCTTTTTTCTTATTAAAATGGATTAAAAAAATAAAATCAAGTGTAGCATTGCTGAATAATGAGAACTGACTATAGCTTTTCAAAAAGACTTGGGGGTGTGTCTGTGTGTTTCAGGAGATCCAAAGTAGATGGAATAAACTGAAATATAAGTCTAAGGCAAATTGTCCAAGGCTAATGTAAAGTGTTTTTCTTCTTGATCTTTAAAACAATTCTTCTATTGCTGGTTATTAAGCCATAATTTTACAGTTAATCTAAGGAAAACATTCATTGCATCAGCAGATATGACAAAATTTGATGAAACAGCTATCTTAGTCCTGAATATAGTTTCCTCTTTTTGATGTATAATATTACTAAAGTGTTATAGTTTTTTTCCCCACAAGAACAAAATATAAAAATTATAATTTAAAAAGTGAAAACTGATATTTTTGCATAATTCTATGAGTCTGGAATGTAACAAAAATACCATGAGACTTGAGATAATTTGTGAGTTGGCAATGCTGCCTGAAATATGTTAATGATGGTCTTTCCTTTCAGTCTTAAAAGGAAGTGCAAATTAAGGGCCTCATTTTGCCAGTGACTTCTGTTATGAGCAAATGAGTTCAGCATGTCTGAACATTGTGGTAAACATACAGTTAAAACAACAGTAGGACTTTATAAATACAGTATCTGTCTTTTAACAGATAAAAATTAGTTTGGATTATATGAGTAACAAAGAAGGTACATTGATATCAGTATTTCATCTTCTGATGTATATTTGCCTTGGACATTATTCTAGTTTAGAAGTCTTTGTATGGTATCTAAAATGTGTGTTTTTGCATCAACTTGTTACCCTGAGTAAATGGGTAAGTAGGATACCGGCTGAGAAACCTGTTTCTTTCTATTAATATTCGGTTAACATATTCATTATTATTAATAATTATAAATCTAAAAGTTTTGGGATACAAAAATAACGTGTTAGAATAATTCATAATCTTTCATGTGGGTTATTAACAGTGTAATCTTCCTGTACCAAAACTCTCTGAAAAGAACAGGGGTGGAGGGTACACGCCACACGAATGGCACATGTGATGACTGTAGTTGCAGCCACTCCTGACAGTGTCTGTCCCTGAAGACAGTAAAGTGTTCTCTGTTTTCTGTCTGTCTCCCAGGAGAGGTGGGTGTGGTGTGGTGTTGTGTTGCTCTGCTTTTTAAAAATCTGATCTTTGTAGTGAGGGCTTTCATTTCTCATGAGTGAGACTGCAGTCATGTTGCTGGAGCACTGGTGCAGAGCTGCTTTTTGGCTACGAGGCACGCAGTTCTTTCTTTTCCTATGAACACTCTCTCCTTTGGGGTTGCCCTGTCTAAAATAGGCCTAATATTGAAAAGAAAAAGGGTCAAATGTAAGATGTTGAAAGCCACATGATTAAACAGCAGTTTTCATTACAAGTTCCAGATTTGGAATGTTTTCAAGTAAATTTAAATTGTCTTAATCCAGACAGCATTTGTTTCGAAAAAAAATGTGGAACATTTGTTTTGAATGATCAAGCATTGAAACAGTCATTTCCCTACAGTGTTGAGGGTAGAAGGAGGGAGAGGATTAGCCTGTAATATGGCAATCTGAGGCATACACTCCCCGATGCAGAGGCTCCAAGCAGGATATATTTCTCTTCATTGCACCCAACCCCTTCCACCCCCTTGCCCATTAGCTTTTGTCTGAGTCCCCTCCATGGCTTTCCCAGGCTCTGTCAGGGTGCAACTTTTCCTCCTTCATAAATCCTTCTATCCCTTCCTGTGGTTTTCTTCTGGCCCTTGCCACTGCTGAATGCTTTCTGTCCCTTTCCTAGTCTGTACACCCTTTCATCCAATGAAATTATACCCGGTTCTCCTACCTCTAATTTCTCGTGTGGTTTTTTTATTTGTCCTGAACATCTTTTTTTTTTTTTTTCCTGCACTACCTTTCCTGTCCTGTAATGCTCTTCATTTATCTCTGAAGCTCTGCAAGTAGTTGTCTTTTCTTAAAGCAATTGCATTTTCTGCTTAACTGTTGTCTCCTTGGCCAGTGTCTGTCTTCGGTCTTCTCATGTAAAAAAACCCAAAGGGCAAACAAAAGAAGGTGGAAAATTTAAATCCTATGGCTTGACTCCTGTTTTTCCTGCTTTATTTATACCTTTCCAGATATTTCTTGTCTTTTCAGAGGTATTGCACTGGCCTTTCTTTCCCAGCTTTCTGATTTTGCTTCTTAGACGTGTTCACTTCCAGATGTCCCATGTCTTTTTCTCTGTTGTTTCCCCTTACATTCTTTACTCTGTTCTCTTGTCTGCAACAGATCTTCTCCAGAAACCCTTCCTTCTTCTGAAAAGCAATGTCCCAAAACCAAAGGAGGGGCAGGATGCTTCCCTTTCCCACATACATGCTCCTGTTCCCTCAAGCTGGTCTAGTTTTGTTGCAGTGGTTGCTTCTGACTTTGTGACTGAAGATACATGTTTTGAACTGAAATAGGATAGATCTAAATTGGACATAAGGAAAAAAGAATTTTATGATGAGTGTGGTGAGATCCTGGCACAGGTTGCCCAGAGAAGCTGTGGCTGCCCCGTCCCTGGAAGTGTTCAAGACCAGGTTGGATGGGGCTTTGAGAAACCTGGTCTAGTGGAAGGTGTCCCTTCCCATGGCAGGAGGGTCAGACTAGGTCATCTTTAAAGGCTGCTTCCAACCTGAACCATTATATATTGCTATGATCTCATTCAGACGGTTCTGGGCTTAGAACAGTGATAGTACTTGAGAGAGAAAATTAGAAATTAATTGCCTACAGGTATGTCATAAAGCTCATCTTAAATGTAGAATATCGACCATCCCAAAATATATGGAATCTAGCAATTAGAATGATAAACTCTTTAAAAATGGTAAGCTGTAGAGTAAATGAAAATATTTGTGGTTTACCTCACTTGCAGAAAGAGCCATCTTTGTGTATTGATCCAGCTGTGATATTTCAGGTATGGGTTGTTATTTGTGTTTGCAGTGCAACATACTCTTATTGTTAAGATTGCATGAGCTTTCACTTCCCTTATCTTCAAAGATAAACCTGAATAATCTCTGCATTAAATTGACAAAGTTAAAAAATGCATAGAGTAAGAGTAGTCGTGTATGGTCTGTTGACAGCAAGTGTACATAAGTGCATTTACATTTAAGTTTTATTAAATGTGAGGTTTCAAATATTTCTTTCTGATTGCTTGTTCAATGTCCTACAAGAAAATTTTTTCACAGACATACTAAATTTATCAGGTGTCTCAAATGATGAACAGTAGCACTTGTTACTTTTCCTTTCAGAGTAAGACGACCTGGAATGCTGCGTTATATAGAGTTGGACTCAATGATCCTTGTGGGTCCCTCCCAAATCAGAATATTCTGGGATTATTTACAAATGTTTCACCCTTTTCCCACCTCTCAGTGTTCAGGAAATGTACTATAGGAAATTCATTTGTAGATTTAGTCACTTTTCTTTTGTGAAATATTATTTTCTTCAATATCAGGACAAATGCCAGTTGTTTCACATTTGGATTTCTGCTAGGTCCAGCATAGAAGTAGCCCTAACCTTTCTCACAGAGTACCTGCAACACTGTTCTAATAAAGGACATGAGGAAGAAGTGTGGATTACTGCTGGAAGGAGGGGACAGATTAGGGCGAGTACCCTGATCTCTATCATAAATCCTGCTAATATAATCTTATGTCTTTTAACAGATTTAGAGGGCCTGAGTGGAAAAATCTGCACAAATGTTGCATTGTTGTGGAACTCAGAAGATGTTTATTAGTACCATTTAATACTAAGCTGCTTCCTTAATATTATTGCAAAGGAATCTTTGTGATTCAACACAGACCCATGTAGTTTTTTTCAGAATGTTGCTAATGTGGATAAATCTTGGAGGTCTGAAGGAAATACTGCATCTGTTCCTATTTCACTTTCTGAAAGCTTGCCAGACCCTGTGCCACAACAAGAGCTGGTTGAAAGTTTTCCAATTGAAGTTTTCTGTGGGAAAATGCTGATTCAGCTGAATCAGAGGATTTTATGGGAATGTGCTTGTTCTGTCAAAACTTTTAGCGAATGCAAAGCCTTAACTTTCTATCCGTCCTTGCAAGTGAGCCCAACTCCCTTGTGGCAGTACCCATTGGAGCTCTAGGCTCTCTGTTAGCTTTGACCTGCAAGGTTCCTCACCTTCTAGTAGTTGTCCAGACAGGAAAACTGTCAGGTTTCCTGCGCAAGCCAGCATGCATAAGGGAACAGTAGATCCTTGAGCAGTCTGGGATTGAAGGTGATGTCTGTCTTCTCTTCTGTCTTGTCAACACTAATGTCATTGATAGATTATTCTGAAACAGATTTTATGGTCTTCAAAATTTGTGAAATTTCTGGCTTCTGTTTCAATAAAAGGTTAATACAAAACTGACAGTGACAATTTTTCCCTGTAAAAACTATTAAAAACTAGTTTTTACACATGCAATCATAATATACAGAGAGCGATTAAAAGTAAACTTCTCCTTGGAGATTTCAAACTTGTGATGAAGTAGAAGTACAGAAAATGCTTACACAAGTTATGTTAGATATTTCTCATAAAGCCTAAATGTTATTCTGTGATGTATAAACCTTCTAAAGAGTGCAATGGGCTGTGCTATAAATTGTTTCTACCACATTATATTTGCAAACACATAAAATACACATGCAGGACAAAAAGGCAGACTCTTATAGACTTAGCTGGGGAGATTTGATAAAGGCTACTCCCAGATGTCATGTCGTAACAGGTCATGTAAGTATTAATATCTTTCATTGCAAAACCATTCTAAAGTGCAGTGAAGCTTGGGTTTTGCTTTTATCTTCAAAAATAGGAGTAAAATATTTCTAAAATGAAATCTGATGGACCAAGCAGAATTGACTGTAGTATCTGTGAGAGCTACAATTGCTTTGTGTTGTGCATAAGTCTTGATAGCTTTTAAAATTCTTATTTTATCTTTTCTTATAGTATTTTTATTTTTGTGCAATTTCTCTGAATAATAAGGTTTAATAGAATTCTTTCCTTTTCTTTTTCCCTTCCATCTCAATAATTTTTTACTTCCTTATTGTAAAATTAAATTTAAAAATATGTAGATTTTTTTAAACAACAGTTTAATATAAAGTGTTTGTTTTCTGTCATGTGAAGGAGCTGATCCCTTAAAAACATTATTTGGTTTTCATGATCATTCATACAGCCTTTGTGATATGAGTAATGCTGATTCTATGGACAAACAATAACAGTTTTAGGATTCTGCTATTAGAAATCTGTGATGTTAGTAATGTTAGTCTCAGATACTAAGTAAATTAAGTTACATTTTACCTGCAACTTGAAAAGTTGATATTTAAAAAAACCAAGTCCATAATTATAGTAGATATAGGTATATAGTCTAACAGCTGGTTGGATGCCCTCCAGAATGGGAAGGGGTGTGGAGGTATACTGTGGTGGTGGGGTGTGTGATTTTCTTTCTGTTTTGTTGCTTTGTTTGTTTTATTTTGTGTTTTGTTTTGTTTGGTTGGTTTTTTAAATGTGCATCCCTAGTCGCTCCTTTGTGTTTTTTAATTGGTTTTTGGTGGAATACTCTGTTTCTTTGAACATACCCATCAAGAAAGAAAAATATGGAAATACGGCTGATTAAGATTGTCAACAGTATTTTCAATATCAGATATCTTCCAGATAGAAAAGCAGCTAGTGAGGTAAAAGATAAAACCCAACAAGTTTCACGTTCCAAGAATTTTTTTTGTCTGTTTCCTTTGCATTTTGGCACTTTTTTATCATTTGTCTGGACCTTCCTTTCTGAAAGGGGATGCAGTTAATCTGGAAATTTGTAAGAGGCATGAAACGGCTTCGTATTCTGTATTGCCCTCCAAGTGCATTACTTTGCCTGGATGGTAAGTTTTCTCTCATGGAATGTAGCTCTCCTCAACTTCTGCTTCAAATTCCTTTGTCTCAAGATTCCTCACTGAAATGTTTGACATCTTTTTGCATCACTGAGCTTTTGTCTGGATTAAATGATGCTCTTCACACAGAAACCACAGAGGATTTGCATAGTAGTACAACCCATGAAAACTGGTACATCAGCATGGTGCACTGTATGTGGGGCAAGTATATGAGGAAACAACCTTTCTTCCTCTTGAGAACAGTCAGAGCTCCAGAGAAACAGGGAAACTGAGCCTCAGGCTGGGTCACAATGAATGACCTGTTCTCCTGCAGGGATTGTGTACAGGCCTCTCTAGGCTAAACTTTGTGTTTAAGAGCTTGGAAGAACAGCCAGGCCTAGATGGTCAGCAATGATAACAGGGTATGTTATCACATATATGTGGAAAAATAGGGCATCTCCCATTCTCCTTTCACCCCGTGTAGGAATGAAGGTGGAATTTTGACCACAATCCTCTGCAGATTGTGCAACAGAACATAGCATTGCACCTTTCCTGGTTGTGAAGGAGATCTGAATTCTGCATTTCTTTAAGCCAAAATAAATAGAAATACTCTTGGTTTATGGCAGTGTCTGCATTCTCTGTTTGTACCACCTATTTCTGCCGTTTTACTATTTGATATTCATGCAAGCACAGATATACTTCCGTTATCCTTTAATATATGTTTCATATAATTTTCAATGCTCTCTTTTTTGTAACTTAGGATACAAAAATAGCTTCACTTGAGCGCAATATAAGAGACCTTGAAGATGAAATACAGATGTTAAAGACAAACGGAGTTCTGAATACAGAGGACCGAGAAGAAGAAATCAAACAAATAGAAGTTTACAAGAGTCACTCAAAGTTCATGAAAAATAAGGTAAGATCTATTTATGTGAGAGATTAAGAGTGTTTAAATAATGGAAAGAAAAGTTTTAACTTGACTGTTTTCAACACAAGCAGCTCTCTGTATGTCTTCTTTTGGTAAATCTCAACTGTGCAATAATCAGGAGTGAAGTGTTTTTGGATAAATAAAAATGTGTTTATATTTTGACTTAAGAATAGGTAAGGAAGAGCTTTTTTTTTTTGAGTTTTGACAGTAGTTTTGCAGTAAGGATAATAGAGGAAAAAGGATGATGGTTTTCTGGAAATGCTAGTATCTGAGGAATTGAAATTGTGGGAGGTGACAGAGTTGTAAATTGAGAAGGAAGAGAAAGGAACTAGAGTTTCAGGAAAGGAGATGGAGCAAGATTGTATTGGGCAATGTTGAAAAAGCGGTGACGGGCAAACTACACATATGAAATATGTGGGATAGTGGGAAGGTTGGATCAGAGGTCAGACTCAGAGTTTTTCGATGCTATGGCACTTATACCCAGACTTGCAGGTTCTCTTCCTTGTACTCTTTAAAAAGTACAAAAACATTTTTGCCTTTGACTTTTGTTGTACTGAGATCAGGAGGTCTCATTGAATCGTGACTGTTGGTCTTCCACATCACTTTAGATATAGCAAAGTGAAAACATTGGCATATCTGCTAGAGACAACAATCTATTTCATGTCCTCTTTACTTTCCCCCCCAAAAGATAATGCAAAACTTTAAAAAAGTGTATATACCCAGGTCTAAAAATTTCTTTAGAAGTTATGTAGTTTCTTGTCATCCCTTTGTGTTTTTGAGACTTAATCTTTTTAAATTGGAATGTTACTGCCTTTTGATAATTATATTTATTTTGATAAAACACCAACCAAAAGCGTATTTATTCAACGCATTTGCGTATTGTGTGTGTTTGGTTTGTGGTTTTTTGAGGGGCTTTTTTTGAGTGTTCTAACACATTTTTAAAATCCTGACAATTTGTAGGTCTTGTAGCCAGAACTTTATACTAAACAGATTCTGTTTCTAAAACACAAAGAGCATACCTGCAATGAAAATGAAGCCTTTTTTCTTTCTTTTTTATTATTATTTCTCAGGGTGTGGGTTGTGTCAAGGAATAAAGTGAGAAGAGTTTCTAGAAGAGATTAAGCATCTGTGATGTTCACATGCATCTCATGTAAAGCATGTGATGTAATTCAGATTGGCTGCAGATCTACTTCTTGTCTTTGTATCTTGTAGACAGATTTTCCCATTGTTCATTTTGTATATGTTTTGTCTCAGTTGCCATCTTTGCTTCCAAGGGATGGAGGAAGGTGCTTTGCTTTCAGGAGTTTTCTCTAGCGGCTTATTAGCTGCAGTCTTTCCTCACATCTGTTTTTTCTATCCTCCTTTTCTTATTTTGATACTTTCAGACTCTGAAGATGATTTCTTTTAGTGCCAGGACAGATCTTGATTTTATACACAGTGGCTCAGGGGTGACTATCCCAGCCCCTTAAGCAGCTAGACAAACGTGTTGGGATTTATAAAGAGAAATAAGGAATAAATACATTAAGATATGCATATGGACTGTAGTTGGAAGAAACATATTTTAAATTTAATTTTTAAGGATACACTAAAACAAAATAGAAATATTTTGATCAGCAGTAAATATTTCCAGTGCCATACAGTATTGAATTTGTAAATTATTTTAGTATGTGGATCTTTGGGACATGGTTGCTTTGAATCAGCCCATGGATACATATTCTTTTCTTTTCCTGGTGATTTTTGAATCACTCTCCATCTACCACTTAACATGCAACTGCTGGGAGAGAATGGAAAAGAGCTCTTCCAGCACATCTCTGGTTTTTGCAGAATTGAAAAGAGCTCTTCCAGCACATCTCTGGTTTTTGCAGAATTGAAGCTTGAATTTTAAAGAAAACTATCTAGGTCTTAAAGTCATCAAGAAAACTTTCCAAATATAAAGGAAGTGTGATTTCCCTGAGTTACGCATATGCAGTGAGGTGTTTTATTACAAATAATCCTCATGAGATGATGGATCTGCATTAATCTGGTGACCAGTGTTATTTCACAAGAATTCACAGTCCTTTAGCATCACTCTGTATATTGTCCAGTGCTTTGTTCTGATTCCTGTCATGAATCCACCACAACTTTGTGTCATGTGGCTGCTCCTCCCGTTTATCACTGTGGAAAGGAAAAAATAATCACAGTTCCATGACATTTACTGATGAACCTTAAATTCACTTAAATTCAGAAGCTCTGTCTTAGTGACTGTGTTTCTACTGTTTCCTCTAGGATAAGCTTTTAAAATCTCTCAGCCCTTTCAATCTGTGGAATTTTTTATAATGTTTTCCCCAGACTTCTCTTAAGTTAATCACTTTGGCTTGGCTTTTCTAGTACCTGAGAATTCCATGTGAACTGCCAGAGAGCAAAATAGGAGGTGTGGGGATGGTGGGCAGCAACACATTTGCAAGAAGAGTAAGGTTAAAATTCCACTTTTCTGTTTTCCTCTCCTTACTAAGATGCCTGTTTTTCTTTATCAGGCTCCTAAAAAAAATCTTGATTCATTCTGGCTAATGATAAGTCACGGGAATCATGCTGTTGGAAGGATTGAATTTATACTTTTATGAACACTTTTTTTCCTATACATTTTTGCTGTCCTGCCAGACTTGCCTCACCTGGGATAAATGCTTTTGAACTTAAGTGAGGTCCATAGTGAATTTACAGGCCAAATCATCATGTATAATCTTTAAGAGTTTCCTTTTAACTTCTGCAACAGCAGGGCAATCATTCTCAAAACAAAGTACATTAAATTACAAGAAGCACAGTTGAAGTTGTGAGTGTAAAAAGTCTGAATCTTAATCCTCCTCCAGAATTCACAGCTGTCTGATTTGTCATATCATGGTCATTTTTGTCATATCATGGTCATTCACACCTCTCTGATTTCAAGTGGAACTATGAATTGGAAATGGAATTAATGATTCAACCATTTTCTTTCCCCACTGTAGATTGATCAACTGAAACAAGAACTCTCAAAGAAAGAATCAGAACTTCTTGCCTTACAAACTAAGCTTGAAACCCTTAGCAATCAGAATTCAGATTGCAAGCAACACATTGAAGTGCTTAAAGAGTCCCTTACTGCCAAAGAACAGAGAGCTGCCATACTTCAGACAGAGGTATTGTATCTTCTAATCATGAAAAGCAATAGCAATATTTAGTTCTTAGCACATGTCAATTGATGGTGTGTTTGAGTCAACTCTGTGTAGAAGGCAAGTTGTTTTAAGAATAATAAATAACTTTAAATACCAGTATATTTGATGTGTATATAATTTTGGCAGTACACCAGCTCTCATTCTAGAATTTTTTAGAAGCATGTTTGTATCTAATTTTCATTGGCTTCAGTGAGGGGAGCTGGATCTTAATGACTTGATTGTTGTGATATCATACCCTGTTTCTTCATCTATTAGTTGGCTGAGTTTTCTTTTTGGTTGCTCTGGTTGATGCATCTTTTCTACTGTGTATTTCTATTCTGAAGGGTGAAACTACAGATGCATTTTTAAGGGATCTTTTGAAGGGTGCATGTTATTAATCTATGATTAATCTATGATTAATCTATGATTATTGTTTAAAGTGCGATCAACATTTATTTTAAAATATGAATAATTTCAGTCTTTAAAAAAAGACCAGTGCATTAATTATGTATGTATCTAAAAAGTCAGGTCATAAAAATATGAGCAATGGAACTCACAGTTGAGATGGTTGTCACATCTGAGGGAATGCATTAATCCAGTGTTTAAAATGTTTCCTGTGGTTTTAAAAAACTTCTTAGACTTGGAGCGCCTAACAGTGCTGATTGGATTGATTCCTGTTAGAACATTTAGATTTTAAATGTGTGTACCCCTTTCAAGAAACAAATTTAGCCATACAGTGCAAATAGTTTCTGTTCAGAGAAGTATATTATTTAAAGTATACAGGAATCTTATAGAATGTTTCAAATTTCTTACTAGCAAATCTCTAGGAGAAGAAAAAGGGCTTCAACTTATCATTCTCATGGAAGCAGGAAATAAGTATTTCCTGCTTCTGATTATCCCTTTGTGCTGTATGTCTTGTCCTCTGTACATTTAGAAGATATAGATGAAATTTTGGAATTTCCAGCTTGTGTTTAATGGGTCAGCCAGCATGTGTGTATAATACAAAATAATCATAATAGAAGCAGGATAAAAACTCCAGCAATTTTGGTGGTCTCAATCTAGCATTTGAGTAGTAAAGATTACATATTTTAAATCTCAGGCTCTGCAAATCTATTTTGTGAGGTTTGTATGACCTGTCACGCTGCTGAGGATGGAGATGAATTCCATTGGCTCTCTACTAATGTGATTTCCTAATTATCAGCCTGGTATGTGCAGTCCTGGCGGAGAACCAGTTGGTTTCTGACAGGTATCTAATTCCTTTTCCTCCCAATTTCTGCACAAGGCAGCTGAGCTTGAACCTTGCACATGAAGCAATTTAAGTTTAAAATTAGCTGTGATTACCTGTTGGTGTGCGGGTGACAGTCAGTTGTGTTGTGTCTGCTCCTTGTTTGTCTCTCAGGGAAACCAAATGAAAAATTAACGTAAAAGTGATCAGAGAGACAGCTTGATAGAAGAAATGCTCTATAATAGCAGAGAATTGATCCCTTTTGTTTGGCCTAATGCATTATTTGTGATGTGATTGTGATAGTTCATACAAATGATAAGAGATTCTTCCAGCTTTCAAATAAAATATTAAAATATCTGTGTAGGTATAGGGTTAGTGGAAGAGCTGTTCAGTTTGAGCTTTATTCAGTGGAAGATACTAGTTCATGGTTTTGATTATTTATTTTAATTAACACTTTATTTCTGTATAATCCAAAGCATTCTGATGAAAAGCCTTGGTTTGTTTCTGAGTGAAATAACACTGTAAGCTAAGAGGGTCATGGCAGATAAGACACTTAAAAATGAAGCAAAGAACCTCATAAATGCCCTCCCAGTATATCTTGGTTCTAGACAACTAAGGATGTCTCTACAAAGATTTGCTAAATCAATTGAACCTGAATTTGTTTGACTGAATCTTCAGAACTAGTGGGTTTTATTTCATGTACATTATTGTCAACCTTTGGAATTTACATTACCTCATAAATTGATGAAGCTCTGAAACACTGCAAACTATTTTATATTCTCCAGAGACCATTTAGGTGGGTTTTATTTTCTGCTTTGTGTAGGGTGTAGGTAATGATTTTATCAGACAACAGTTTTCTGAGTTTATTTTCTCTTTTTAAGATATCTTTGTAAAGGGAATTGGGAAGAGTTGGTGAATTATGTCCACCTCTTATGGGAAGTAATTGTAGTTCAATTTGCTGTAACTGTGTATTCGTGTACAAGAAATTTGGCAGAAGAGTTGCATTAATGTAATTTTTTTTTTCCTGAACAATCATGTGAAAATGAAGGCCTCTGAGTATTACATGAATACCAGACCTCATTTTGGATTATGGTACATCTTGAGATGCCTTAGAAGCAACATTTGAAAACAAGTTCCAGTTATACACATGTATTGATGCAGCCACTATTGCAAATAATTTATCAAATAATATTGTTCTAATAACAGATTTAAAATGGGAAATAACTTCACTTACCTCAAAATTTCTTCTCTTTACTTTTGAAAAGACAGCATTACAGGGTGTGCTCTTAACATGCACTGTTTACCTATGAAGAGGAGACTTTAAACAACCTGTGTTAAACTTTAAATTATACCAGCAATTTACTGGATCTCAAAATACTTTAATAATGTTCATACTTTGGGAGATATTAATTACATCTCTCTTTTAATCCATTTAAGATGCACTGAAAGTTTTATTACTGTCTTGTACTTTATGGTGGGGATGTAGCACATCTCAAATCTGCTGAAGATGATCTTTTATGGTATGTAGGAAGAAAAGAAGTGCACTGTGTATCCATTAGTTTCTCAAGCCAAAATGGGACTATTGTTTGTTATATTAAAGCCTCAAGGTTTTTGTAGGGATGTCACAAGCTGTACAAGTAGAATGTTATGTATTAGGGGTTAGAAATAAAGAGGGGTTTCTGGAGTAAATTGATACTGAGGCTCACAAAAGATACGTGGTCAGTTTGAACATACTTATTACCTCTTCTGGATATATTTTGAATTAAGAGCTCCTTAAAATTACTGACCTATCCAATCTTATTTCCTGGAATAGAGTCTCACAGCAGTTTTCAGCTAGGCAGAAGAAATATAACCAAACACAGAATTTGTCACAAATTGCTGTGTAACAGCTTTCTTTAACAGTCTTCTGAACAAGTGACAGATCTCTGTGTCCAAGCAACTTCACAGACCAGAAAATAAGATTCTTCAAGTCTGATGTGCGTGTTCTAATGATGTTCTATTGTTAAATATTTGTAAGACCTTCAGGGTTTTGGCACATTCCTTATCTCCCTGATGTATGCTCGGGAGCTTTTCTGCTTAAAAATGATTGCCAGGATGTCTTTTCTCCACAAACTATTATGCTACAAGAGGATGTGCAGTTGGAGACAGAGTCTGGAGAAAGAATCTATTGGAGGAAGAGTCTGTTAAACTGTGGAGAAATGTGCTGGAGCTCTGAGGAGCACAAAAGCTGGACAGCAGCTGAATTTGTAGATTGCTACTCCTGTAGGCCAACACTCCTGTTTCCTGTCAATATTTAGAGAAAAACACAAAGAACACATCTTTAACATAAGTGACAAGAAGACCTCAGTAAAAATTAATTACTAAGGCGATAGACTGCTCTTTGGATGCCATAAGTATTTTAGAGCTGAGTTTGTTCCTAGTGTTAGTGAGTGTGAGATGGTTGAAAATAGGCTGTTTGTACTGATTGAGCCTTTTCTGATTCAGGATGAAAATGCGTCCTTTTTTCTCTTGTTTCTTTTGTCTGCCTTATTTGCCCTTCATATATTTTGACTGACTAGGTGGCCAATATGTGGCAATATGAATTAAGTAATTGTTTGTTTCTTTTCTTGTATGCTTCACTCTACATTTCAATTAATAAATTCATGCCTTCAGGCTGCTTTCTCCTGTTGCAACCTGTATAAACTAAATGTGATTCAGCAAGATGGGAAAATTCAAAATGATGCCTTAGAGTATAATTTTCCTGAACTCCTTTTATACCAGCTCTTAGTTTTATGGGGAGCCTTTTTGTTAGTGACTTGCAAATATCAACTTCATATAACTCATCAATGCCTGTCTTCAGCACTCAGAAATGTCTTTCAAAAGGATCTTTCATGTTTTCATTTAATCTTTAGTTTGGAGAACTCCAGGGTATAGAGGGAATGTCTGTATCTCATATGAATCTTCTGAAAACATTATGTTTGGTTACGTGTGAGTGACTGAATGTGGACTAATTCCTAGTATCACTGGAGACCTTCAGTGTTTTGTGTCTGGCATATATATTAAGCTGTGTTACATTAAATAACAAAACAAGAAGAAGTCAAAAGCTTCTCTAATGAAGCCCATAGATTTCCTGCAGAAAATACAATCCCTGCAGCAAACAACCATGATAGAATAGAGGGACTTTCTATGCACTAAACTCAGGGTCATTCTTACCAGAGACCTGGAAATGAGCAACTGTCTGTTATGTGGTGATCAAGGATGTGGCCTGCCAGTGTAGATGGTTAAGGAATAAAACTGATGCTTTGCCAGCTGGGCTCTCTGTGAGACCTGGGTTTTAAGCCGATTAAGCCAAGGCCTAGGCTGTGCTGTGGTAGCAATCTAGCAAATGATTTTAGACATAGCAGGTCTCATTCTCTGCAACTGAGAACTGGGAAAAGATTTTGTTTGCTTAGAGCAACTGAATCTTCTGTCTCCAGGCTTCAGATCTTACCTAAAGGGAGGGCAGTGGCTTGCAGCAGCATATGGGAAAGCAGCTGCAGGGAGATGCAGGGCAAATGGCAGCCCTCCAGCAGGTGGAAGTCATTATGGAAAGAATTTTGTACTGTACAAGCTATTGTTGGTCATTCCCAGATGAGTAAAGCTAATATAACGTTTTGGCCTGCATTAACCCACGCTCCTTTCTTTCTGCATGTCCACATTGTCTATTTGCAGAATAGATAGTTTTGGTAGAATTTTATACTGTCCTAAAACATGTTCATAACTTGCCTGGAAGTGTTTCTTTCTGGAGGTGAAAGTAAGCATCAAAGGGCAGTTCTAATCCCGAGCAGAGTAAGGTATTCATAGTTGCAATGTCAACTTCCTGCCTAAATAGGATTACTTTGTAATCACCTTGTTGTAATTAAATTAGCTAGGTAAATCCTGTAATAAAAGAAACCCTCCACAGGACCTCAGTTACTTCATAGAAAGCCTTTTATTATTATTTAGCTTAATGTTACTCAGCAGGTTATCTTCAGGTTTTGGAGACAGCAGCTGCATATGATGCAACAGGATGTGATTCATAGAATCATATAAAGGTTGAGGTTGGAAGGGAGCTCTGAAGGTCATCTGGTCCAACTCCCCCTGATCAAGCAGGGCCACCTAGAGCCAGTTGTCCAGGACCATATCCAGATGTCTTTTGAATCTCTGAAGGATGGAGACTCTACAATCTCTCCAGGCCACATGGGCCAGTGTGAGTGCTCCCCCTATTCAGGTTTCAGTTTGTGCCCATTGTGTCTTGTGCTGTCACTAGGCACCACTGAAAAGTCTGGCTGCATCTTTACATCCTCCCTTCAGATATTTATACACAGTAATAGGATGCCCCCTTCACTTTTCCAGGCTAAACAGTCCCAGCTCTCTCAGGCTTTTGTCATATAAGAGATGCTCCAATTCTTTAATAAAGCCCTTAATTAATCCCTTAGTTCCTTTATGGCCCTTCACTGCAGTCTGCCCAGAACTGGACGTGGCCTGAGCAGTGATGAATAGAGGAGAAGGATCACCTCCCAAAACCTGCTGGCAACACCCTTCCTAATGCAGCCCCAGATGCTGCTACTCTTTTGCTGCAAGGGCACATTGCTGGTGTTCCCCAGGGTGACCACCAGGACCACGAGATCCTTTTCTGCAAAGCTGTTTCCCAGCTGGGTGGACCCCAGCATTTACAGGTGCATCGTGTCATTCCTCTCCAGGTGCAGTTTCCTTTCCCTGAACTGCAGGAGGTTCCTGTCAGCACGTTTCTCCAGCTTGTTGAAATCCCTCTGAACAGCAGCACGACCCTCTGGTGTATCAGCTGCTCTTTCCATTTTTTTTTACCATCAGCACACCTGCTAAGGCTACACACTACCCCAGATCACTAATGGAGAAGCTGAACAGGACTGGATGCAGTAGTGACCCCTGGGGTGCAATACTGGTTCTACTGGAGTCCCTTGATTCTACTTGATAGTCTTCCAACTACCTACATGATTCTCACAAGTGAGATCTAATAGGGCATGAGGCTTAGAAGTAATCTGTTGGTATTAATTATAGTTTCTTGGAGTTCATGTATCCCTGGAAGTTCACTGATTTCATTTTATTTCTTGGCAAATTCTAAGTGTTACTCAGTAGAATAGATCATTTTTTTGGTAGAATTTCATGTTTGGAATTTTCATGATGTCTTAGCAAAAAGAGCTCAGAAAATATTACTGCTTTAAAAGTATAGTTTTGGTCTGAGGTCTGTCTTACACAGTTGGTTTCAACAGCCAGAAATGAAGTGTAAGCAGAGTTATAATGGTTCTTAATCTCTGCAGAATACTGACTATTGAGAGGCACAATTAGCAGATAGATTTAGATGATTGTTTTACATATGTTATAGCAGATCATCAGAAATAAGAAGGCACTTGGATTTTTTTAAATATTGGATCAGGTTTCAGGTGCAATGGTACTTTGTGACATAATGTGAGAAAAGTTAAAAGCAAGAGTAAATAAGCCTAGATGTAAACACAATGCGCTTTTTGCACAGTGTTTCTGTTGTCTCGGTGAGGTGTTTTATTTTGTTTTAAATATGTTTATTTGACTTAAAAAGCTATTATTTGAAGTTTTTATTGACAGTTGAAACAGAAAGATATAATCCTGTGCAGCAGTAACTATGATGGTGGCCAGAGTTGGGAGGTCTGAAAATGGTTTATTGCCAGTAGAAAAAATGTTTGGAACCGGTCCTTAGAAGTTCACCACCTCTGCTACGTGCATTTCATTTTGTTCCATTTTTAAGGTTATATATGATAATAGTGCCAAACTACGCAAACTTTTCCTACCCTAATGTATATATGCTTTGTTTTGATTATCTCTTTATTAATGATGTGAAAACCCTGAGGTGAGATAAAAATGAGCCAATGTCAGGCTATTCCAGCTACAGAACACTGAAAATGTCACTGTGCTCCACAGAGAGTTGTTAAAAAGAATATGAGACTTGTTGAGGTTTTCCTTGCTGTGTGAAAAAGCTATAGGTGTTAATTTTTAAATGAAACCTTGTATTGTTACTGCGGAGGGAAAGAGTTTAAACAGTGTGAATGATCCTTTCTGATGATTTAAAAAGATTAAACACTTCATTTGTCTACTCTACAAAGTGGTAGACAGTACAGTTTGGTACTATATTTGTGCATATTTGCAGTGACTGGTGCTCAACTACTGCTCTTACCATCGGGGGGAAAAAAACTTACAGAAATTGATGCAAATAAATTCATTTCAGCTGGGTAGCTCAGTGGAGAAAAACATTCATTTCATAGGCAATTCTGACACAAACATACTTTAGCACTTTATTAGTTAGTGTATCATTGCTTTAGATAACACACCTGCAAACTGGCAGGTGTGCTGTTTGAAGGGTAATGAACTGTGAAATAAGTAAATGTCTACAAAGAAGTTTTGTAAATTGTGAGCGTAGTCCTGTCAGTGGAGAAAAGGGGTCAGAAAAATAGGTGAAGTCTGTGCTGTAACTGTATACTGATGTGTTCAGCATACACATATTAATCTAGAAAACCTTTAAAAAATGAAGAGAAAAGGCGATTATAGCAGGTATTTATTGCAATCTGTTTTTTTGTTTAAACAAATCTGTTTATAGAGAAGGGCTGTGAAATGATTGACTTTTTGGCAGTTCTTAGTTTGCATAAAGAGCAAATAAAAGTAGACAGCACAAAATACTTGGAACAAGACTAAAAAAAGCCTTAGTTTTCTTTCTATTACAATGTTGATATTTGATATTGCTTGAAATGTAAGCCTGCTTTTAATTTTACAACAACAATGGTACGACTAGGGTTATTTCACTCTCACATTTTTATTTTTCTAAGTCAGAGTTTTACTTTGAAATTGCATTCTTCTATTGTTTTGTGATTTTTTCTTATTTAAGATCAGGCTGGGCCAGATCTTTCAGTGTGGTCTGTTTGCTGTGTTGCCCGTGTATTGTTCTGTGAGATTTGCTCTGCGTGCGAAGTAAAGATCACCCAGAAAGCACTGCTCTGGAGGCTTGGCTGCCACGTGCTCTCCCTGTCATCCTGCAGCTGTTCACTGTTTTCTTGACAGTGTGTTGCATATTTCTAATGGAGCTTTCTCTCAGGTGGAGTTTGCCAGCCACTTTCTATGCAGTGTTCACATTTGGTGGGCCCTTGAGATGGTTTATAATAGGAGAGAGGACACGCTGGCAAAGCAGTGAAGTCAAAGAGTTAAACTGCAAGAACACTTAGGTCAGCAAAATGCTGTATCTAAACAGAAGTAAACTGTGAAGCAAAGGTGTGGGGGTTTTTTGTTTTGTTGTTTTTTTTTTTTCTTTTGATGTCTATCTGTTTATCGGAAGTTTTCAAGACTTGGCTGTTCAAAGGCACATCAAACAGCATGGTCTGAGTTCAGTGTTCTCCTTCCCCTGAGCAGGACATTGGACTTGTGACCTCGTGAAAACCATTGCAGTGACTTTATGGTACTGCAAATGAAGCTCTCTCCAATACCTGATAAGTGTTACACTCACAATCCCCACCCCCCTCGACTGAATTAGTTCTTAATTAATGCTTTAAATATTCTGACTTTCTTTTGGGGATTCCATTATTTTTCTTTCATAAAAGATTGAAGTGGAATTGCCTATAGGCAAAGTGGCTGACAGAGTGGAGAATTTCATTTGCAGGGCCTGTAGAAAGTAGTGCCGAGAGGCAGGAAAACAAAGATAAAAAGAAAATGGGAAAGTACAAAGAACGAGCTGTATACTCAATGTGTAAAGACTTTATGCAAGTTATTTGGGACAAATAGTCTAATGAATGCTAGATTTATCTTACTGTCAAAACACTTCTTATTTTCATCTATTTTTATTGAATTAAAGTGATAGATAACTGTAGTCCCCCCTTCCCCCCATCCTCAGTTCTTAGTTTTAAAGAAAATTACCTTGTTGTCATTTAAAACAATATTCAATATTACAGCTTTAATGGGCTTTTATAACCGAGCAAAATTTACTCTGATAAGATAAATTTAACTTCAATTAGGCTTGATTCTGGTGGATGGAAATGATTAGAAAAATATTAGTACTGTTATCTACTAATTTAAGTGCTTTGCCTCAACTGGAGATGTTTGAAGAGGAATTTTGATAGGATTGCTTCAGAAATTATTCTTTGTATACATTAACTGTTGCTGATGTTGTGGTTAATCTAAAGGGGCCTAGTTATGATCCCGGTGTATTGGCACTGCACACAAAGAAGTGCAAAGGAAAACCCACTTCAAAACATTAAAATTTCACCAGGTAGTTGCAAACCCAAAGGGAACACAAAAATGTTGTAATTAGCAAATAACCAGTACGGTAAACATAACCCCCCAGTCTGAGACAGTTAATGATATTTTCACATATTACTGTAATAATGAAGTATGATGAGAAGTTATTGAAATAGTTTTGCATGTTTTGGGGTTTTCTGCTTAAGAGATGGCTGGGGAGAAAGGGCTGGAGCCACTTGGAGGAAGACAAGAATTAAATCATCTGAATGAAGGGAGTTGGGAGGCTATGGTTTGGTGAATAAGCCTGGAATGGCCTTGAGGGCAAAGGCAAATGACTCTCATGTTTAAACATACACAAAAATGAAAGCGGAAAAGGGAAATGGCTCTTGTTTTGTGTCTGCTGTCTTGGGTTAAAAATGAAGGAAGATAGCAAATCACGAGTGAGGCTGATCCTTGTGCAGGGCACGTACAGGTGGGTAGAAGTTTGCTGTGCAGTGCAGGGATATAATGTGGGACAGTTCAGCTTTTGTGCTGGGACTAAAGCCAGGACTGCAAACTCTGTCTGTTTTAAATTAGTGATTCCGTTTGGGAGTTGCCTTGTTCAGTGAAGAGATACCCTCTTCCTAACACAGATGACAGAGCTCTGAGCTCAACACTGCTCTTAACCTGTGGTAGGTGCAAAGATACATTCTTGCCCTGCCTCTATCTCTGCTGAGGAAAAAATCAGGCTCCCAACAGAAGCAGAGTTTAACATAGGGGATATGGCCCATTTGAAATCAAAAAGCTTCTGCAGCTCATCCAGAAATCTTCAGAGATGCTTATGCTGACAGTAGACATCATACGGCTTTTTGATTCTTTTTTTGTTTGTTTGTTTGTTTTCTTCCTTTCCCCCCTTGTTTAACTTTTTTAAGGAAAGAAATCTCTAGTTGTTGGTATCACAGTGGAAAATGAAAGTGAGCATCTGAGTTTCTGAAAGATTTCTGGATTTCTCAGGTGACTTGCTAATATTTAGAGACATTTAAATAAGATCAGCTAAGGCATACAGAACTGAACATACACTTCATGGCCCAAGTGATAGCATAATAAAACTACATAATACTTTACAGTTCTCTAGTACCTTCCATAATTAAAATCATTAAGTAATGCAGTCTGTGAGAATTTTTGAAAGATTTGTCATTGTTATAGGTAAAAAGGATTTACAAATTGTCTCCTGCAAAAGAAACAGCAGATACATTTTCTCCTAAATAATTTAATTCTGTCATTATTTGATGTATTTTCCACTAGCTGATGTGGTAAACTTAATGAAATTCCAGTTTTGTGGCTTCCAGTTTTGTTTTCTGTTAAAGTCAAAGCTACTTTTTTATTTTATAAATTGAATGAAATAGAAACCCAGACACAAATGTACTGTTTCATTTAGACAAGCAAAGGATAATACATGTGTGGCAAAAGCTGTCTTTCTGAAGTAGATTTGGTACTTCACAACTCTGCCACGGTAAGTCATGGCAGTTAAGTTGTGTAGCCTTAAGGCTTTAGTAAATAAAAATCCTTGAGGACTGTAGGCTGGCACAGACATGTGGGAACAATCATCTGAGTTTCAAGCTGTTGCAGGGAGGAACTGCAGTTGTGCACAGAGAGCCATGAAAACAGTGGTCTGACACTTAAAAAGAAGCTGGGCTAAACAGCTACTGTGCATGATAGCACCTAGTTAAAAAAAGATATTGATGTCCTTAGAGCAAAAATTTTTAAAGATATGTAGTTAATGAGATGGCTGTGAATTTGATTTAATTAAAATGCAAAATGTTCTCAAAGGCAGGATGCTAATTAATGTTGGCTGGACTCGACTAGGTAAAAAGTGCTTGTAACAAAGTTCTGGAATCATCTGTCTCCTTTGAAAAGTGCTCTTTTTAGATCTTTGGTCTTGGAAGTGGTTAATGATCTTAGTCAACAAACTGAACAGTTTACTGTGGCACAGTTCTCCATTTTTTTTTTTTTTTCCTGTGATTATTTAAATATGGCACTATAACCTAAATCTTAGCTCTTCAAAGAAATCCTTCACATTTGTATTTCCTGTACAGGATCATATACCTTCCCCCTGCTAGCATTAGTTGCATTATTTCTATGCAATAAAATTTGTAATCAGGTAATATTTGTTAAAGAAGTAATAGCATTAAGCTGCATTAGTTAAGTTGAATCTGTATTACTGCCTTTGGTTATTATCTGTTGTGTGAAATATAAAGAAGAAAGGCTTTGAGTTGTTTTCTCTTTGCTTCTCCCTTGAATGTGTTCTCTTTCTCACACAGAAGATCCATTTACTCCTATGATTCTCAATGTTAATTTCCATATTTTTGAGAAGGAACTGTGAGATGTAAAAAGTAATGACAATGCCAAGGTTTGCTGATCTCATTACAGACACTGTATATTGTGGGTTTCTGGCTCCTAAATGACTATACTTTTCCTACCTGTGTCCATTTTACCAGCTGTAACTGTTTAAAGGCTGCATATGTATCCTGATGAATTTCCCCTGTAAACTCTTTGCCACGGATCTGTCTCTGTTTTTCAAAGGTTCTTGCCTAACAATAACTGTGAATGTTTTTAGTTTTACAGGAGGAATTGTGTAAGCAGTACCAGATTACAAGAAACTAAATTTACAAAAGTGGAAAAAAATTCATTTTAAAAGTGCAAAAAAAATATTTCAGGAGGACAGGAGAGGACTTTTTTGTCAAGGATTAAGAATAATCTAAATCTAAAGAAGAAACTGAGGCATTCTACAAAATCAGCAGGAAATGAGTGAAAAAGGAGTGTGAAACTGTGGGGAGAGGTTGCAGAAGATGCTGTTACATAAGAGCTGTAGGATAGAAACATCTCTGCTAATGTACAGTGCTGCTTAAAGATTGTCTGAATCAGCAGAGTTCTACTATGCTTGCTGTCAGAAATGTGTCTAAATATCATAAAACTGAGACCTAACAAGATAAAATCAGGGAGTTAGAAGTCAAGTATTCAGAGAGTTTTGAAAATGTTGGTACTTGTGTCAAGTTGGATTGAGAAGTTGATCAGAAGATAGAATGAAATGGATAAGGATGCTTTGGTTTTTGTTTCTGTAGTGATTATTTGGCTGCCTAATTTAACATAAAGGGTCAGACTGGATTTGTACAGGCAAATCTTGATTCTGACATTTTGTAATGTGTGGGGTTGATTTTTTTCCCCACACTGATTAATAATTTTTTTTTTTAAAAAAGGTTGTTTTTGTAGGTATTGGTATAGGGCTTATGAATCATTATTGCCTTTGCTGGATTCCCTTCTACTTCTGCCTTTCAGTGGAAGTAAGTTTGATGCAAGCAAGGTGCATGTCAGGTACAATTACTGGGGCTGGCTCGAAATAGGCTGAAACAATTCTGCAAATACTGCTTTTATGAGGACTCTTTTCTTTTTCATGTTCTTTTGTTTTTGTTTTTCAAATTCTTCCTCAGGTCAAACAAGCCTAACAGCTGTTTATTGTCTTTAAAGTCTGCTTTCTTCCAGCTGCCCCACATTGTGAGATCAGACACAAGATCAGTACAGGGTAGGAAAGACTGAAGAGTGTGTAAATAAAAACAGTTCGAGTTCACATTCACTGCGTGCTTACTTTCCACTTTAAGCTGTTTAAACACTTGAAGTTCCAAGAAAATACTTAACATACTTTCCATTAGTTAATTACTTTTACACTGTATCACTCTCTCATTGTTCTGAGCACTGCAGGGGCAACACCAAATTGGATTCTGGAATAGATTATAGTATTCATAAATACTGTAATCTCTTCGTATAATACATGATTAAAATCAATATCTCTTATATCTGCCCATTTCTATATATTCCTAATCTTTTACATAAATAATATTTTCCTGTTTTCTAAATATATGTACTGGCTGTGGTTGAATTTAAAACATTTTCAGAGCAAGATCAGAGAAAGTGACTTCTTATTCCGAAATATTTACAGTGTTTTTCAGTAGTAAATTTAGAGGAGCATTGCAGTTGAAATACTCTCCGTGAAGGGACACTAATGTTGCCTTAAAACTTCAGAGAAATAATCAAGTGACAAGAAGAAAAATTTTAGTAGAAATTGCTACCAATAGGAATTGTGAAGAGTCTTCTTTTTTTGCTCTCTGCAAGAAGTGTTCACGGTGCCTGTGTGCTGTGTCCAGTCCAGCAGAAGTGATTCTTTGGTCAGTTGCTTGCATGGAGGATGGATTACTGCTGGAAAGATTTCTACTGGAGGTTCATCTTTTATCTTTAAATTTAGATAAATAGCAAAATCATGTAAAAATAAGCAGAGTCCTCACTGGGCAAGGAAGGAAACTGTAGAGGAAAGAGCACTGGTATATTTGAGCTTCAGGTTACACTTCACTGATGTTTTACATGTTTTGGAACTCTAAAACAGAACAGGTATTTTTGTGTCATGGTATAGTTCAACATTCTTTTCTGTCTTTGCATATTTATAGCTAAATTTCTCTGCTTTATGTCAGGAGCAGTAAGGCTCCTGAGATTAGAAAGTATGGAAGTAAAGAATGGAAATCTCAATTCTCTGCAATACCTAGTCAGTTCCACGTGACTTGAGTTGCAATAAAGTAATCTTTTCCCTTACTATGAATTTATTTATTTTTTGAGTGAAGTGTAAATTTCATTTTACTCTTTTAGGTAGAAGAAATTCTATTTTCTTCGTTAATAGACACATGTAATTACTAAGATATTTCACTGTGGAGCTGTTTAATCTTTCCACATAGCTGATAAAAGAGAAAATTGCTTTTCTCTTGCTGAATAATTTATTTATTTTTATTTTAGGCCAGTTTTATGTTTCCTGTGACGAAGGTCCTGGCTGACCTTTCAGTATAAGGATTGGTTTGCTTCCTTGTTTATTTTGAAATGCTGCCAGAAATTGGGCAGGAGGAAGAGAAGTTGCCTTTATTTTATCCCATTTTAGGATTTTATGCATGATTTCATAACGTTGTGGTAAATACAATAGTATATATTTAATACAGCTTGTAGGTTTATGTTTGCAACAGACTGGAAACAATTGAGAGTACTTTTCTTAAGCATAACCATAAACATAATGAAGCTTATCCTGCCAAGTGTCAGGCCACAAATAAAGACAGACACATGTGTGGTCAACCTGCCCTCCATTTCTAGGAAAAGTGCCATTGGACCAAATACACTAATTTTAAATCAGGCAGGAAATCTTTGCCAGACTTGACCTAGTCTCATATATGCTGGGGACTCGTGGTTGTTGCCCAGCCCTGCAGCTGTGTTGGCTTGTGAGCCAAGCAAAAGTTCAGCTGGATTTGCATAGAGGTGCCAGTGGCCTCTGTTACCTTTTTCTCTTCCAGCAGGATTCTGTGATCCAGCAGTCTGCCAGCAGGCTGGTCTACTTTGTGCCATCTCCTGTCATAAATGCTGAAGCAATCTGTCACATACCTAGTGAGAGGATAAGCTTAAATGATGTATGTTTTTCCTGGACAAAAAGGGTTTAAAATAGATGCAAATGTTTTGGTACCATGCATTTTTATAAATGATCAGCTTTGCATGACTTGAAATCAGCTCCATTCCATGAAGTTAAATAAAAAGGAGTGATATAGGGGGTGAGAGCATATACAGGGGGTGGGAGCAGGCACAAGTGACATAGGAGGAATAAGGTACCCTGTCTGAGCATGGAAGTTTAGGGCTAAGAAAGCCAAAGCCCATCTGGGCTCGAATATAGCAAGAGAGGTGAAGGGCAACAAGAAAGATTTCTAGAGGCACATCAATAGCAGATTAGGGGGAATCTGGGCTCACTGATGAATGGGAGTGGAGATCTGATCCTAAAGGAGATGGAGAATGCCTTCTTCACTTTGATCATTACTGGTAAGACTAGCCTTCAGCAATCCCAGGTCTCTGAAACCAATGCTAAAGTCCAGGTAAACTTATCTTTGATGGAGGGGGAGCAGGTCAGGGAATATTTAAAGAAACTGGACACATAAAAGTCATTTGGCCTTGCTGGAAAGCACCTACAAGTGCTGCTGGCATTGTGTGAGTTACCTTTGGGAAGTCGTGGTAGTAAGGAGAGCTTTCTGGCAACTGAAGAAAGCCACTCTTGTTCTTAACTCTATGAAAGGCAAGAAGGAGGATTCAAGGGGGCTGGTATCCTCACATTGATCCTTGGGGAGGTCATACTAAGGAAGGAATAATCCTGGAAGCCATTTCCAAATGTATGACAGACAAGGAAGGGGGTTCCTCCAGTTAGCTGGCTTTGTTTTCTGCTACTTTAGCTGTTGTGAGAATTTCATGTTCTGATGCACAACCAAAAGGATGATTTCTAGAACATGAGTTCAGAGTGGCAATGTGTTTTTAATTCCAGTAGTTACTATTAGTCATATCAATACATAAGTCCAAGAATTATTATCCACTTACAGTTCTAAGATAAACAGTTTGATTTTGATGTGGTACTTAACAGTTCAGTGTATTTAAAAAAATGCATAGTAGTCTGCCAGTAAAAAAGAGAACCTTTCTATCCAACGAAAATCTTTATGTCAACCACAGAACAAAAATTATTGGGAAAATTATTTCAATGATTATATCTTATTTATATCCAGGACGATTGATGCAGTTTGTATGATTTGAAGACGAGGGTGTGTTTTTCAAACTTTGTCTTGGCCAGTTGCAGGATTACTGGTAGATGGATTTTCTTTATGCTTTTGTGTTTTTTTGTTTGCTTCTGTGGGAACAGTGAGCAGCTGCTCAAAGAAAACATGAAAAGAAACCATGCCAGCAGTTTAAGTTGTTCTCATAGCACCTTGTTCCTCCTCTTTGTGAACGAGAAAGACATCCAGGGCATGGTTATGTGGTTCTCTGCTTCCAGCTCCAGTTACTGTTCTAAACCCCATAGCCATCTTGTAGGGAACAGGAAAAAAGACATGGCATATTTTGAAGTTCAGGGCCTCCCTTTATTTATTTAATTATTTTTTTTGCTGGCTGAAAAGTGTCTGCAGTCACATGCACGTGGGGGTTGGCCAAATGGGTAACAATCATAACAGAATTCAGATCCGTTATGTTGGATTTTCCCCAACTAGGAAAGAGTTCTTGCATGGTTGTTATAGTTTCATAGGCTTAAAATGTAGTGGCAATAGTTAATGCAAAATTTTAAAGTATAAACAGTCATCATTTAAAATGTCAAATGCAGCAGCTGAGAGAGAACTCGGGATGGCAGCTGTGACGTGCCATATTGATAAATCAGAATAATAAATTCAAGACATATGTTATGATTTCAGTAATGCAATCCAGATTATGTATTAGAGGGTAACAGTTGTGCATTTTGAGTGCTAGAAGTTTACTTTGCCTTTGACCTGATGCCTTGACATACACTAAAGGTACACTGTTGCTGTATTGTGATAAATCATATTTGTGCTCAAGTGGTACCAACAACCTGAGTTTCTATTCAAATGAGACATTGGAGTTTGATTTGCAGTGTAAAACTAGAAAGATTCTCATTCCATAAGAATTCCATTTTCTTTTCTTTGTTGCATAAGATGCAGAAGGAACTTTAAGATATTGAAATTTGAGTGGGGAGGAGGTACTTGCTGTGGTCAAGTCTTAAAGTGAGTGTGAGAGCATTTTTACACAAGTGATGAGAACCTCCTGGACATGATTGACTTAAATTAGCTTGATTGGTTTTTATCAATTGCAGCTGGACTATTTAGCATAAAAATGCAAAACATCCAAAAATCATTTGCCTTGCAGTGTAGTACAAAGATGGTTTTAGTTAGTCTTTAAGATGTTTCAAATGTTTATTCTACACAGATTCTCTGAGAATGGATCCAGAACATATCTAGTTACAGAGAATTAGTATAGATATTGTAAACGTCGAGAAAATTAATTAAGGAAAATATGCTGCTTTATGAATTACGTATTTAGGATTTTGTTTTTTCTTTTCCTTTAACTGTGTTAGTAAATTAAACAGTTCAAAGATATTTGGTGTAGTGTCATAATCAGGCACCTGGCTTTAAAAGCTGGAAGAGAAAGACTAGAGCTTCTGTGTGATGTACAATAGTCTGACTTGCTCTCTCAACCAGTGACGTGCTTGAGAGAAATCCTGAATAAATTTCTTTCTAAATAAGACAAGTAAATTTTAGGCCAGTGTTGAGGATTGCAACCCAGTGTTAAAAAATGGACCAGGGAAAGGCTGCTACTGTTATTTAAAGGCTATATTCTGTATATTGGGTTTTGATATATGATGCCATCTGAATTTCCTTTTTGTAGGACTGTACTCTTTGCAAACTGACAATCCTGTCTTTGTTTCATAGGTTTCTCTTTTTCAGTGGCTTAATGACTTATATAGATGTGACCTCGAGGCTAATTAAGTGCTTCTTTTTATTCCTTGGATGCTTAATGTTATCTCATTCACAGGAAAAATATTCATATATAAAACTTGCATTATTTGCTGTCATCAATTGTAGCCAGAAATTATGTTGAAGAAGAACCCTTAGTGTTATGCCAAGCAATAGATTATATTGAAGAGTGAGATTACTTGAAGTCACTCTTTTGTACACTTTTAAAGGTTTTTGATACAGGATGCCTGCATTAGGGTCAAAGCCTTTTTTTATTCCTTAAATTCATTTAGTCATACATGTTCCTAAAATAATGATGCCAGCTTAGATCTGTATACAGAGTTTTGGAATTAAGATGTTAAAAATGGAAACTCAGCCAGGTGTGGGCACACTTAATGATACAATTTCAGTGGCTGAAAAAATTAAATATTTATATACCCATGTATATAAAATATATAATTTTGTACTTATATGTAAATAAACACAAGAAAGTATGGCGACTATTTTATTTTATCCCTGTGCTATCAGTTTCATTCTTTGTTGACATTAAAAATCACGTCTATATACATAATTCAGCAAAAAACTTTTTTACTCCTCTGTTAGGTCTTGCAATCCAGTACAGAGATGAATGAGGGTAGAGGGTTATATTTCTTCTTGCATAAATAATACAAGGGTTTAGAAAGTTTCAGTTACAGAGGCACTTAATTGCATCTGCACAATTTACAGACAGCCTGCAGAGGTATTACTGGGGGTATAATATATGCAGGAAGAACAAAGGCTGACTTTCCTGTCCTAGATTTAATTTTCAGGAATGATTGGCCTAAAAATCTCCTGTTTTTTGCAGAGTGAAATCAAAGAGGATAATACACCTCTGTATTCAAAGATATGCTGTTGTAATGCAGTGTTAAGGTAGATGTATATTTAATAAATTCATTAAATTGTCTGTAGTTGCTGTTATTTGCTACTGGCTCTTCACTTCTTAAAAAACTTCCTTGCTAAAGGGGTACTTAGAAATTAAATTGTTTAAGGCAGCTTGATAGCTACAGAGAGAAATATTAGCAGTTCTTTAGCATGTCTTTTATAACTTACTGGGTGGGAGTTTTCTGGGGTGTTGTTTTTGGTTTTGTTTTTTTTTGCTTTTCTTCTGCTTGAGATGGTATTG
Organism: Pseudopipra pipra; assembly: GCF_036250125.1. Classification (NCBI taxonomy): domain Eukaryota; kingdom Metazoa; phylum Chordata; class Aves; order Passeriformes; family Pipridae; genus Pseudopipra; species Pseudopipra pipra. The sequence goes on from NC_087559.1 coordinate 13,323,215, forward strand.
TAATACTCTTATATTTTGATAAATATAATTAAATTTGCATAGTGCAGGGTCCTATATAGTCAATCTATGCTAAACTTCAATTAAGATTGTTTTTGTGTGCTGGCATTGTCTTCTTTCTTGAAATCTATCTTTATTTTCCCAATCTTTTGAGGAGATTGAAAAAAGGAGCAGAATTTCACCCATGTGCAGAATTATCTATGTCTGGGAAAAAGATTACTTTCAGAATGCTTTCCAGGAAAAGAAAAACAGATGAGGAATGGTACTTGCTTTATTTATTTATTTACTTTTAGAATTTTCTTAAAGGGCAGATTTATAAGGCTCCATGTTAATGTCAACTGTCAGAGATTGGGAAGTGAATTTTCATACTCAGGTTTCATTTCCATGACTAGTAAATCTGCTTTCATGTAGCCTCTACTTCTCTCTTAAATTATTTATACCCTCATTTTTTTAGCAGTAATATTTCGTTTATACACGAATATGCATAGACATCTCTATATATGCACTAAATATTTATATATAGGCTAAAAAGAATGTACATGAAATATATATACTATATACACTAAAAAGAATATTAAGAATGATTAAGTAGTAAACATTTTTTTAAATGAATGTTTCTTCCATGTTTTCTATGGCATGTTAACAAAATCGTTTCCACAGTTGTTTATATCTTTATATTTAAGGATAACCTCAGTTGAAAGGGTTGAAATCCTAGAAGATTCAATCCTAGAAGTATTTCAAAGACATACTTTCAAGTACAGAAACTTTCAACAGAAGTCTTTTGAACACAATCAGTTGGAAAAGCAGGAATTCTTGTGATATTTTTGGAACAAAATCCGAAGTTTGCAATTTCATTGGTAACGTAGGATTTAGAATTGAATTTTACTACTCCCATCTCCAGACTGCATAGCAAGCTTGAAACAAATAGTAAAAATTCGTTTATGTCTAAAGTAAAAACATACCTTATTCTGACAATCTCCCTTTGGACTTGCTATAAAAGATTATTTGTCTGGTATGGAAAAAACCCTTTTCATTTAGCCATTTTTAGAGGGCCACTGTGCATCCGTTTCGGTTATGAAATCAACTAAATTAGGCTAAGGCAGTATCTTTCCTTGAGAAGACTGCTAATCTTTAAACAACAAATACACATAATGTCTCATTTAACTGAATCTCAGTAGGGGTTTCCTTGCCACATCGTGTTCAGATATTTTAGGTGGGAGATGCTTCAGCCCAAGAGTGGTAGAATTGGTAAAATATTGGCTAAGAGAGGAACAGTGTAGAGAGCAGGACAAGGAAGGACCAGGTTGGGGATAATTATTGTTGAAGCATCTCAAGGCTTGGTATTGTGATGAGGCTTATTTAGTATTTCCATCGCTCAGCTTGTGCCAGACTTTGGGAGCACGCACATGGAAGTGCACAGATTGGAGTCACAAGTGGAGCTGAGATTTGAATGATCCTGAATTCTGAAGTGAGAAAAATGAATGAGATGTGGTAATACAAAAGGCAGGGTTATGCCCCTGAGAACAAAAAAACCTACAACTTCTGTAATGTAAAGCTCGAGGTTGAGGCAGTAATAGTGTGTTAGAGTTTTACTGTTAGCCACCAATAAAACATGGCTGTGGAAAATCTGATCCTAGAATGTATCAGGAGAGAAATTTCTGTTACAGATGGGCAATATTTTTATGTCCTCTGTGAGATCTCATGTGAAATGCAGTCACACAGGTTCAAGAAAGATTAATTTAGGATAGCAGAAGTGAAGAGGAGGGTGAGAGGGATAATCAGGAAAGTGAAAGAACCTTGTAATGGTGCAAAAAAGGCTCAAATCTATCTTTGCATTGTGGTTTCATGTGCAGGGATTGTTGCAGTCAATTAATTTTGCTTATCACTGTAGTGAACTGGTGACATTCCTTCTTCTGTTGGCTGTGATATATTCACTAAGGAGTAGTAATTTCCAACTCTGAGATGAATGATTGTTTACATGGGGTAATCTGACCAGATTCTAAAACATTTCTAAAAAATTATTTTAATTTTTACAAAACAGACTTGTCAGTCAGTGCTCAGAATCTTGTAGCTTATATGCTGTTTCATCATTTGGTATTATTTACATGTCACAGTCTGGTGGTTCAACAATTTGAGTTCAGAAAATTTTAGAGGTGAGTTTTTTAATTAGAGTAAGTAGTTCTAAGAAGTAGTTAGAGGTTTATTCACACTCTAAAAAAATGCAGCAGTTTTCAGAGAAAGGGCTATAACTTGGTTTCTGGAAGAATGTGGACAGGAGAGATACAAGAGCCAAACTGGCATTTTTCTTGGAGAAAATGGTGTGTTGTATTTAAAATAAGCAATATATGTTTAGCTTGTAGTTTTAATCTTCTCTGTTTACAGTGTTCTTATGAATAAAAGAAAAATATTGCCCAAGCTGTTTTATGTTGCTCTTTTTATGAGCTGGCCGTAGATTCTGGAAGATAAGGTTGTAGTCAAACTAATTCCAGCTGGAGCTATTGATGTGTAGGAATGTCTGATAAACAAGTGGGTGACACAAACAGGTGTTCCAGTTGCAGAACAGGGTGAATCATCAGATTGTCTTCCAAGAGATGGGTCTCAGTCAAACCATGAGTTTGAGAGGGAGGCCAAGGATACAGCTCACCCCTCCGAGTGTGACACAGGCTCTCTAGCTCAGCTGGAGACAGATTTCACCTACAGGCACCTCCTTTGTTTGAATGTTCTGAGTGCATTACAAACCTAAATATGCTTTTTGAAAATCACACATTCACTGCTGTGTCAACTATTTGTAATAAGTGACTCCTACTAGTAAAAAAAAATTAAACCGAGAAATCACAGTTTATGTAAAAAGTCTATTTTGACCATATATAAAGCTAATGGTTATTTACTGATGATTCTTACACTGTTATGGAATTTTACATATTTATTTTTCATGAAGCAGTTAAATGCATTGGCATGACTTTAAAAAAGAACATTGTGGCCTATTTTATTTTACTTTCTATTAATCTGTTGCAGTATAATAAAATTTGAATGTTTTTGGAGACAGAAATTTCAAAAGTTAAAAGCTTCCAAGATGGATAGTTTTGTAAATTGGTTTTTAGTATTTTGAATTTATAACTATCATTATGTTGCTAAATAACATTGACTCTGGAATAACTGACTTCCTTTTGCAGTAATTCAAAAGTATTATGACAGCTATAGCTTTATAGTGAGCATAAAAATCAGTGAGGTAAGTTCAATGAGGTAAGGTTAGTGTTGGAAGTTTTATTAACAAAAACTCTGAGTATTGGCACATGAGTTATAATTCCCATGCGTTTTCCAAAATTTGCTTGAACTAAACTGAATATGAAATTCTGAACTTTGGGCTAGTTGCTTTAAACGACCTAATTTTAGTGGTAGGAGTAGGCAAAGATATAAATTTGAATAAAACAGCTGTTAGGCAGTTGGCTGCATTGATAAACTACACATGATCAGAATTCCTTGTGGCATGTGATGTTCCACAAGGACAAGCTTCATACTGCCTGAGGGAGCCATTTATATCTTGGTAACAATCTGGTTCAGCCGAAACCTTTTCTAGTGTAGTCTGACAGTCACTTTATCAATTTTCTCTTTTAAAGAGCAACATAATCTGGACTGGTGCATAAAAAAGAATGTAAGAAAAATAAAGAGAGATTAGTCGAGATGGTGGCTGGCAAAGCTGTCAGGGATGGAGGCTGGCAGGTTTATGAAACCTGGAGGTGCCATCTTTCAAGAATTGAGTAAGGTGCATTTGAGGCATCACACAGTCAGGTGCTTCTCCCACCCTCGTACAGAAGGACTGCAAGAGCTTGTGACGGGGATTCTATAAGGGAAATGGTCTGAGTTTGTTCTCCTGATGTGAACAGGCAACACTGTCCTGTGTTTGTGAAACACCTCATGTTGTTCACTGGCTGTTCTCCTGGACTGCAATGTACTCAACTGCTCTTAACGCCTCTCCTTGTGTCAGTAAAATAGATTATCCTTTAAAGAATATGAAGCCTCTAAACTGTCATCTGAATTAAAATGTAAACTAGAGCAACCATAGTACTCACAGTAGTAGAGGAATGAGAATGTTGTCGAAATAATGCTTGAAAGTGAAATGAAATGCTTTTCACTTTGCAAAGTGAAGTGCCAGCTAACTCACTGAAGTTTCAGTTTGGAAAAGAATGTAAAGCATATCAATTTTGACAAAATTCAGGTTTCTATAGCTTCAAAATGTGGACATGTTCTGCTTTTTCTGCCTTGAATTTTACATACATGAGGTGTTTTTGAAATAAATTAATGTATTATACTATGGATTGATAGGTCCAGCCATTGCTTTGAAAAATATAATGTTTATTACATCAGACTGAAAAATGAGGGACAAATATGAGGTTTTTTTTTTTTTTTTTATTAGCTCTGAAGTGGAGAGTACGGTAGAGACACATGATATCCTTTCTGTACTTGTAGCTCAGTTCTCATATTTGCAAAAGGGCCCATGTGACAATATGCTCTGTGCAGTAACAACTAAGTACTCCTGTGCGGAAAATTGGAGTGACAGATCTTTTATTTTTGGTTTAAATTGGTTTTCATAATAATAACTTCAAATATTACATTTCCCCAGATATATGGGCATGTATAAATACAGGCACTAAGATCTTCAATAGAAATCTGTTATTTTTATTAACAGAAGCTTTTCCAGCAAAGGTGGCTGCATAATACACTAAGAGAGCAAATAACAGCACAGAAAGTGTCAGCAGCCCTGTGGAGCCTGTAGTGGTCACCAGGAAAGGGGGGAATGATGATACAAAAGGGGAGAAGATGGAATTTTGGTACAGTGGCAGAATTTGGCTGCAGCGTGTGCTGGAACAGAGGGAGGCTGACAGTGGGTTGCAGTTTTGCCTTCTCATCACTCCAGGTGTGGTACTACAGTACACTTAGTATTTCAGTGGTAAGTTCAGAGTCAGTTTTAAAGAAATACAGTAAAATATTTGCTTTAAATGGATGTATTTATGATGGTAAAATAAGTAATTCTTAACAGTGAAACACAGTAGTGCTTCTTCATGTTTTACTTCCTCATGGAACTCCATAGCATTAAACCCACTTTTATGAGTGATATATATAACATGGCATATAAGTTAAACAGTTAACAGAAAGGAACTTCAAGAAATAGTCACTACTGGAGCTGGTAGTGAGTGGCGGGTGATGACATGAAGATTAATAAAGTTTGACTTTGAATTTGGCAATTTTTACCACTTACATGAACTTTTTTTTCCTAAAGTATAACCCATTTTTAAGTTTTTGCAGTATGTTGTATATTTCCAGAGCAAGTGACAGAGTTTATTGTGTTAAATAGTTGAAATAAGTAGTTGCTGAGGAAAAAGAAGTTAGACAAAATTAAAAAGCAATTTACTTGGGAAGAGGTCTTTGAAACATTCGATGTGTTAGCTATCAGATCTGTTTTTGCTTTATTTTTCTGGAAAATGATGATGTTCTTCAGACTGCCAAGTTTTACTAGTAAATATACTGCCAAAGCTTGAGAAAAATAAGTCAAGGACTCTTAAAATTACATAGTGTTGAGTGAAAAGCCAAAGAGAGGGGTTTTGTGTACCAGAAATCCTTATCCTTTCAAATATAAAATATATATATCTGATGGTGTAAAATGACCCATATTTAATTTCCTTTCAGATCATATTTAAAATGCCTTAAATGTAAAAGGAGTAACCAAATTGCAGAAATTTCTCATAGTGTACTGGCATGCTCCATCTGACTACCTCATTGTTTCATTATTTTGGAGATATGATTACACAGAACCATTTCCAGGGAAGAGATAATTTCTAATTTTGGCCAATTCATCCTGGCTACAAATGAAGTAGTATATTTTGCTTCTTTTTGTCCACGAGATGAGGAACTGATTTAACAGCTTTTTGGTTTTAAACATCTGGAGGTTCATATTTGACTTATGAAATGATGTCATACGTGCTTAGTGCAGAGCAGATAGGATAAGGTCGCCTGCAGTTCAGGCTGAGGTAGTTTTATTTCATATTATGGGGAATGCAAAAGTCTTGTTTCATGATTACTAGAGGCAGACAGAAGAATTCAGGGAAGGAGAAAATGACTGACATAACTGACGCTCTCTTAAACCTCCACATTGCATTCCCATGGATAGAAAATAAATCTGTACACCCAAGACCACACACAGCGCAGGTTCCCTATTCACTCTCCCAGACTGGCACTGGCTCAGAGTTCTGCCTCTGAAAACTCACGTAGAGCACTGCTTTCAAAATGGCTCCTTGCTGTCAATGGTAGTTTGGGGGATGATGTACCTATTCTATCAAAATACGTGAACTTCATTATGTAGGTGGATTTCTGAATTAAAGTGCTCTGCTGTAACAGTCTGAAGGTGAGGAGATATAAGAAAATAGGTATGTATTTGGCAGATGCTTTTCTGCCACCGAAGGCTGTGCTGGACATGCTGAACTCCTTCTGTCCCAGTGGTTGTAGCTGTCCTTGTGTGAACTGGGGTTGATAGGATTGAGATTCTCTGGCTGAGATTCTCAGTGCAATTGAAACTGCACTTCAGTCATGCTTTAAAGCTTTTATTTGAAGCTACCAAGGCTAGAATTGAATTTTTAAATGAAAACCAAGGTAGTCTTATATTAAGAACAGTCTCTGATAGGGACTGGAGTTCTAGGCAGAAGTTATACCACTTATATCTGAATATATTCAGACCTGAAGTCCATATGCAACTTCTGGAAGAATGCAATTCACCTCAAACATATTAGTTAACTGTTGGAAAGTTACCACGGAGCTGAAAAAACTGATCTAAAGTGTGAACTATTTACATGAAGGTGTGTGGAGTAATCTATTTATAACATTAACAAGAAAACAGTCTGTTTCTGCATTTAGAGTCAGTCCAGACAATTCTGAAATACTGGGTACCTGGTGCTCTGTGGCACAGTCAAGGTTGCAACCCTTGAACTAACTTAAAAGTTTTCATGTGGATGACCTGAATGCTAACCAGTGAAAGGAATAATGGGCTCTGCTGCAGTTCCACATGTGTTTCTTTTTGGTGTGAAAGAAAACCACCATACACTTTCTCTTGTCCCTCCAGTGTGAATTTGTGTCTTTGTGTAAGGAATAGAAATAATGTATTGGTTGTGCTATGAGCTGGCTGGTGGTGAGAGAAAAAGCAGAAAGGTTTAGTTATATGGTGCTGTTTAATTGTGTGAAGGCAAGATTGGGGCCTGAGAAACTGGAGTGGACAGGGCTCTGCTCCTGTTTCCCACACAGGTTGTCACTCAGAGTGGGAATTCAGAGCCATTTACTCATCCTCTCAATCCTCCTTCTTGTGCTCCCGAGTTTGAATGCCTAAAATCCCCATTTCCAAGTTGAATGTAGTGATGTAATGATGGCTGGGTGTGTGCAAAGAAGTTTGTGAAGAAGAGTGAGAATTGTCTGCTCAGCCCTTTGACTGGGGACTGGATGGGTAGGGAAGAGAAGATTATTGACTCAGCAGCCACCCGGCTCAGCCGAGCCCAGCAGAGCTGTATCAGCACATGTGTTATCCCAGTCACTGGGGAACGGTATCAATGCTTTGTTTATCCATCTAATCACCTTCAACTCCCCTTGACTTGAAGCATTAAAGCTTCTGCCTCGTGGCAGTTGGAAAATGAGACTTGCAGAGCCTGACTGAAGAGAAGCGCTCTCGGAGCTCCCGCTGCAATGTTATGACGAGCTCCTCAGCTGCAGCTTAAAGGCCCAACAGAGATTTTTGTGATTTGACTTAAGGGATTGCTTTCAGACACGAAGCAAATAAGTGATTAAATATAAAGAAGACGTGGTAATGAGTTTCAGATGAGGTCTTTAATGTTTAATAAAAGAGGTCTGAAAGTTTGCTGCTACTACTATTTCTTGGTTTCCAATTCAAAAAGTCATCTTTGGATCCCATACTGCACACTGCTTACAAACTGAGAGATCCTATTACTGTAATATTGTAAAAAATAGTCTTAAAAATAAAATAAATCCAGTAGAGTATAAATCTTTTTTCCAGTGTATAGAAAGGCAATGAGCCATTTTAAGAGCAGGAAAAACATGCATTTTGAGATCCAATAGATCATCTAAATTAGTCCCAAACCAAGCTTTAAAATGGTATTGCAAAGACTTTTGCTTTGAATAAATTTAGCATTACAAAACTCAGAATGTAAATAAATATAGATCTGCTGATTGTTTTGTACTTTGCTAATATTCTGATTAACTAGGGGGAAAATGGCTTACTAGATAAGACCTTTGAAATAAATAAGACCCTTCACTTAAAAATGTGAAGCCAACATTTATGCCCTTTCAGTTGCTACTATCTAGCTTTTTATTATGAATTAACCTTATGAATTTCTAGGTAATGAAAACTTTAAGCTCTTATTCTTTATTTTCTACCGTTTGTGTGTTTAAAATTTGGATTATTGAATCTAAAATTTTTCACTTGCCCGACTTCCTGCAGCTCTCTTGTATATGGAGAATTATTCTAGGTTGCCACATCGTATATTTTCAACCCAAACCTTGTCTTCCCAGTGGTGTACCTTGGAGCTAAAACAAGCCTGTGAGTCCACTTAATGTGAACACCTCATGGTTCAGAGCTGCAGAAGAAGCCTCTGTTCAAGGAAACCTGTCTTTGTAATAATAAATGATTTATCTTAGTTCTCTACTTTGCAAGATGTTTAATAGTGCTGACCCAGTTTCCTGGGTATACAATGGTTTCTTGTGTTATTTTATTTACGAATGAGCTTTGAGTAATATGATGCTCACATAGAAAAGAAAAAGTGTCCTTTGGTTTTGAGAAACTTTACATAAAACCTGTTCTTTGCTCCCAAAATCCCCCCATTATTTTATACTGAGAGCTGCTCAACAATTCATTTGTAACTGCTTTTCTGAACCAGAATGTGGAAGCAGGTATGATTTAGTGGAATTCCTGAAGGGACCAATACATGTAAGGTGTGATTCCTGCAGTACTGATGGTTAAATCCAAACATATTCTGTTTCTTTAATGAATTGTCTGCTATTTTATTACTGTTAGAATTGCATTAAGAGAACAATAAAATTGCGTGCTTGAGCATTTACACAGCAAGAAATGAGAATATCAAGAGTGCTTACACTCTCTGGGCTTGTTAGAATTCTTTGGATTTTTTTTCTTTTTAGTGTTTCTAAAGAAAAAAACCCTCCAGTTATGTATATAGAACATTTTGCTTAGGAAAATTGCTGGAATACCCCTTATTTTGTTTGTCAGGGATTTGTGCTTACTACAGAGAAGTACAGTCAGATCTGTTTGTTAAGAGACTTGTGCAATTCACACTGGAGAAAAGTGTAACAAGTAAAAGAGTCTCTTAGTCTGAGATGAATTTGGAAAATCGACATAGAAAAAAAATAATGCACTTCTTAAGTGAAGGAAAAAAAGAGAATTAGAACTAAAACTAAAACCTAAATATGTTTGATTTACTTACTGTAGGTTGATGCCTTGCGGTTACGACTGGAAGAAAAAGAAACCTTTCTGAATAAAAAAACAAAACAACTTCAAGACCTCACAGAAGAGAAAGGAACCCTTGCTGGAGAAATTCGAGATATGAAAGACATGTTGGAAGTAAAAGAAAGAAAAATTAATGTCCTTCAAAAAAAGGTAAGATCACTGATGAAAGGATACGTTGTAAAACTTTTGAGACACATTTAAAGGGAATACATTTATTTCTTATAAGGTATTACTTTTAATATGTTAAAAAAATGCAGGAAATCTGTAGTAGTCAAGTAGTTCTCTAGTATAAAATGTGTTACTGTTATCCATGGAAACATTTTTATAGTATTATATCTTATTTATATTATATCACAAAAATATTAGGTGCTGAAGTTGTCACAAAATTGTTGGAGTTAAATGAAAGTCCTAAAAATCCTGATAAAACTTCTTGTTCCTCAACGTGAGGGATTCAGTTATCCTTATGAACACTGATTGTGGGCCTGCTAAAAGATCTGGATACTCTGTTTTTAGCCTAATGACTTTTTTTTTTTTTTTTTAATGGGAGGTGGGGGGTGTTGGAAAGAGGAGGAGAGTGGGGAAGGAACCTAAATTAAGTCAGTTTTCTGTTTTTCCTGTGAGCTAAAGACATTAAGAAGGGTGGCTCCCTCCAAAGAGTCAAGTAGTCGTATTTCTAATTTTCCACAAATTTAACTAACTGCATTTGCTCTCTTTGGGAAGTTGGGTTCAGTCATTATAGTTTCCACCTGGGGGAGCGGAGAGGGAATTTCCTGTGAAGGCAGCTCTGCAAGGGTTGTGAATACAGTAGTAGGGCATTTATTTCCCTGTCCTTTTTCTCACACTCACAAAAACATTTATGCTACCAGGTATGTTCTGTGTGTCCTGTGTGTCACTCTTTACCATGTGTAGATGCCCTTGTGAACATACAGATAAGTGGAGAAAAAGTTCCTGGCATCAAATATATTTTACTATTACTTCTGCCCTCCTTTTACAGCCACTCAAAGAATGTCTGCTCCTCCTTACTCTATTATTATGTAGGTAGTTCATGTTACTGTGGTTTTCCTCCAGGATTCATGTAGGGTTCACATGGTCTAGCTGTGCTTCTGTCTGCAATTGCTTAAGTGCAGAATTAAAAAAAGCCAAGGCCTTATTTTCCAGAAACTGAGAAGACTGCTTTTTCAGGCCTGGGAAATAAAGCCTATCAAAACTGGGATATAAGTACCCATCCACTTTAATCCTATTTCTGAATATTTGCCTTTTTAACAATGTTTATGATGTAAAAGATAGAAAACTTCAGGGCTTTTATCCTGTGCTGAATGCTGACTAGTTTTGGACATTGCTTGAGCATTTTGAAGAACAGAATGTGTCTTTTCTCTTTGTTCGTATTCTAAAAAAAACCCCAAGCCCTGAACAACCCAACAATTTACAATTTCTCTTGTACTTAGATCTTGAGGAAATGGATCAGTATGGGGAATGTGAGGATCAATAGGGAATCAGTGATAAAAATTTTGTGATGAATAACCAATCACAGAGCTATCAGCACTGTCAGTCATGTCTGTGTGCTCAGAAATATGCAGCATGACATATTTTGTTCTGGTTTTAATACATTATGGCTATTTTATTAGGGCATTCAGATGGTCCTGCCACTTTGGCACCTGCCTCTTAATGGAAATAATCACTCTCAAGCTGCACCCTCTCTCCTCACTAGATCATAGAGTAAAACATGTTATAGCCTCATTAACTCTAGTGTACAATGAGATAAATAAATCCTGCTAACAACTAGGTGCAAAATCAGAGTTAGTAGTAAACTGATTCTTTAAAACTGGAAGTAGCAAGTGCTTCCCGTTCTTTGTGAGTTTTATCTAGATCTTAGATTCTTCTGACTGTAATAATATCATGCTTGTCTCAGTTTTCTTCTTTCTGTGTAGGGCTAAATTATACATCCTTGTATTTTTATTTACTTTTGATATGAGGATTTATGAATAACCAGTTATGTTAGTGCCTTTAGTTATTGGTGCAAGATAGATGGCTACATCTCTCTCCACTCAGCCTGAAGTACTTCAGTCAGCCTAAAATAATATTTGTTTTAATGGTTGTATTGAAGTAATTGAAGAAAGAAGAATTTGTATATATAGTGCTTGGTAATATTTCTGTCAGTAATAACCTGAAACTGAGGAGGAAGGAATATGTAGGTTGGAAATATGCAATTTCTAGTCTTTCTCTTACGTACCTAACTGTTATCTGCTGTGTGAAAAAAAATACAAAGGAAACCAAACCAAACTCTGAAAAGCTCCCTTTCGAAACTGGAGCTGTTCCTTCTCCTTTCTGGATAGCTGTTACACTTGGAGGGCAGGACAGGTTCTGTTGATGGCTCTCTACCAAAGGTGTGGAAGAAACAAAACCAAAACAGCAGTGGTGAGTCCCACAGGATGGCGAGGAACACACACAGGGCAGTACGTTGCAGAAAAAAGTTAGATAAAGGGCATTGTCCTCCCATGCAGTGGTTTTGGTGTAATTTTTGACCAAATTGAAAAACTGCTACACTATTTAATATAATTTGCAGGCTTAAGGGAGGCCCAGCTCTGGAACAGCATGTGTTTAGAGGATTTGGATCAAGGTAGATTGGCATGGAGTAATAATAAACTTATGTCAATGTCAGAGGTGCAATATTACTTAATATTTCTTTTCTTTTAGAATCTTTGGCACCACTTTTCCATTTTAGTGCCAGTAAAGTTGGGTATGCTGTTTTAATAGCCTTGTTTAACCTGGCAAGGCTAGTCTTACACCTCATATCTGTCAGTTTAGCATGCAGAGGGGCAGACCTCAGAAATCTTTATGTATTTCGTAGCGGAATGTGTAAGTTCTATGAATATGGTCGAGTTGAAGGCTGAAGGGCAAAAGTGCTGAATGTGGTGATGATTCTTTCATGTCCCTTTTTGTTCACAAATTCTCTCTTTTGTGTAGTTGCTATAACTGGTACATTTTGTCCTTCAGGAATCTATAGGTATGCAAAACCACCAGTTATGTGCTCTGAAGTGTGAGTCTGGGTGTTGAAAACAGTAGCTGCTGAGACAAGAGCAGTGCAGAGGATGTAGACCTGGATCATATTAGGACAACAGCTTGTGGAAATTCTTTTGTGAGGACTGTCATAAAAGAACACCAGCTAAAGGGGGCTAATATAATATTCTACTTTGACTTGCAACATAACTTTTTATGTAAAATGTTACAGTTTCCATCTTTAATAGTTTAGGCTTTGTGATTGATGAAGTGCTACATGACTGAGGGCCCTCACCTACCAGCTAATTAGCATTTGTAGGAAGTGTCATAAAGTCTTAGTTCTCATGTAATAATTGGAATCTGTACTTGGAGTGGCTGGACTGTTCACATGAGGTGATATTGTCCAGTTGGTGTTAAAGTAAAATGTGTTGTACAATTAATTGTATGCATTACTGCGAGCTGTCTTCTGAAAAAGAGAACATTTACCCATGGTCAGACTAGGAGTGTACTGGGTAAACAAGGGAGTCCTGCCCTTGTGCTGAGAAGTTTGCATCAGTATTATTGCTTGATGCAGGAATCCTGGCTAAGAACACCACTGAAACTTGAACTGCTGAATCCAGAATGGTCTGGGAAGACCCCAGAGACCATTTTCTTTTGTTTGATCTCAACAAATAGAAAGTGCAAGCATATTGCTGATAGAAGATGCCTTTGGATTTTTTTTCGTGGTTTAGTCAGTTGGAAGCATGTTTTTGTATTTCTAGAAAGGGATCATGACATGACGAAGGAAATTTTTATTAACTTTGTCAAATTCTGTCAGAACATTGTAAATAGACTGTTATGTGAGCTGAGGTTTTGCAATCACCAAATCAGAGTTCTATTGTAGTTTTGGAATCAGATGACAGATTCTGAACTAGTTGTTCTGTAAAACAGACCAGTGTTCTGACTGTAGATTTAGAGCATTAAAAAAAAATTAGAGAGTCCTTCTGGTGTAACATGGAAGTTTTGGTGCTGCAAAGCTGCTATGGTGACTGTTGACTTGTGTATTACTTTAAGAGACGTATCTTCTAATATTATATGTCCATTTTAATAGTACAGCGTTCAGTGTGCTGAGAATTATTAAACTGTACTTTGGCTTCTTGTGCTTGCAGCTTTGCCAAATCATGGTGTGTTATTCAGATAAGGCAGTCTGAATAAATATAGCCAATTGCTCATCTAGGGTGGTGGTGTGACTGATCCCAATACATTATCACAAAAATGGATCCTGAAGGATTCTGCACAATAAAATGCAGCCTTGGGACCCTTCAACTTTGCACGTGGTACATGTTGAGACTATTTGATATGTATAAACCTCCCACTTAAACCTAACCAGGCCTGCTGTTGGGAAGCTCTCAACCTGTTCACAAAGACACTGAGAACAGTGCCATTAAGATTAGAGGCAGTGCTTATTTTCACTTTTCTTCATCTTCTTTAATTTCCCATTGTTTGCAACATGTTCCCTTCTCAATATGAAGGGAAGCATCTATTCCTTGGGATGGCCTTCACTTGTCAGAAAATATTACAAGAAGAAAGACACATGTAGTCTTTCATGAAGTATGATCAAACTGCAGTTGGTCAAACTACTCTGATTTCTGTACTAGTAATGTATATCTCTGAATAGGGAACAAAGAAACGTGTTTGTTTGCATGTTTGAAAATCTTAACTGTAATTTAAAATCCTAAAAGTTAAAAGTATTAATTTGTCTGCCTTTGCCATCTGTGGAAAACTGAACATTTTGGATATCTCTTTTAATTCATTTGGGAGCTATGGGGTAAGAGACTATTAGTGAAAGTGAAAAAAGTGATTGTTATTTGAAAAAATAGGTTGAAATAAGAAATAAGTGCTTTGAAGAGATGCTGTAATATATGTGTGTATGTTTGTGTAGCTTAGTATGATACTATTGCTACATATATTATTAACAAATACATTAAGTTATTAACCAATACATTAAACTTTATAAATGTAGTTATATGTACAGAAAGGAATCACTCAGTTGTAAGATCTAAAGAATGATGTAGTATAATATAGAGATGAGAGATGAAATAAACCCACTATTTTGGGAAATAACAAATATGTGTAGATTACTTGTATTTAGAATTTTAAAGACAAATCCTGAAGTCTAAATAGTGTAAGTTATTCTAGATCAAGTTATTCTGGCTACTGTTGAGAGGGTTCCTCACACACAGCTCAGATGAAGAGAATAGAACAGCACACAGAAGTGCTCTTAAAACCAGTGCCATTTGCAAAGTGGGACTGAGCTTAATGAGGTCCTTACATAAGGGTTTCACACTGCTAGTGTGACACCAGTGCTACTGGCAAGGAAGGAAGCTGCCCTTCGGCTCTGAAATGTCAATACTAATTAACAGAGTTATCTTTAAATAAGACATTAAGTTTTATTCACGCCGAGAAAGCAGACAACTCGCATGCTGGGAATTTTAAGCTGTCTGAAGAGTATTTTCTTTTTAATAGAGTTGGAGGAAATTCCTTTTGAAGTGTGAAAGAGCTAAATTATGTATAGTGTGACTGGGGAAAAAAGAAAGTAAAAGTTGTCATACTTTGAGGTGCAATAGACCATAAAGGAATTATTTAGGGAAATGGATGACGACTTATGTATCTGAAAAAGAGTGAGGGAGAATCAGAATTGTTTAAGAGAAGATACACGGTTTTCTTCGAAATACTCTTCCAAGACATGTCATAGAAGACTACTGATTGGAGTTAAAAATTATAAGGAAGAGTTTTATAGGAGTAATTGGGAATAATTTTACACAGAGAGGTATCTTGCTGTCATGAGTTAAATTGAATTTTTAGCTGCTGGCTGATAGGGGAGTGTATTTGTGTGATCCACTGTTTTTGGACCTGCATCTTTGAGTGGCAGTGGGACTATTTGCCCCCTGTCTTACAGCCGTTTACTGCTGAATCCTTGACAACTCATTTAAATAACACAAAATCACGTGTTCCAGGAAGTAGCCCATGGAACAAAGTATTGCACAAACCCAGAAGGCTCCTATGTCTTATTTACATGCTAGTCTTTTTCCTGAAAGCTCTTTCAAGCTCCACTCTCCAGGTGACTGATTTTGACAAGGAGGAAGGAGGTTGGGTGGCTTTTCACCTGTGACTGACACAGGCATTGACAAGGGGGATTCAGAGGGACAGGCTGATCTCAAATCATAGTTTTATGAAATGTTCCTTAGGAAAATAAATTAATCAGCTTGTTAATTATATGTAGTAAAACCCATCAGAAGACAATTTTAAATCTTGAGTGATTCAGAAATGGTACATTTTATGTATGATTTCAACTGAGAGATGGATGTTTTTGTCATAGTCTGATGCATGAAATATTTAGCAATATAGTGACTGAATAACTTATTAATCTGATAAACCATCCTTATCTTATCCTGAAATAAGACAGTAGATCCCACTGCTCTTGTTCATCTCCTTGCTAGGATAGGCAGTTACACTTGATCAGCAACTTGACCTAATGTATATCCAAGTTTGTTATATCTGGAAATAACAAAGAAACATTTCCCAATAAATATAAAAGGTAGGCTTATGCATTAGCAGTTGTTTTGTACCAATTTTTTAGTATATTAAATTTCTACTCTTTTCTGGCATAGAATCAAACACCTTAATTTATGCATTGCTGGAGCTCCTTGATGTTGGCAGTTGTGCTTTCCTGGTGGTATTCCATTGCTTGTCTGTCTGACTGAGCAGTCTGTGACTAGAGACTCTAATACCTTAGTAAATTGGATATTTTATCACTTTTGGAAAAGCATCACCTCTCACCTTTGAGTGGAGCTCTTATTGGCTTTATGAAAGCATGAAGTTCAAAGACTTCAGAGTATGCATGCAGATAAGTTTAATGGTAACAATAAATGAGAGTTGTTATCTTCATACTTCTCCCTTCATATTATTGTTACCAGATGTAACCAGAGGTAGTGGTGCCAATTTGGTCAGATTGCTTTGATAATTTTCTTGTTGCCAAGTAGTATGTATTTCTTGGTGGGAGAATCAGTGGTGGTATGTTTGAATATGAGTAGAATAAATCCAAATTTAGAATGGAATCTGAATCTAATTCACTTCCTTCTAGCACACCTGACTTTAATTTTTAACGCCTAGCCAGGCACAGTGCTAAGATCAAAGTGAAATAAAGAGAACGGGGTAAAGCAGTTCTTGGAAAGTAAAAAGAAAAAATGGCATAACAGTGTGTAATCTGTTATATATGAAAGAAATATTGGGCTCATTTGCCATTCACTTAGGAATAAATCTGCAGTAAATTTGCCAAAGGTAATTATGTCAGCTTAAACCCTTACTTATCAGGGAGAAAAATCAGGCCCACTTATATTTATTGCCTAAGAGATGCCTTATATTTGACAGCAGAAATCTCCATTCATGTCCCCAGACAGGCATAGAGTCCTTATGGCTCTGTGCTTAACCCCATGCCAAAGTGAAGTTAAATGCTTTTAACCCCATGCCATGGGAACTTCTACACTCTGCTCTCTGTAGTACTGCTGCTGATCTTGGCTGAGAAGCTGCCAAAGGTCCCCATGAATAGAGTGTTCATCTTAAAGCAGCTGCCTGTTGATAGACAGGATTGGGTGGGTGTTAAAGCACATTTTATATGTGCGTGAAATACCTGCTGTGTCTCATCCCAAAATCTTAATCTATGGTTAAGTCTGAATTTTTGTTGTGGCTGTCATGGGAACCATAAAGAGTTTGATTTTTAAAAACAGAACTCCATGACTTTTGAGAGTTTCAGATTCTTTGCATGTTGGGAGGTGGATGTGATAGTAAGCAGCTGGACAAATGTGAGGAACTTCAAAGTATACAAATAGAATATAGTAATAGAAAACAGGGGTTTGCTTATTTAGTTGCAGAAAAGATCATCCCTGTGAACTGTTTGTGGGAGCTCATCTTCTAAGTTGTGTCAGATTTACAAAACATGGTTTCTTGCATGACATTTTATGTGCTCAGCAATTCTCACTGTTTGCCCGCTATAATTGCTGCTAATTTTTATATACTGTCATTTTATGATGTTTAATATAATTCCTCCTCAACCTTGAAATGTTTGAATTGCAACACCTTCCATGAGTCCTTGTACATCATTGCAACTTTGGGTAGAGGGAGAAGAAGATACACCTCATAGACAGCTGCAGGTGGGGTGACAAATGAACCTGTTCATACCATCATCCATGGGAATTGCCTTCCCTTGGCAAGGCAGGAGCATTTCTCCTTCTTGGGCATGTTGTAGTGCTGACAGCAATGTTTAATGCTGACAAACATGTCTTCTTATTGAGACCTGTGCTACAATTCATGCTGTTGGACGTATTTCTAAGTAAGGGCTAAGTCTGGGTTTTTTTTGGGAGGGCATAGGGGTGGGGGAGGATGGGCAGTGCTGCAGCCACTGGTTGTCACTGTGGCCTAAGTGTTCTGCTGCAAAACCCATTAAAAAGCCCCAAACCCACAAAAAGGCTCAGGAACAAGAATAAGATTTGCTTGGTTTTGATTTTAGACAATGCCTGTCATAGACTACCTGAATAACAATCACAAACTACCTGATTAACTTTTGGTACTAGTGCTAAAATAAAAATTCCCTGAGTAGAGCAGTAGAAAATCATATCTGTATATACTTAGTTCTGGAATAAGCTCTTTGCCGTGTTTGAGAGTTCTGTAGCATTGAACTTGGAATCATTCAATCATTTAAAACATCCAGACTATTAGTAGTATCTATCATCTTCTGAATGGGAAACACTGAGAATGGAAGTACTGTCAGACTGTTGTAGTTTCATTGTTAAGCAATGCTCCATTTTTTTAAAAGAATTTTACAGTTAAAGTTAAGTGCATGTTCTTGAGGAGAAAACCTGAAAAAAATTGAGTTTTTTAATAATTCTAATGCTTGCAGAACTATGGAGATGAGCAGTAAATCTGTGTGATATACTGATATAGCCATCATCTCTTCAAAGTGTTCTTAACTGCAAACTCCTAACTCCCTGCTCTGCTGAGGGTTTTATCTCTTGTCTGTCAAACAGGAGGGCACATGTTTCAGGTACTGAACATGGAGCTAAAAGGGCTTAACACCAAGGGAGAGAAAACTGCATCTGACAGTTGCTGAAACTTCTCAGTGTCCAGCAAAGAAATATCCATCAGAGAAAAAATATTACACGTGTGTTCCCAGCTCTAGTGCAGAATGAGTGTCAGAGTCACTGACATTGTGATAGCAGCTTACCTCCAAATGCATCTTCAGGATTTTCCTAGAGTTGCCAAAGGGACAATGACTGTTCTTCATAGATCCTTTCATCAAAGCTTTTACAATAAATAAAGAAAAAATGAAAAAAACCAAATGAATAAGGATGGCTAAATTGATTAGTAAATCCTAGGCATCAAAGACTAATGGAAAACTTGGTTGTACTTTATAATAATTTTCCTTTATTTTTGTATAGTTGATGATATTAAAGTGAGGCTAAGTTATACATACAAACCTGCTGGATTTTAGGAGATACATGATAAAGGAAATTCAGTGATTTTTTTTTTTTTTTAAAAAGGACATTTTTCTTACCAAAACCAAACTATCTTAAACACAAAACTGTATTAGGTTACAGATTACTTCCTATTCAGACATTTATATAAAACATTGCTGTCTTACCTTTGCTGCTATAGAAAATCTAAACTGTTCAGCAGATGTTGATTAAAGACATCCAAGTTGCTGCGTTTAACATTTCAGTTTAAGTTTAGTGGTGCTTTGATAGTTTATATGTAGAAAGACTGTTTGGCCTGCAGTAACTAATGGTGAAACTCAATATGTGCATTGTCTTTCGTGCAGCTATAGTGCGAATATTAAATTACATCTCATAGTAACAAGAATCTCAGTTCTCTGATGAACATTTTGAACACTTCAACTCTTAATGGGTATAAACCTATGTACATTGACCATATGTCAATTTAGAATGGTTAAGAAAAGACATCTTTAAAGAGAGGGGGCAGGGATATATGTTATCCTTCTGCAAAGCTTTTCTTTCATGTAAATGCATTCCACTGTCCATTATATATCAATATAGATGATTTCTGTGACCAGGGAGCTCAAAGGAAACTTTCCAATAGAAAGGATATTATTATTTCTGATTAATTGCTGTCTAACCACTTAAGCTTCACTGCTGTGGGGTTTTTTTCCCCTATTTTTTACCACTGGTACTTAAGGAAACTCATTTAAAATAATGCCATGTGAAACTGTATTCTCCATTACAAGCTTTTGAATGCACTTTCTAGAGACAGGCTGCTCTTACAGTAGAAATCAACATAGCTGTATTGAATTCATATAACCATCCATTAGTTATAGTAGTAAGGAGGCAGGACTGTTAGTTTTACTTTCAATGTAACATTTTTTGCTATTACAGAATTTTTTTATTTTTTCATTTAAAATTAATTTCAGCTTTTAGGGCTTCCCTTCTCCTCTTCAGCCTTATTTTTAAAATACGGTAAAGTTTAATGTTTTTCCTCTGTTGATTTTGATAAGTATTACATTATTAATTAGAATACTTTACTGGAAACCTGGGAAATAAGAGAATATTGGATATCTCAAAAAATTTGTAAGGCTGGGGAAAGAGTGCTGTAATTAAGGATTAAATAGGTCTGAGCAGTTTTAAAGCACCATACTGGCACATTTGTCCCTTCAGGTGTGAAATATCTGTGATTTACGAGTTCTGTGTAATTAATTTATCATTTAGAATTGAGAGCACTACACTTCTCTGAAAGCCTTTGAATAAAAAAAATATACTGAGAGTTCTCTGTGTTCTGAAACAATCAAATAAAACTGACATTAACTCAAGTGAATTATCTATCCATATTTTTGAAGTCTTTATACCAAATATGTTTAATATTTTCACACAGTTCTGTGTTAAAAGGATGTTGTGAACCTGTTCTTATAAGGAGATATGCAATCACTGTTGTAATGTAATTTGTGACCAGAGTCTTCTGACAAAATTAGTTGTAGCTGCAGGTAGGCATTTCCTATATCATAATTGTATATGGTCGGAGTTACATTGTCCCGTGGAAGACTGTGATGTTTAAATGTGCATTTATTTTGCTTTTGTCTAGACTCTTGTATCTTTTATAACTTTCCATTGGAATCAAAACTACAGGAGTTGCTTAAATGGGAGATGTATTGAGTTTCACATTCAAACCTTACAAAGCATGTTAAATATCTCTTTAAACTTTCCAGGAAAGGAAATAAAGGTATTCTTTTCTTTCACTCAAGCTGGTGATTTAAAGAGTAATCTTAAGCCATCAGTAAAAATATAGAGTGGTGTTGGTAAAAACAAAACAGATATTTGGAAAATATTGCAGTGCATATATACATAAATTAAAAATGTATGAAAAATAGGCAAGAAAAACTGGTAGACTACAAATTATGGTAGAGTTTAAATTTGCTGGATTGGCCTACATAGAAGTATATGGTATTTCAGTGAAGTGGTGACTTTCTAGACTTACAATATTTTATTGTAAACCGTAGTTCTGGATTGATTAGGAAACAAAATTAATCTAAGACAGCAAGAATGAAAGTGAAAAAATACCCTAGGTAATAAAAAAATTAATTACATTGATTGGACTTGATTTAAGAGTTATCGAAAAGGATAAATGAGCTATAGTTGAGGGGTGCTTATTTGGAGTGGAAAAGCAGACTTTTATCTCAGATATAACCTTCTTCGTTGTTTTCATTTAGAAAATATTCTTCAGTGTTTCAATTAGGGAAAAAACAAACCAACCCTCACCACCTTTAAATACAGATGGGGAAAAGAAGTGATGACTAGCCCAAAGAAGAAATTTGGAGTGTTAATGCCAGGAGGCTGAAGGGAGTGATAAATACAGTTTATAGAGTATTTGAAATGGGATGTGGTAGTGAAAATTGCCAATATTCTATCCTCAGAAATAATGGCTAGTGGAACAATAGATGATAACTGCTCTCTTAATGACTTCTGTGTTATACCACCTGAAAAATAATGTTTGAATTCAGATATCTCATGGTCAGAAGAATGATGTAAATGTAAAAGTGGTAAACAAAAATAATAGTTAGAAACCTGTGGGGTTCAGGTATCTGTCTAAAGCTAATAGAGTTTAGTTTTTTATTTTAACATTCTGAAGGTATAAATATCCCAAATGAAGATAAATTATTTTAGACAGTGTAAAACTTAGAAAATGAGTAGCATGAAATCAGACTGACAAGGTCATCTATTAAATGACTGGATAGCCTTCAAATGGGAAAGGAAATTCAATTACCATAGGCTTTTCATTGGGTGTAACATAGGCAGTCCTGGAAAGGATCTGAGAGCATTATAGTATGTTCCACTGCCCACAAGCAGGATTTGAAGGAGATTCTTAGAGTGAATGAAAACATTGCTTTTTCTCTAGAGATTAAGTCAGGCTTCCAGCCTCTCCACATCACAACCTGCTCATCCTTTTCACTTTGAAATGAAGTCCAGTTAGAAGATTTCTGCCTGTTATTCAGAACTGGAGGTTATGGCTCTTTTCACTAATTAAAAAGAAATATTTTTTTCTGAATTTCTGTTTGCCTATCTTAATATTTTTCCAAAGTATGTAAAATTACCATATTTCTCTTTAATGACCACATTGATTCTAATAAGATATTATACAGGGAAATATTTTTTATTAAAAATAAGGTAACATGCTTTTTAGCACCTTTCTTGTGATACATTGGATATGCAAACCTAAATCTGTCTTTGGAACAGACTGGTAAGCTATCTTACAGTTTATGTTGTTTTTACATTTCTATATATGTTTCCCTTCATGGATCTGTGTATTTTAAAGCCATGTGCACAACATACACCTCTTGTGCTACTTCACATTCCTGTTGTCCAGTGTATTGATTTCTCCATGCTCCTTGCTCTGGAAGACTTCCTATCCTACTGCCTAATTGGCTCTTACTCTCTTCCTGCAGCCCCCTGAGGTGCCTATTCTTACTCCATTTCCTTTGTAGCTTCCCTTTTCAGTATTCCCTGTTGCCCAACACTTGTCTATACAACTTGTCTGCTGCCTCTCTCTTCCCACCATCTGTTAACTTTTTTTATGAGATGTACTGTAACTTTTCAATCTGGGCAGAGGCACCCAAGTCTTCTCAATTGATACAGATATAATAGGAATGACAAGATACAAACTAAAAGGTAAATCACTGTTCACATTCAATGATATGTATTAAAAGTATAAGAATGCCAAAGCAGCTTTTTTCTACATATGAGTTTACATGACAGTATATTAGTATGTACTTCTCTGACTTGTACAGGACAAAGTGTAACAATTTTCCATGCCAAGTCTTGAGAAATTCTTGTGTAAGCTCACATAGCCTGATTTATATGCATCTACCCCAAATAGTACAAAACTGGCCATGAGTGACAAAAAAATCACTAGATGTTTTCAAATACCTGAGAAGTAGGACTGAGCAGAAAGGTATGATTTTTCATGGTTAACTTTGAGAAGTACTTCAGGTCATGTTTTCAGATGCTCTCAATGTGCAATTGGGCCAGACTTGAAAACAAGGTCAGTAATCAGCCATTACCCCGAAACTCATAAAGTACTGTGAGATGTAGGAATTCAAACCCAACCAACCCAGCTTGAAAATCTGGCCCTTGTATATACAGACAGCTGTTCTAAGAAGAATTAGCTTGTTAAGAATGAACTTCTACCTCTTTGTGTCATTACTGGAATTATGTGTTAGTCTATTTTGTATTTCTCTATTTACTGTCTGGAAAATACCTGTTGCATTTTGAATTACATCACAATAAATACATATAATGAGAGCAAAAACTTTTCAATGGACATCTCACAAGACTGTGAGTCCTGCTTAGAGGAGTCCAAGAGTCAAGCTGTTTTGTTCAGAGAATTTATTGGCCCCTGAGGAGAAGGAGACAGAGACTGAGTATTTCCAGATACACAAGTGGATATTATCATCCCAGGCTTCTTTTGGCTGGCTTCCTGGGGAAGGTTAATTTTAGCATTAAGTTCCAGCTCTTTCTCAGCTGGAGTCTGGCAACAGAAGCCAAGCTTTCAGTCCAGGAGCTCCCTTCTGTGTGACAGCCTTCTCCTCTCTTGGCTCCATTTGCCCACTGACCTGCTTTTATAGCCCTGTAAAAGTATCAGCTGACTTGAGGGCAGATCTCTTCCCTAAGCAGCCCTGGGGGAGTTTTCTTCTCCTCTCTGTGTGAAAACTCAGTGCACACATCTTCTTCCTTAATGCTTGTTGATTCCTCTGAATCCTTCCCATACCTGTACCTTTGAATCCCGTATTATGGAAGGAATCTAGAATTTCACAGTAAGTAAAAATGGATGAAATATTTCCTTCAGTGACTGCACAATAAAACAAATATATATGCTTGTTTGGGAAGAAGAAGAAGAAAATATACTTAGCACTTTTGATCTCCAATTTTAGTTGCATTTGCCTCTGTTTATTGATGCAATAAGATGCTCTCAGTTTCTACATGTACATTAGTATAGTAGGCTGATGTTTACAATTATGGAATAAAGACAATTATATTAAAGTCACAGATATAACAGCGCTTTATTGCAGGTACTGACCTGCAATGTCAGTATTGAGAGAATATGACTGTGTATTTCCAGTAAATGATACACCTTTCCCCCTAGTGATCGAGGGGGAAAGACGATAGGTTCTGTTCCTTTAAATATATTTTTTCCTCTCTCCAAAATTCTAGGGCAAATGTATTTTTTCTTTAGGTAAACTTTACCATCTTTTTGGAATTTTTTTTATATACTGTAATAATACTTTGTGCTTCTGTACTGTACTGTTTTCCCTGAGATTTTGCTAATCCTCAGTTGATACTCCATGCTTTTAACAAACTGAATCACATGGAATATATGATGACATGGGAAATACTTGCATATAATTCGTGTAGATCTTTTGATTCTACCACAGACTTATTTGCTTTCCTCAGCCCACTTCAGTAAAGTTTAATTACTGTGTAACATCTGTTCAGAAGTTTGATATCAACGTAAATTTCATGTCTTCATTAATCATATCCTTTTTTGTGTTCGCAGCTTTATGACTCTACTGTGGTGAATGTGTTGAGTAGACTATGAAATGGGTGGATAGACAGAGTGAACATATGGGACTAAACTGTTCAGTAGCAAGAATGTCTTCTGGATCTTAAAATATCCCTGTATTCCTATATTACTTTCTCCTTAGGACAGAGATTTGTTGTAAGAAAATGTGCCAAAGCATTTATAGTAATTTGCAATATAAAAGCAAGTATTAGTCTTGTTCAGGTGGCAGAGGAAGCCTCCAGCTTCCTGTTTCTGTGACAGCCAAGAGAGGTGCAAGGGCTGAAATTTCATTTATAAAAAGTGGGCTTCAGGTACTGCAAATCTGAAAAGATCTTATTTCTTTTTGGGTTACTGTATCTGTGGTGTATGAGAGAATTTTGAAAACAGTTGATTTAGTTATCAACTAATAGGAAAAAGAAATGTAAGAAATGCATTTTCCTATTGTTGTATGGAGTTCTGATAAAGTCTTGGCATTCAAGTTCAATATATCACTCAGTCATACTACAGACCTTATAAAATACAAAAATAGAAATAAAAGTATGTTTTCCCTTTTCAGAATAAAAATTGAATAATGGCCCAATTAATACTATTCCATAGAATCATATTCATATAATTATCTATGTTGGAAGAAACCCTTAATATCATCAAATCCAACTGTTAATCTAGATATCAAAATTACACATGCAATTTCCAGCCTTATTTTTTTCTTTAAAATGAAAGAAAAAAATCAAATCAATGTTGAAATCCACACTGAAAAATAAGTGTCTGAATTTTCCTTAATATCTTTGCAGTTTGAGAGAAAAAGGTATGAAAGATACTGACACAGAGTAAGCTCTGTCTTTATGTTAGTCTGCCATGACTAACAATTCAAACAGAAAGCACAGCATCTGCAAGCCAAAGGATACCTTGTCCTGGTTATTCTGCTCTCTGGTCATGGAGGCCTCGATGGTGCTTGTGCACGATTCAGCACGAAACAGAAGAACTGATAGAGTTCTGCTGACAGATTTGGGAGTTTGTTGATGAAATAGCCACTTCTGGGGCTGCCTTCTGCTTCTAGTTTCTGTCCCCATGGTTGCTGGGATTTGTGTATCCATTTGATATTTTTTTCTGGGCAGTCTTCAGTTGACTGTCTCTTGTTTAGATGATGATATTAATTTTTTGCAGTTGAGGCATTTGATGAATAGCGGTGGAAGTGACTGAGATACTTCAGACTTCCATTTTCAAAACCAAATGTACACTGAGTTTGAAATTTAGTTCTCTGTCTGTATTTTAGGTTTGTTCATACAAAAAAAGTTGTATATATCTTGAAATAGAACAAAATTTAATCCCAAGAAGACTTGAATACACCATTTCTCACTCCTTAGAAATGTCTTTTGGCCTGGTTATTACTAGTTATGTAATGTTGATCTTCTGATCAAATCTAAGTATAACTGCCTTTTGCTTTTTCTTTTGTGGTTGATTCTGCTGCCCGTGTTTGTTAATTACTTCATCAAAGATTTTATACCTTTCCCTTCTTGTCTCCTGTTCTCTTTGCTTCACTTCATTCTTTGAAAATCTCCATCTCCAGATATCAGCATCTCTGTAAACTCTTGTTTTTGTTTGTCTTGTATTTTCTTTATATTTGTTTGCTTCTGCAGCTTTAGTGTTCAGTAGTAAGAGCATGTTTTATTCATTCCAAGTCCTGTTTTTTATATTCTGGTCTTTGTGTATTTGTTATAATTTCCAGTTATCTCTTTGAGGTGTGATACCATCTTTGCCTCTCATCTTGCATGGCCTCTTTCTCTCTAATGAAAAATTACAGAGAAATCTTAAGGTATTTCTCTTCCTTACTCAGTCACATAAGGAGGTAGCCACACATGCTGCATAACTTATTTCTTTTGAAGAGGGTAATGTGTGCTATTGGTAATCCATCTCGTGGCTTGTAGACACTTA
Organism: Pseudopipra pipra; assembly: GCF_036250125.1. NCBI lineage: Eukaryota > Metazoa > Chordata > Aves > Passeriformes > Pipridae > Pseudopipra > Pseudopipra pipra. Next base: position 13,349,751 of record NC_087559.1, read on the forward strand.
TATGATTTTGCATATCCAGCTTCATAAATTATTGCTTGTGAATAAACAAAATGACTTGCCTCATTTCTGCATTATTTTGTACCAGGTGCACACACAGAATATGCATCTCCCTTGTACCAGATTGTTTTTCTGTTAAATTTGTAGGTATGTTCATTTGCAGTATTTGATTAAATTTGATTATTTAATATGTTGGTGACAGTTTTTGCAGCTTAAAAGGACATTTGAGATAAATATGTGAGTGAATAGCTTTTATAAAATCTTGGATAGTCCTGGAATACCAAACAGGAAGCAAGTACCTCTTTTCTCTAGTGCAGAATTTCAGCTGAATTCACAGTGCTCGTTTTTTTGAAGGCAATTTATTCTAGCAACTGTCTTTGCAAAGTCTTGCCTAACAAAATGAGTCATACTTGGTGTGTCATCCCAAGACATGACAGTTGCTCTTTATGAAATGGGACACTTGACTTACTTGACTTACTACTGCCTATCACAGGGGACAGTGTAAATCTGTGACAGTGTTAATACTGGATAATAGCAGCATTTTGTAAGTATAGAGAAAGTTATGTCTTAGGCAGGCTGCTGGTTTGTGTTTTATTGGAGCTATTTGATTCTAAATTGTTTTTAAATATTTATGTTAATATAATAAATATTATAATATTACCAACAAAATGTGATGAAAAATTGAGATAAATTGACTTCATTGAGAAGAAGTTGGTATCAAAAAATCCTGCAATTTTATTTGTGAAATAATGTAGTATTTTACACTGCAGTATTTCTGTGAAGACACCAATTAGAATTTGAAGCCTTATTTTGCTTAAACACTGTGTAAACTAACATCCTCCTGGTCCAGAGCACTTGCTAGTTCATTAGAGACAGGTTGCATGTGAAGATTGGTAACTTCAAACAAAGGAAAAGGGAAGATGATGCCTCTGCACTGGATAAAACAGACACCACCATGTGGTTAATAATGTAAATGAATATCTAGAATATATATACAGTATATTCATTTATGTATATATGATATAGGTATAAAAATAACGATCAACCATACAAGTAAGTTTTCAAACCCCAGTATTAATCTGATGATCTGGGTGATTCCAGCAGAAAAAACCCCAATTTTATAGAAGCAGAAAATGTTCTGTATTGAAGTGCTGCAGCTTTGGAAGGAAACAGCGTAAGTGTATATCATCAGAAATACTCAGATTACCTTTTCTTTTTTTCCAGTTTCTTATTCTGATCTTATGTATTTTTTTGTTTTTTAATCTTGTCAAGTAGAGCAAGATTCTGAAGGATTATTTCCTGCTTGGATTAGGTGCGTTGGGAAGGTAGCAATAGGGTGATTACTGGCTCATGCCACTGCTCTATTGCTCCTGTCATCAGGTTCATGTGAGGGCTGATGTCTGAAGCAGCATTTGCTTCATTAGCTCCTTTGTGACAGTCACTGTGCAGCTGCATTTTGGTACTTTGAAGTGTAGTCCTGAAGTCAGTTTGAGGTAAAAACTCTTTAGACAGATCAGTCTTTTTGTGTGAAAACCTTACAGACCTATTGAACTGGAGAATGCTTTCTCCTTATCCGTGGTTGGAAATGTTGTTTTGCATAACCTGAAGGACTGTGTACTTTTTATGGGCAGCTTTAAAGGCACTTTTACTGTCTGTGGTTTAGTAATCCACTGTCGTGTTGGCAGTGTAGGGTTGAGCTGGCCATATGCCTTGAGCCATCTAAAATCTCTGGTGTTTAAGTCTTGTGGGGCAAAATAACATGAGAATATAGGGCTAAAAGATGCTATTGAGCCACGAGGTGTGTTGTAATCTGAAGTAAGTACAATACTGCTGTATTACTTCAATTTGGAAAAAATAAATTTGCAAGGTAGTAACAGGAAGGCGCAAAGGAAATATTTTAAATTGAGAACATATTGTGCAACAGACAACTATAGGTAAGAAGTGTTATTCTATTTAGACATAATCAAGCATTTTAGTGGATATTGGAACTGCTAATGGAATCCAAGAGTTTTTTATCATGTCATTATAAGATTAAAAGCTTTTTTCCAGTTACATTAGTAAAGCCAAAGATTAGAAGATCAGTACATACCTTATACTTTAATAAATATGCTTAATTGCAAGCAGCAATCCTTCATTTTATAATTTTATATTGTAGTATAATTTTTAATATAACATTAATTTTTAGAATCTAAAAGTATTGGGTTTTGACTTTTGAAAAAAATATTCCTAATTTATGCTTGTCTGTCTACCTACTTAAAAGGAGGAAAATCAAAGTGCAAGTTTAGGGGACTGGATGAGGAACCATTTCTGGGGCAGCCTCTTTCAAAACAAAATATAATTCTGCAATGCCAAGCTGTAGAAGCAGAAATTGTCCTTCAATGGACTCATTTTGTTAGTTGAAATGCTGCTTATACTGAAAAATGTACTTAGGTCATATTATGATTCTAAGTGTAAAGCTTCTCCCTCCCACCCCATAGGCTGAAACTTCAAATAGCTCCTGTAAAGCCTGTTAATTTTAAAATACTTTGACTGACTTGCTATTTATTAACTGTACATCATTTGGTAAAAAATCCTGGCTAAAAATCTATAGTGCTTTTCAAAAACTATACTTCTATATTGAGCTTTCAGGTAATAATAGTTTTACAGGCATGGTAGGGAAAAATGGTTTCATTTTTTTCTGTGAGTCCTTCATTACAAATTACACACACACACATCCACACGGAACTGAGCGGAGATGTTGGGATGTCTGTAGACACATCTATTTTACTGAGTCACTACCAAAGCTCATTTCATCTTCTGGGGTATCCTGAGACATTTCTGAAAAGGACCATGTGAGCCAGAACATTTGCCATGAGGCTTACTAATAAAAATAAATTGTGTGTAAGTAGCCATTTAGAGTTTATACATTTGAACTATCCCTAACTGTTTTTTTCTGATTTGATTAATAGTTACATTACTTTTGTCTTTTCTTATCTATGTCTGTGAGGCAGCAGCTAAAGTCTGAGAATGAGTACTGAGTTTTAAAGTAGTCATAGATAATGCTCATGTTGGGTGAATGTTGTGGTTTATTAAATCTCTTTTTCTTGTAGTGCCATTATTGTTTCAGTAGAATGTAACAGTATTTGGGAAATTGTTCAGTAGAATTTTTTTTCTTAAAATACTAAGATCTTTTTTAGGAAGTAATGAAAAGATACATACAAAGGTTCTGTTTTCTCCTCTGGATTTTAATTTTACATTTGAGTTAAACTAATCTTATTGATCTACTTCACTAGAACAGACATGACCTGTGTTTTAATATGACACAGAACTCAAAGACTTCTGCCTAGAGAAATTTAGACTAGAGAAAAATGATTTTTAGGATTAAAAACTAGTGTTAAAAAATACTTAGTCTGAGTTATTTAAAACTCAGATACAGAGCAGAGAGGAAAATACATGCAGCTAAGTTTAAGTATATGGCTTTATGGTTTCACTAGCTAGGCCTAAGAAGTCTTGGCTAAGTTCTCTCTTATGGGGTCTTAGACTCTCTTATACTTTAATGCATATCTCTGAAGGCAAATTGTTGTAGTGTGGAACATTTTCTGTGATTATATAATTTTCATGCAAGTATAGTACCTTAATTTTGATAATGAAAGGCATTTTCCTTTGAGAACTTGGTTTACTGTGAATTTTAAAGCCTGTCTGCGGGTGAGATTTATTTTAATCCCTTGAGTATTTAATAAGCATTCCTGAGACTGTCGCCAAAAGGTGACAAGATTAGCACTTGAGGTTTATTGACAGGATGTCTCATAGGAAAGACATTTATCTGTAAGGATATTGTTTTAAAAGGAAGAATAAAGTCTGGCTTAAGCTCTGGGAATATACACACTTTCTGAAATGCAGAAAGAATGGAGCAGTTTCTTTTCATCATGGCACAGGGACACAGCAGTTTGCAGAGGTAAGAAATCCATGTTGAGAAAACTTCGCAGTAACCAGCTTCCTATCTGAAGAAAAATGTAAGTGCTTGAGGATTAAGAAAGTCTTAACAGTCCCTGTCATAAGTTGAATTCAGGCATGCTCAAAAGTCATTACTCAACAATAGCATTGTATCCTTACACATGTACTTCTACCCAAATATATATCTGTTGGAGAATGACAGAGGTTACTAGAGGGTTTGTTGTTCTTTCTTGGTTTAAAAAACCCAGGAAGAACTAAATCATATCTTATATTCCAAGATTTTAGCATGTGAGACTGCTCAATCTCTTTGTCTCCTGTAACATCTTTGAGAGAACTCTGTGATTAACTGGTCATAAAGTCTTGTCTGTATTAGCAGGGCTTTGCTGCTCCTGTGCCCATCCCAACAAATACTCTGTGGTACTGAGTCTACTTTCACATACCCCAGTGTGGTCCTGTTCCCTTCAAAGTATTTCCTTCAGGTTTATATACCAGAAATAGAAGAATAATCAGATCCTTTCCTCTTACTTTATCTGTGGACTATGCATTGAACAACTTATTTTAAAGCAGTTGTGATTCAATGGGGATGTTTTTAATTTGCTGCCTGTTCTCTTTACCTCTGAGGAAAGAATTTTGTAAATGCTGAATAATTTTAGAACATGTTTTCTTGGTTAAGGGTTGGATCATATTTTAAATTAGTTTTAAGAGGAAGGAAATCGTGTAAATGCTGTGGAATTCAGATAAGCACTGTGCATAGGAAATAAGTACTTTAATTTAGGGTGCCTAGAATTGGTAGGTCAAGCTGATGATAATAAAGGACCAGATCTTAGCTTTGTTTCAAAGAACATGTAATCAATATTCACTCTCCTGTTTTATTTCTCTTTTACTTGAGAATTTGTTTTTGTGAAGCTGAAATGTGCAATTGCTTAAGTATTCCACAGGGTGTCATGAGGTAGTTGTTGGAATCATTAATACTTGGATGAAGTAAAGAAAGAAACGTAGTGTGCAGTCCTCTGAATGCCAGCTAATGTAATTTTAGATGTGACTAATACACATGCCATAAAATAAAAAGTTCTTAACTCATTAACACATGTATCATATTTCTGTATCTGTATAAAATATACACACGAAGAAAAATATTACAAGAGGTCATTTACAAGAGTGAGCTCTTCTGTGTCAGGTCTTCCCAAAGAACCCTTTCTATATATTCCTTAGTATTTTATAGTTTACACAGCAAGTGGAATCTTTGGCTCATAGCAGCAATCTGACATACAAAACTATTTATATAAAAAAAGAAAAAAAGAGAAAGAAAAAGAAAAAAAGGTATAATACTTGTATTTGCTGTACTGTAAAGAATTTCTAATTGGAATGTTGTCCTCCAAATTTACTTACAAATTTAATTTTAATTTTTATTTAAGTTCTTTTCAAATTTAAATTTATTTAAACACACTTCATGCAGTGCACACAGCTGTACTGTGGATTTTCTGACCTGTTAATTATAGATATATATGATGTCAAAACTTAACTTCAGAGTTTTTTCCTGCACACGTATAATGTAGTAGGAGGAGAATTTTTAGCAAGGTGTGCCCCAAATTAGTGTGTTTGATTATGGTGGGAGATTTTTGGATTTGAAGATCAAATTTTTATTAGCATAACTGTTGACCTCTGCAGAGCTACACACAATAAATTCAACTTCAGGTTTGTAAAGAAATCTTTAAATACAGTTTAACAGTAACTATAAGACATCCTTCTTCTGTTAAAATCTGAGTTGTAAATGGAAATGATATTGGCTATGAGAAAAAAAATCGTTATGAAATGAACAGCAAAACATCATTTCAGTAGGAAGAGAACGCGATCCAAAGTGGAAAATCACTAATGAAAGTAAGATTCTGAATCTTTATTGACAGTAATAATTTGTCTGATTTTGTCTACATATTTAAAACTAGTTTTGAACAGATGACACTGTATGGATTTTGGTATATTTTCTCATATTATATAAAGTGGCATACTAAAATGATAGACTAGTTAATTTTCTTGTTACTATTTATTTGTGCAAAATCTTGGGTTTGTGCCAGTGGCATAATAGTGAGTGGCATTGAGAGTGTAGGACGAAGGGAGTTTGATTCTTCTGACAGACAGTTAATGACATTTTACACCTATGACATAACACGTGTCCTCTCTGCATTATGCCCAGGAGGTCACAGTGCCTCACAGCCATAGGAAGGGATTGGCATGATAATCAGCAACTGAGTGCTTTTATTTGAGTTTACTTCCCAAATCCACATCATCATGTGGACAACGTTTTGTGCAAAACCTTTCTGATTTAACCCTTTCTGATTTAACCACTATAAGTCACGACCAGTGTGTTTGTATGTACCTTGGCAAGAGGCTTAAATACTTTCTAGAGGAAGAACCTGACATGTCTAAAGCAATTAAAACATCCAAAATAGAGTGGCATACTTTAAAACTTCATGGAGATGTAGAAAGTGAATGGAAATGGTGGCTCTTGAGGTTTTTAGTTTGGTTTTGTTTGTTTGTTTCTGGTTTTGGCTTTTTTGAAGTATAAACACCCTGATCTCTGTCCGTGTGAGTTTTCTTCACAGCAGGGCATCATGGAAGAAGAGGTTTTTAGATAGGCAGGTTATCATCTTTCCTCTTCCTCAGTTTAAGGCTCACTCGACTCGCTTTGCCTCGCCCTTTCTTTATCCTTCTTATTGAGCTAGAATAATCTAAAGGGGTAATTCCAGGCATACTTTGAATTACTGAGATAATGCAATACCTTAAACTAAAGTGATTAATATCAGAAAATACTTAAATAATAAAATACCTGACTGCATTAAGATTTTTCCTATAATTTATTAAAAAATTATACTTGTTTAGCAAAGGAAAACAAAATAGACAGACGCAAAAAAACTATTGATATTATAGCAGGTACAAACTTGGGAGTATCATATGTGTGATATGTATACACTCAGCACCCAAGTTCCTCTTGGAATGTTAAGACAAAGTTGATGAATATTATAATCTGTTTTTATTTTCAGATTGAAAATCTACAGGAGCAACTTAGGGACAAAGACAAACAACTAACAAATCTAAAAGACAGAGTGAAGTCGTTGCAAACGGATTCCAGTAACACAGACACAGCACTGGCAACCTTAGAAGAAGCTCTATCAGAAAAGGTAATGTTTTGTCATGAACAGCATCATGTGCTGCTCTTGTGGGGGAACTGTGGGCAGAAAGTGTCTTTTTAAGTCGGTCTGGCACCTGTCACAAAACCTATGGGCCTTGTCAGGAGAGCAGGTGGCTCTGCTCTGGGAGGATGAGCAGGGAGGGGCTGCTGGCTGATGAGTGGACACAGGACTCAGGGAAAGTAGTATCCTTTTAAATGCTCAGGGAGAAATGGCCCAGGACAAGGGAAGATTTTCACTTAGTCAATGAGATGAGTGGTTGTTCCCTGAAAGAACTGAAAATTGGACACCTGACTTAAAGAAGGTAGAAGTCTGGATATTTTTCTGTCTTTATGATCTTGATTATCCTGTTCTTTTGTCCATTAAGCAGGGCCTAAGTGAAGAGCCAAGGGGAATTGGCTGTACTAGTTGTTACCTTGGCTTGCTGTTAGCAAGTTTCCTACACTTCATTTGTAAGGGAAACTTTGTTTCATAAAAAAAAATAATTGAGAATGACTTTTTTCCCCCCTTTACAAACTGTATGCCTTTAATTTGAAAATACCTAGCAGAAGGGATAAATCTGGACTGTTTAAATTAGTGCCAACATTCCTACCAGTTTCAATGAGGTCAGGTTTCTTCTTTCAGTTAACTTTGAATGTGAGTTAATGCAAGTGAATTTATATGCCCCAAAAATTAGTACAAGTATCCACATTTTGCAGCTCACAGATCTTAATATATACCACTTAAATATGAACAGGTGAGTGTGACTAATTAAAGTAATATGTGCCATTCTGCAGTGTGTATGAAGGTATTTATGACTGTATATGACCTTAAACTCCACTGTGGTGTTGGCACTAACACATGCAATGTTAATGTAGGATTTTTGATTTCTTGTGTGTTTAATTGCCTTACTAGCATTTGCTTGGTCAACAACAGTGAAAAAAGTTGGCATAAGTATGGCTTCCTATGGGTAAGCACACAGCACTTATACAGGGAAGTTACACGTGTTTTTGTAATCTTTCACTGCTGCTCTGGACACACTGCTCATCCATTTCACAGCATATTAATAAAAAATGACACAAAGCACTTGTTAATCTGTTTTTCCTCGGTGTAAACTATCTTTTCTGCATTAGTCACTTTCCCAAAATGCCCACAGAGGCAGCTGAGAGTTTTATTAAAACAGTCCTTTAGCCCTTGTGCTACAGTTGTCAGCATGGAAAGCAGAGTGACTGTCACACTGCAGACTTGCCAGTTATCCTGTGCAACTGAGCATGAAGTCGATTGTCAAAAGCCAAAGAAAACCTTGCATCCCATTTTCTGCTTCAGCAGTATCTGCAGCACTTCAGAGAAAATGCACTTATGTGATATTTCTTAGCTGGAATAATTTGCTAAGTTGCAATCTGTCTCCAATTTTAATGTTTCTCTGCTGAAAATATTAAACTAATGAGAGTTTGCCAGAGTTTGTAATAGAGGTAGCTAGTGTGGAACTATTGGATAGATTATAATTGTCTTCTGACTGCCACAAATACAAAAGATTGAACCTAACCCTAAATTAATTAACACTAATTAGTTTTTAAGTCCATTTTATATCAGTACCATTATAAAATAAGTTGAAATAAATGTTAGCTAATAAATACATGTAAAAGCATTTATAATTTTGAAGAAGTTTTCTGTATATCTGAAAATATTCTATTGTTGTCAGACATACAAACTGTGAAATTTTCCTAAACTCAGGATTTTTGAATGTTGTATTTAGTATAGTTCCAGAGTTTGTTTTAAAGTTATCCTATGGAATTTCTCTGTGTATATGATAACTTGACATGTGACAACACTAGAGACCCTGATGGTGTGGAAATTTTGTGTCAAGCTTTATTTGATACCTGAAATAAAGATTCAAGTCCAATAAATGATGCTATTTTTAATGTTTTAGAAAAATTTAGTGAACTTAGATCCTTCTCTGAAATGTATTTTTGTAATTCATGTCTGCTTCATTTGGAATTGCAGTTTGGAATGGATATACACGAACAGACACTTTTTGAAAGAATCAGTGTGATTAGTGGTTTTTCCAAGTGGAATTGATTGGAACTCACATGGGGTCCCTGAGGTTGAATTCTGTACAAAGTAGTCACTTTGCTTACATGCAGTCAGCTGGGAATGGCATCATTCCTGGGGTGTGTGCAGGCTGATCTGACATGTTTACAATGAATGCCATGGGATGTTTTCCTCTGCCACGGAGATTTCTGACTTTTTACAGCTGATGAAGGTGATGGAATCATTTGTAAACCAATGCTTTTGAGAGGTGTGGAAGCTGAGTTGTGCTGTGGTTTCTGGTGACTGTTTCAATCAGTTGTGGAGAGATTGTTGGTTATAAAAGTTGTGTTGCTGTATATAAAGGGAAGTACTCTATATGTAACTGGTATGCTTATCATTCTATATTGCTCTGTTAATCTAAGGAAAAGATACACAGAGTTATTTAAATAATAGACCTTTTCTACAAATGAGCTTTTGAACTTCTGATGTGTGACCACTGTGTCTGTGACACTGCAGTTAGAATTAAGATTAGCTTTTGAAAAACAGGGTACTTGATCTTAGAGCCTGAGGAGAAAGTTCCCAAGGTAAAGACATCTATATCTCTGTGTGATTTTGATTGTTTATTGTACAGAGAAATCACCCACAATTTCTTTTCCACTGTAAATCTCTTGAAGGCCACACTTTGAAAAGCAGGTTTTCTGATGTTAAGTGTGATTTCTGGGATGTACTGACACATTGAAAGAAGCCAGTAGGCATGTCCTAGAAGTTCCCAATGGACTATTATACCTGGCTTTCTTCTGTCTTCTGGCAGCTAAATACTGTGACGGTGTATGTTTTCATATGTGTCTCATTCCTTTTTGTGTCCAGCTTTCCAATCCATCCTAGCTGCTCCCAGTAACTTTCTTATCCCTATTCCCATTTACAGTAGCATTCTTAAGACCTGCAGACTTTATCAAGAGTTATTAACTATTTCCACTGGAAATACTGGTAGAAATATGAAATAGATGTTTGTCCAAATGGAACAAAACAAGAACTCCTAATGAATTTCTTATTAACAAGCACATGAATATAAGTACGTTTATCAATTTAATATGTGCTGCTGCTGTTAAGAAAGGATGATGCTTTCATTTAAGAAAACCTGAATTCCATGGAAATACGTTTGAGGGTTTTGTTTGGTTTTTTTTTTTTCCTAGAAATTGTATCAAAGCTACTTTGCAACTATATAATTTTGTTTTATACTCATGATTTTATACTCAGATTAGGCTCAGTTTTTGGTTTTATCTTAATTCTTTGTCAATTCAATAGGTTTTGGAATTTTAATTTAAAAATAATGAATAAGATACTTCTAGAGCATCATGGGAAGCTCTTTTAAAATAGAAATAAAATTTATTTATACCACTTTAGTTAACCACAATCCACTGAAATCTAATTGAATTGCTTTTCTTGGTTTCTTTTGGAAGAAAAACAAATTATGATCATATGATATGAATGAATTATGAAGCTTTTTTAAAGTCCAAAACTCAAATGTTTGAGCATTTATGTTTTTCCTGCATTGTTCTTGAAAATACACAGATTGAGATTTTAGCTCTGAATTAGAAGATATGTCCCCTTATTCTTTCTGAAAATAGATTTTTTTCCAAGTATTTGTCTCTGATTTCCTTTTTCTTTTGTAGTTAGTGATTAGGTATCTTGGTAACACTTAATGAGAAATTAATGTAGACATCATAAAACAACATCAAATTTTCCTGAAATGGACTCCTTTTAATCTTTGTATTTTTGTGACAGTATTGCTGGTATAATTTATCCTCTTGTTAGGAATCAGAAACAAATCACCTTCAGTCACATTTGAGTTCATTTTAGAATTAAATTGCAAAACTTATTTGTTCAATTATTTATTTTTAAGTTCAGAGCCTCTCCTAAGCACTGAAAATTCTTAAAAATATAAAGGTTACATCGCAATTAAAAAAAAGAAGTTTGAAAATCAGACTATGCAAAAGTGCTATCAGCTTCCTTGATGTTATAACAAGAAACTTTTCAAAGAATATCTCAGCTCTTGGACTGGCCCAAAGCAGCTCAAGAGGTTGCTTTCATGAAGCTGATATTTATAAAGTTGGTCCTACTGTAGCAGCACACAGCAGATAAGCAGTGGAGTATGTCTGATAATAGAGCTATATGCTGGGGCAATTCAGTTCCTGCTTCTGTGATAAAGTGCAAATAGATTAGACCTGTGAGGTCCCAGATTAGTGCACGAGGAAAGCTCGCCAATGCAAATAAGACTGAAACAAGAACACATTGTTGGGATTTCTGCTAGTTAGCTGTTAATCAAGTAAAACATGGTATATTAGGGCCTTTTAACACGTTTTTGACATTTAGCCTTATGCAGCTGACAGATAAATTAGTCTTCTTTTGTGATTGACTGGGAAAAAAAAGTTATACTGTTCATTAAAAAGATTAAATAGTGTTATGTTTAATTCATTGTAGATGAAAAAATCGTTTGGGTAAATAAATCTTCAAGAAGCAATTGCTGTAGAACTGAGTCTGCATATAACTAGGTGGAATCTGAATGGTTATTAAACTATTCAACTTAGTGGTGGCTGGCATTTTAATGTTAATATTCAAGAGATTAAAATTTTTTATTATTTGTTGTTAGGAATAAACTTGAAGTTATTTAGTGTTCCATAGAACCAGAGAAAGGTTTGGGTTGGAAGGGACCTTAAAGATCATCTAGTTCCAGCACCTTTGCCATGGGCAGGGACACCTTCCACTAGACAGGGTTGCTACAGACCTCAGATCATCTTCATGGCCCTCTTCAGGGCTCTCTCCAACATGTCCATGTCCTTGTGGTGAGGGTCCCAGAGCTGGATGCAGTTCTTCTCCCAGTGGAGTCCCACCAGAGCAGGGCAGATGTGCAGAATCCCCTCCCTTGACCTGCTGCCCAGGCTGCTTTTGATGCAGCCCAGGACACGGTTGGAAAATGCATTACTGAGTTGAATATCTTTCTGTATCCATCACAAAACTAAACATATTCGCATCAGTGTAGATCTTCAGTGAAGTTTCTGTGGTGTGTTACTCTTATCAAGTGTTTAAAACCTTGGACTTCCGATTTTGAAATCCAGAGAAATCTGGCATTGAGTTCAATACCATTAACTCAATCATCCTCTGCTTCTGAAGGTTGTTTTTGCTAACTGCTACATAATGCAAAGAAATTTTATTCTGTCTTTTCTTAAAATGATTTCCAACTTTTCTATTTTGCAACTCTTTCCCTTTTTAGGAAAGAATAATAGAGCGTCTGAAGGAGCAAAGGGATCGAGATGACAGAGAAAGACTTGAAGAAATTGAATCTTATAAAAAAGAAAACAAAGACCTGAAGGAGAAAGTTAATGCTTTACAAGCTGAACTGACAGAAAAAGAGGTCAGTCTTTTCATAAAATCTCTGCTCTTCTGTCTATGTCATTATGATGAAAGAAAGTGCATTAGGATTGCTCTTGAATCATTTTGAGTTCTGAAATTCTGCCACCTCAGTGGTCAGCTTCTGAACTGCTGTTTTCTTAAGCGTTCTTCACGGTCCTCATTTGTACATAAAGGATTGCTTCAGGTTTTACACAGTTGTGTGTCATTGTCTCTACTTTGTCCTTTACCTAAGCCTCCATTGGGCTCAAATATTCCACTGCTGCTCCTGTTTCTGTTTGTCAGTTAGAGCAATAAATTTCAAAGTGTTTGTACCTCCAGACCAGAACACCAGCTTGTCTGTATAATGAATGTTTCTGTGTTTCACTGCATTCTATCCCCTCTGGTTCCAGTTGGTTGTGTTCACAAAATGGTGTCTTTTGCTATCAATGCTTATCTTTGCGTCAACTTTTTGGGGAAGGGGAGGGGGAACAGGATCCAAGTGATTGCTAAGTTGGCAATAAGTTAGTGTCCTGGTGACTAGGAATTAACTTTTTACTCTTGGTCGTTTTTCAGTCTAGTTTAATCGATCTCAAAGAACATGCATCTTCATTGGCATCAGCAGGGCTGAAAAGAGACTCCAAACTTAAGTCTTTAGAAATAGCCATAGAACAAAAGAAAGAAGAGTGTAGTAAGTTGGAAGCACAGTTGAAAAAGGTAAGTTCCATCTTAAAACAAACAATCAGCAGAACAAAAATCAGCATCGCATACCCTCATTTTGAAATTATGATCTTATTTACTCTTCTGGAGTAAATCTAAAATCTAATCATCTTATGCTGTTTGCTGATGCTTGCATCAAATACTGCTTTTTCTCACGAGGTTTGTACCAAAGCCACTAGTGAGCCTCAGAAATTGTCCTGAATGCCTCTATGAGGGAATTCTGAGACTCTGCAGCACATAGTTGTACTGGGAGCAGGACATTGGAGGGAAAGTAGGAGGGCAGAAAGAAATTGTCAAACCAGTAATTTGTGTATGTGAATTTATACCACTTTTAGAAGTGAACTGAAATGTTTGTGGTATGGGAAAAAAATTAAAGGCTTGTCCAAGAAGTGCTGTACTTCCTAGTCCAAAAAATTCAGCTTCCAGAATGGAAACTCTAGCTAGGTTTTATTTTGATGTCTTTTTGGCTTTCTTGGTGAACACATGTTTGTGATAATTAAGCAAAATAATGCAAAGTCTATCTCAGCTGGCAATTCAGTATTTCTACTCAGCAAGTAGTGGAAGCAAGCATTTAAAGGAAAACATGCAAGTCCTGCATTTTATTACATGGTTTTATTTAAATTGCTGTGTTAAACTAGTTTTTGCTTAAATGATTTGCAGTTTGTTGATACCATTGTTTCTTTGACCTTTGTGTTGTTTGGTAGTGTCTGCTCTCATTGTTTGAACACCAATCTCATTATGTATTTGATGGTTTAGGCATTACCTTTGCCTTCTGCAATTCATGACTAAGTGTATGTCAAATGTTATTTTTTTAATATTGATATAATGTTTCATTTTCTAGAAAATAATATTTGTTCTGTGAATGTTACCACTGTTAGGATAATATTCTTGACACTCTTTTTACCCAGGTTGTTTAATCACTGTTCCGTGATTGAACATTGTTTCAATAGCCTGACCTGTGAAGAAGGTACTGCAAAGTATAAAGGATACCAGAGTGCAAACCTTATACTTCTACTATTTTTTAATTCACAATGAATATGTACAATTAGGTGCCTGCATTAGATGTTTAGTTGTGGAGAGGAAGGGAAACTTTTTCAATAAACATATACAAGCAGCCTATACAAATGGAAACACAAGTATTTTAAATGTCTGAGAGCTTATAAGTGCTACTGATGTCAGAATTAAAATATCCAAAGAAAAGGTTTCTCTGGAAGTCATTTAGTTTGGTTTTGTTTGTTAGAAAATAAGTTTGCTTACTTTACACTTCACTACAAAATATACTTCATTACAATCTGAAATATCTTATTTTCTTAATTTAAAGAAAAATAGTTAAAAGAACCCTGAAAGCACAGATCACTTAAAAAAACCTCATCGAAATCCTCTTGAAGGACTTGAAATTCTAAGTCAATCTTTTATGACTGTACATATAAACACATCATAGAGTCATGGAAAAATAAGCCCTTATAAAAGTCAGAGAGTGTCTGGGACGTCTTTCGTATAAAAAGGGAGTATGTTCCCTGTGAATAAATACAAAGGATTATTAAATGAAAGCTGAAAACATAATAGTTTTATTATATCATAAATACAGCATAAAGCCCCAATGGAAATTCACTCAACATTTGTAGGAGACCAGGTATTTCCACAATAAAATGGAGTTACAACCTTCTTTCTGGGCATGTTTAATTGAACAGAAACAGTGACTGTTAATGATAGTAGACTCCAAACAGTAATTTTCAATTCACATTTTCTCTAATGAAATACTTTATGTTCAAACCTGTAAATATCCTGTGTTAAAAGTAATTGGTCCCCAGAAAACCACCTTCCCCATGTTTTCACTCCTTAGGAAACTAACTGAAACAGAAATCAGGGTTACCCTTGCACATGTCTGAGTTAGAGCAGGAGGGGACATCAACATAGCTGGGAGTAAATTAACCTGTGTGTCCCATAAGTGTGCTTGGGTAGGAACATTAACCACTACAGGAGCTGGAAGGACCAGGCACATTTTATATCTCTCTTTAAAAGTGACTCCAAGGGGCTGTCTCGTTGAAAAAAGTTGAATGTAGTTTACTCCTCTCTAAAAATATCGTAGAGAAGGTACTTTCCGTTATGGGACTGCAAAATAATTGTAGTACAATGTTGATTTATATGTCTTAATAGGTTATACTAATAAATATAAGGATAGAATTCTGTGCACACTTGCTAGGAGTTAGTTTTCCACGAGCACTGATGGTAGAAGTGCTAGGTCTGAAAGAAAACACGCACAAGAGGCAAGTCCAAACTAAATCTGTAAATAAAAAAACAACTTTTAGAGTTTCTCTTCCCTGATTTCCCCTGCTTTCTGCTTTTTGGAGACAAAAATATTCATTTATTGATAATAAAGATGGTTTTGATTGGGTCTGATCAGATCCAAATATTTTTCAGTATTGCATAACTGGATTGTTTGCATTTCAGCTAGAGAAAATATGCTGATTCTAAACCACTGGTTTACACAGTAAGCATATTTCAAAAATAATAAATAAGATACTTGTAAAATGTAATTCTTCCTGTGACTGTGCTACATTTTGGTATACAAATCAACGTTTAAAATTATAGACATGCTTATTAAACTTTTTGTGACAAAGATTGTGGATTGAAATTCATATAATGAAAAAAAACAATAAATCATAAATACCAGAGAATGGTCAATGCTTTTTCCCCAAAATTCCACAGATTTTTGTTGACTTACTTTGTATTGCTACTAGTGAAAGAACAGCAGGAATTACCTAATAGGTAGTGAAGTGTTTTATATATATATGTGTATATATAATCTTTATTATCCACTCTAGAATTTCCTCCTTTTGTTGTTTTTCATTATCTTAAATTTACTTGCTTACTGACATATTTGCAGTTGCCTAAAGTACTTTTTGCCAAGCTGTAGTGTTCGAAAGTCATTCTGCATAGAAAATTCAGTCTTGTGTTAAACAAAAGGAAAGTAATAAATTTAATGATACAATTTAATTAATCTTTTATTATTACCGTCTTTGAAGCTTTGGTGATAAATTGCAGCCTCAGCCAAAAGCACTTCTCGTGATTCATTGCTTGAGACCAGCACTTAATGTATCATCAAAAGTGGACACCTTTCTTTATTTCATGGGTTATTTAACTTGAGAAAGGGAAAGTAACACAAACCTTAAATTTCTTACTCCAGCTATTCTTTTTTAGGAGCCAAAGTCAACATTTATGTTTCCCCAGTGCCTCTCACTTTCACCAAGGAATGTTTAGAATCTTAAATTTCTATTTTTTTTTTTTTAATGACAAGTTCTTCTGTGCAAATGCACTGGTTTTGTTGAGCTAATGCTGTTTTCCTGGATCTTTCCTTCTTTTCCTGTCTGTGCTTCACTCCCTACCAACTTTGCAATGTAGCAAGCTGAGCAGTTGTTCAATCAGATGTACAATCCAGTAAGTCCTTTTTTAAAATGCCCGCTGTAACATATGAAAGCATGAGGATCCATCCCCTTACTGTGTTGTGCTCTTCCTCTGTGGAGCTTTGCAGAACACTTCTGATGCTCACTATGCTATATTCATTGTATCCAAGTAAATGAACTTTGTGGACTTTAAGGCCGTTTTAAGAATATGAAATGCCTTAAATAGGTACATGCTGTGTTTCTGAGAAAGCAAACACTCTAGCCTTTAGGTCCTCAACTTTTCCATTAGAAAAAGCATGCAGATTTTATTTATTTTGGTTTTGGTTTTTGCTTTGCTTTTGAATTCCTCTTTCTGCAGTACTTTATTTGATCCTTCAAACTTAAATAACTCCTAATGTGTTCAGTTTTATCTTCAGTGACTGAGTTGATTAGGTTAATAACAGCATCTAGGAAATGACTGGTACTATTTCCAAAAGTCCATATGACTAAAACAGATCAGCTCTACTCATGAAAGACTGTATACATTCAGCATATATATTTTAGGAACATGGAAACTTTGTATTTAAGCAAAGAAAATGCTGAAATATAAAATGATTAATGCAATGGGCAGTTTTTGCAAAAGCACAGTATTGTTTTGGCTTGTTTAGCATAAATATTCTTGCCAATGTGTGCTTTAATTGCATAATATCTCCCATTCTGACTTGACTGTGCTCCTTTTCAATTTGAGGAAGAGCAGCAACAAACATTCTCTCTGCAAAGAACAGTTTCCATTTTTTTGGCAGAGACTGTTACATTTAATGTGCTCTGAGCATCACAGGGCAGAAAAAATGATGTCACTGTAATAGCAATTTACAGGCTATAGTTTACATAGTAATCATAGTCAGAATTACCATGTAATTGGGATAGTACATCTAGAGGAAATGGGTTTGTAGCTGAAGTAATGTGATAGTGTGCATTAGAGAAGGCATTGCCATCACTGAAGTCAATGGGAGTCCTGCCATCAGTGTCAGTGGATCAGGATTCCGCCTTTGGACTCTGTCATGGGTAGGTTTTGTAGCTTCTAACCGTGCAATGGATATGTCATGGCTTACATATGGGGAAAGAGAGTCCCACAGAATGTGCTGTGTTTACTTTTAAAGTTATTGGTTAGCTGGTTTTAGAATTCAGTCATAAATTGTAGCGTAAGTAGCATCAAACCTGGTATTGTCACCTCTCCCCTCCAGCACACTGCTGGTGACAGAGCTTGTCCCTTGGAATAATAAACCCCTTCTTCTCTGTATCATCTTGGTTCACCTTTGTGGTAGTTATGTTTCTATTCATATCATTTGCACTCCTACTCTGCTTGTCTTTTCCAGATTTTAGCTTGATTTTCATAAGTGCTTGCCAGTCATTACCTCAGTATTAGCAACTCTGCTGTATAGAATTTGTTTATTCCCTCCTAGTCTGTTTGTCTGCAGTATTCCAAAGTCAGTCCTTTTCTTAAATTCTTTTCCACTGCCTTTACATGCTTAATTTTCCAAAGGACAGCCTGTTGGCAGTTCCAAAATAATGGATGCTAGATCCTTTTCCTTTGGCACCAGGCAGCAATCATAGTATATTGACAAGATGATTTTGTTAAATAAATTTTTCTTGCTCGTCTTCTTTCTTCTCCTACTTTTATATATATATATATATATATATAAATCTACTTTTAACAATGTGAATAGCAATGATTCTCTTCTCACCCCAAACCAACCAAGGCCTTGAAATGAAATCATGATTTGACTGAAGTGAATGGCAGCATTTTCTTTGTGTTCCACAAGGCCAAGATTTCACCTTTGTCTTTGAGATAGTGTGATAGCAGTTACTTGATACCTTTTTTTTTTGTACTCAAAATCATTGATACTTTATTTAACAGAATGTTTTATTGACTTTTTTTTTTTTGCTTGAGAATCATAGTTCTAAAAAACTTAGATATCAATGTAATCTGAAAATACTGAAGTTTTCATGCTCATTTATTTACATGTGTCAGAGCAATAGCAGCCAATCACTGAGTGGACTTTTAGCCCATGCACTAATATAGCATTTTTTTGGTGGTTGAATGCGTTTTTTGTGCTGTGTCATACAGGTATCAACTCCAAGACCTTCATTTTTTGCTGAATCTAATGTTTCTTAAATACAGCAATGGCTAGAAGTGTTTTATTCTTATATACAATTGTGTACCAAAGAGGAGAGGATACTAAAGGGGTATAAATCCTGCATACTCTATAGCAAATGATTTCCAGTTTGTTCACCTGTAAGAGGGAATAGCAGTGGACATTTCTTCATGTTTTGAAAGATGAACTTTTTGAAATACCTAATGAAATGTTGTGTAAAATTGATTATAAGAAATTACATTATTGCCTTTGGACTGTAATGAAAATATAATGCTGTACTTTAAAGTTCAGGTGAACCTTTTTCTGAATTATTAAAGACTAAATTTTCCTAAATCCTTCACCAGAGCAATGTCAGATTAAAATTCAGAGTACCTGCAGAATCCTCTCTAAATTACCTACAGTAATCCCTGAAGTTAAATAAAGTCCCCATGAATTTTAAGGAGACAAAAAAATTAAGGTGACAGCAATCTATTTTTTTATTTGTTTATCACTTAAAGTAATAAAATTTGAAGGATCTTACAAAGTAATTTCTTGCATGTAAATTCTGCTATTCATTTTTTTTTTTAAATCAAGTATTTGGTTAATTTCTGTGTATGTTTGTCTGAAGCTTTAAAAATTAAACATTATATCTATCCATCCATTTCTGTTATGCAGAACAATGCATGTATGACTGTACCATAAGATTTTAATAGACTAAATAATTCATGTTGCATGTCTGTGCCACCCTGTTATGGTGTTTCTGTAGGAAATTTGTGGTTTACATAAGGAAATGTTACTTTACTTCTGAAGTATTTGTAGTATTTATTAAGCAAATATCAGAACAGATACATAATTATTGTAAAAATCTGTGAAATCCTAATGGTAGAGTACTATGCTATTTTTATTGAATTGTAAAAATAACATACAATAATGCAGTCACAAGATGGACAGAAAAGAAAACATAAACAAGTGGGCTAGTTTGCAAGTAACCTAATCTGCACACACAGGAATTATCATTCGCAGATACAGATTTAGAAAGCTCAAAGGTACACATGGACCAGTCACTCTTACTCATACAAGCCCAGTAAAAACAGAAAATGTGTTCTTTCCAAGAAAACAGAGAACTTAGGGAGAAAAGTGGGACAGAAATAAAAAAAAGAAAAAGGTATAGAAGAGAGGACAGCAGTAATAGGCAGAGACTTTCTGATTCATGTGATAATCTTGTAGCTTTTGGCTGCACGTCCCACAAATATGGGATGGCAGGAGTACCACAGAAAACATAAGAATTGAAAACACTTGTGCAACTTAATGTTGATTTCCTTACCATGCTGGTGAGCAAAGATTAAATGGCTAAACTCAGGAATAAAAGTATATCTATTATTCCAAGTGATGATTTACTTATCAGCAGTGCAGCAGGTAATTTGGTCAGCACATTTCTGAGCTGCTGTGTGACAGGAATCTTCTGTGGTGGTAGAACATTTGGCACCTTTGCATTAGTGACACTTTTGTGTTCTTGCCCAATTATGTATTTTCCTCATAGAAAAAAAAAAGGCTTCTCTCTTCTCCATTGCTTCTTGCCCTGGGTTAAGACAAGGGTAGAGTGTATGGGGAAAAAAGGTTTGGGCTGAAGCTGAGAGTTCCTTTATGCTAAAGTGAAGACTGCTTAGAGGAAGGAAGGTGAGTAATTTTCTTCTTTATGAAATGATGGAAGCAAGGCTGGTAAATTGGTTAATTGTAGGCTAAAATAGAGGGAAGGGAAAGAAAGGTGGCAGGGAGGAATATGAAAGAGTGATAGCCAGTAGAGGGGAACTGTGAAATTCTGGATTTACCCTTAGGAAAGCAGGAGAAATCTGAACAATAGGGAACAACACGCTTTTTGCACAAGTTTCTTAGTATCTTAACAGTGGGAGTTGGGTTGTATTTTTTTTTCTAGAGTGAATTTACCATTGTCAACCTATAGAATTATTTTTATTCCTTGGAAATTAACACAGTGATAAAGCAGTGTGTAATATAATAGCACTGATGGATAATTGAAGTGCTTTGCCGCTGGAAATTGGTGTAATCTCTCAAATAATTGGCCCTGAGTCTGAGTCTTACAGTGACTTCAAAAATTACAAAGTTAGTTGAAAGTAAATTTCTTGATACAGTTAACAGCTAGTATAAAATAAATCCAAGTTTATTGTTAAAGCAGGAAGATTACGAGGCTGAAAAGGAATCTGTTCCTAGCATCTCATCTGAACTGTTGAATCAAGATACTCCTTGAATGTCACCTTTAAACCAGCTCTGTGTTAGAAAAGTCCTGCATTCAGGACTGGAGCATGTATTATTATCCAAAACAGAATTTGAAGAGCAAGGCCAGTAGGTTTAGTAGCTCCTCATGTCATTCCCTTGGCTTCTCCTGGAAATGAAATATTCCTCTGAATAAAAATCTCAAGCAGGATAAATAAAACTTCAAATCTACTATCTTTTTCTTATTATCCTCATGCTTAAATGATATGTTACATGCAACCCCCCTAAGTTTCTTCCCTAGTAATTTCAATTTATTTGTTGTATTTATGGTAAACTCAGACTTGTTTTTTATTTATACAGAAAATTTTATCCATTGCAAAGAATACGAACCTTCTAATATCTGTAGTTTATATTAATTCTTTCCTAAACATGCATGTTTCATTTTGATCTGCATTTCTTTCATTGCTTGCTTGCATTGTCTATTCCCTGAAATTAAGAAGAATAAGTAAGTCCACGTCTTCTCTGCGTAATAAGATAGTTGGAGGACCTTCAGTTTCTAAATATCATGAGTTTCTGTAAAAATCCTGTATGTTATCTGAATTTTCTATGTTTAATGTGCACTGCCTTAAACTACTTGTTTTTTCCTTGCCTGCTCTTTCAAGATGCCAATTAGGAATAATGGGAAGCAAGGGGTAGGCTAAGCATTGCAGTGCATTGTTGTTTCCATCTGTCTGTGATTATTCCAGCCAACAGTTTAAAGCACTTGGTGCCAGATCCTGCTCCCATTGAAGTTAATTGGTTTTTTGCCATGAGGTTTGGTGGGAGCTGGACTGGGCTCTGCACTCTTGTTGTGTTCCTTGCGTTCTCTCTTGTCTGTGACACCGCCACCCATCCATGCATGTGTTTGCCAGGTTTGTGCTGTTTTCACCGATGGGCTTGTTCCTCTGATGTTTCAGGTTAAGTATTAATGATGAGACAAAAAGGATTATTGGGTAAAAATGTCTGCTGAAAGCAGCTTTTTTAGTTTGTCGGTTTGCCTTTTAAAAACAGCACTGCATTAAAACAATTTCTTTCTTTTAAAGTCTTTGTATCAAACTGCATTTGAGACATCTGGCGATACAGATATATACAATATGTATATATGTATCTGTTTTTTTGTATATATACATAGACAAATTGTGTATGTATATATATGGGGAAAGAGAATATGATTTGTTAAGAAGTTGCCTATATATTTAAAACACTTTAAGAGCTTACTGTGAATTGAATGAATTACAAGGTGATTTTTTTAATTTGAAAAAAACCCCCTTAAAATATAGTCACTTTAATATGTAAAAAAAAAAAACCCTTAGTAAATCCCCTCCCCCTTCAGGATGATAGAATTTGACTAAGAAGATATTTTAATTTCTTTTTATAATGCTTCTGTAGAAAAGAGTGTCATTGGACAGAAATACCCATAATCCTTTTTAATGAAAACTTGAACTCCGAGACTGAAGAAGGGAAGCTCTTAAAGCTATTGAAATTATTGTCATCCTTATTTTTTTTTTTTGAAATATTATTCTGAAGGCTCATGAGGCTGAAGAGGAGGCACGGATGAACCCGGAATTTGCAGACAGAATCAAACAGCTTGACAAAGAGGCATCGTACTATAGAGAAGAATGTGGCAAAGCTCAGGCTGAGGTTGACAGACTTCTAGAAATACTCAAGGAAGTAGAGAATGAGAAGAATGACAAAGATAAGAAAATTGCTGAGTTAGAAAGGTAATGTTTGTATTGTCTTACACTGAGTAGCATTTTTGCTTAATTGATCTTCATTTCAGAGCAGAGTCTGTTTTTTAACAGAATATTTGTTATGCCTTGTAAAATTGAATCAGAAATGAAAAAAAAAACCAAAACAGGCTACTTGATAACTTCATCTCCTGTCTGCTGCCTTTGGAACAATTTAAGGTTTCCATTTTTTAATACTCTTCATAAAAGGAACACATGTAGGAAAAGTCATGTGCAATTTACAGGGACAACAACCCTCCCAGAAAACCATGTTGGGGAGCAATCCTGTCTTTCTGGTAACTGGTGAATCAAAACTGTCCCCACACGTTTCTTCACTGTGAACATCATCACTAATTCTAAGAGGTCCTGAAAAGTATTGGTGAGTATTTCTAACCTGTCTCATGACTATTTAATAATAGTTGTAACTATTTCTCAGTGTTCCTGTAGTCTTTGACTGCTTCTAAAGAATATTTTCTGATGTCAACCAGGCGGTAATTGTCTTATTTCTGAGGAGGTTGTACAGTCTTTCCTTAATGGAGACAGGTGGGTTTTGGGATCAGTTGTCTCACACCCTTTGTAATTAAATAATTCTTGGAGCCTTCTCCCACGTGGTTTGCTGCTATTTATTTATGAGCCTCTGATTTCTTTGTTCCCTTCCTCTACTTAGCCACTCTTACTTAAATGAAAGAAGGAGGTTTGTTTTTTTTTTTCCCAAATGCTTTATATAATTGTTTTATTGTGATAAAGCCAGAAGAAAAGTGTTTCATGGTTCCAAAAGAGAAGTTTAACTGATCTCATTGTTGTGATCATTGCTATAGTTCCAGTCAAGACAAAGGACTGCTCTGTCTCAATAAGAAGTATTACCAGCAAAGAGGGGAAGATCTGTGGGAAATGTTAGTTACCTTGGAGGGTGGAAAACAGCCAGCTTGGAAAGAAAGAGGTGTAGAACACCTTTTACTGACAGTGACTTAAAAACCTTCACAGTTATCTGCTGCCAAAACTTATTTTTCTCTGCAGACATTTGGCAAAGTTTAATAATGGTTAATTGTCATGAAAATGGAGACCTCAAATTTAAAGTGAAAAAAAGATTTGTACTCAAATTAGAACTGATTGTTTACAGGAGGACAGCTTCAGTTTGCAGTTGCCTCTCTCACCACATCAGGAAGCATTTGGAATGCTCTAGTTTTTGCACCTATTTTAATGTATTCTTAAAGAAATAGTAACTAATCTCCTTGCACTATAAAACCTACTGAATTAATTGTGTGACACTCGCCTCATTAGTAGGCATGCTAAACTTTTATTCAAGATAATTTTAAGACATTTATTAAGTAACAATCATGTGTTGAATTTTTGAATATTAAAGTGCTAATTAAAAGATGATCATGATTAAGTGCTGAAGCTTGAATATTTTATGGAAAAAGAGATAAATAATTGATAGAGACTTATTTGAATTAAATTGAGAATTGATTAAAAAGGAATAATTACAAAGAAACAAGGAACCAAGGGATCCAGAGATATTGCTACGGCACTGTCAGCATACAACTTGTTCTTATTGTCTGAGAACCCTGTAATAGGTTATGCAATGGACAGAACTTTCTATTTTTGTACTCTTTTTGGTTTTTTAAAAAATTCTGTGTACTCTTACCAGTGAAATTTTGGGACACCAATTTCTAGTCTGTTGCTGTTTTATCAGGGTGTTGATCCTGACATAGCTTTTCAGAAAATAATGTGGTACTGCTGAGTGGACACAGACTTTTTGAAGAGGATACACTGTACTAACAATGTGATGAAGTAGTTAAACCTTGCTATGAACCTTTAAGTACTTCTGTAATGCTTGCAGTATGATATCTGTGCAATGACCAGCTAAAGAGAGGAGCAGTATGTTGGAATTTTGGGACTCATCACGCTCTCAGATTTCTTTTTGAATTCTGTTATCTTTACTGCAGTTTCTCAGTTGATTTTACTTATGAGCAGCTTTCAAGATTAATTCCAAATTCCTGTACACATAGTGTATATATAAGGTAATTATTGTAAACTAGGAAAAGAAAAAAGAATTAACGTAAAAATTATCTATTGTTGATTTCAGTGAGAAGTTACTGCCATTACTTGCTAATGGAGTCTTAAAGCTGCTTTCCAACATGCCTAACCAGGGTCTTAAACTTGTTGATTGGTTGACTAAGGCTGGCAATTTGCTGGCAGTATGAAGGTGTAACAGGGAAATATTTTTTGCAAGTGAGTATCAAACCTCTCTTACTAATCAGGTTCACTTTAGGTTTCTCTAAAATGTAATTGATTTTCTCTCTCTCCTTATTTTGTAAAACCATTGCCAAAAGAGCTGTATTTAACTGCGGCACCTGTTGGTATCCCCAGAGAATGAACTTTGATGTTCAAATTCCCCTTTCTAGGGGTTTAGGTGGAGTGTAAATTGCTGTAATATTTTATGAAGAGCTGCCACTTTTTTCTTCTTGTAATGACTGTTTGATTGGCTCGTTATTGAAGGGAAGAGGTGGAGCCAAAGCTCAGTTTACCTGGTTTGTGGGAATAAAACATTGCAAAAATGACTGCGACTTTAACAAATTCAAAGATGTTCTTTCCTTCTTGTCCCACTAGAAATATCTGCTTCGAGATATGGGCAGTTAAATTTATAAGGGTTTGCTATTTGGCAGATGAACATTATTAATAATTATGGAGCAGCCTTCATATGAATGGTAATTTTTTTGGTTTTAATGTGATTTTCTTGGCTCAGAAACTGTCACACTCCTCAGTTGCATCACTGCAGATTCATATTATTGCTCATATATAAAAACACGTGGGTCTGTTTCCTAAATTACTCTCTCTATATTAATTTTGTCTTTTCCAGTTTTTTATTATTACATAGGACAACCAGTTCCTTCTTTTATACTCAAGCTGTTTGATAATTTCTATTACATTTTTCATGATTTATCTGTTTATAATTAAAAAAGGTTAAAATTAAATGCAAGATATTGCATTCAGTGTGTAATGTACTTCTGTTAAACTTAGCTTGATGTTTTTCTTTGGTTTTCTTGGTGAAGAAATGTAGTGTGGGTGGTTTTTTTTTTTGTTTTAATGATGCAAATGAAACTGGATATGATAGTGATAAGCTTAAATTTTAATGCAAAGGGCCTAGCCAAGGAGAGGGAGCTGAAGCTGAACTGTCAGGGCTGAAGGAGTATGTTGTTTAAAGCTTTTATTATTGGTGTTAGTATGGGAAGTATATTTATGAAATATGATAGGGAGTTTGAATTGTGAAATTAAGTGAAATACAATAGCATAAAGTGGATGTTGGTGAAGTTGGGACCAGTAAGACTGCCTGCTGTAAACTAAGGATAATCCTTGGAACAGTTTAGGAAGAGAAAGACTGGGTGAATTTGCTTATTGCTGTGTCATTATGAGTCATCTAAATAATGATGCAGACGTCTAAATAATGAGGAGTGAATCCTGATATGTCAGAATAAGTGTCTTCAGTGAGGATAGGAAGGTATTAATGTCATAAGGTGCTAGCAAGGCTCCATGTGGAACACTGCTGTGCACTTCCCATCAGTCATATTCAGGGAAGTTGAATTAAAACTGGAAACCAGTGCGGAGAGGGCTGGTGAGATAATGACAGGAATGGAGTGCTCGTGTCACAGGAGGGATGTAAACAACAGTGGTTTATTTCTCTGGAAAAACAAAGGCTCAGAAGGGAAGTTTGTTCCCTATAAATATATGAAAGGGTAAGCACTGCAGTGAAAGAGTGTGACTTCAGTAAAAGAGCACTGGCACGTAATACAATATAAATTACCCATTAGTAAATTTAGACTGAAAAGAGAAATAAAGTGATGACAACATGGTGTAACTTGAAAAATCTTAGATCTGCTTTTCTCCAGTGATATGTTAGATAGTGGTCATTTGCTTGATTGAGTGTAGCTTCTCAGCAAAGACTGCAATAATATGAAAGCCCATTAAAAAGATTGTACTAGCTATGAGATAAAACTTGTTTGTTTTTAAACAAGAGGTTTGTTTTTTGTTATCTACTTCTCATATGCAGTGGTAAGTTTAGGGTAATAACATTATAGACATGCATTTAAGCTCTTGGGCTGTTCAGACTTCAATTAATTAATTTTGAATTGATTTGGATTTGAATTCTGATGAAGATAAGTCCACACAGCACTGACAATTCATAGCATAAGTGACAAAACACCAGCATATGGAATAATTCCTTTTTTAAAAAAGGACTTTTAGGGCTTTAAAAAAATGTTCCCTATCCTAAGTGCACAAAAAGCTGTACATTAGTGACAGATCTAAGGACTAGTCTAGCTGGGTGGGGATGTTTTTGTCTTACTTATTTGAAAGGGCATGTTAGGTATTTTTTAACAAATAAGTTATCAAACATCAGAATATTTTCAGTGCTGAAGTATTAGTCTGATTCTTCATACTGAATTAAAAATTTGCTGTCAGCATTAGGAGGGGCTGCATTTCTGGGGGCGTGGGTGTCAAATCTCTGTCTTTGATTATTAGGTACAGTGCTTCGTGAACTTCTGAATGGTATCTTTGAACAAGCTGCCAAATTGTTCAGCTGCTTTGGCTTCCATGGGAAGGTTTGATGAATGAGGGTCACTAAGCCTGTGTTAGTTCAAATAAAAGACTTTTTGGTATATGATGAGACATTTGTGTTGAAGCAAATGCTATCAATACTCACCCAATTTATTTTTTCTGTTTGGTGTGTGCATGCATTTGGATGGTTATAAATATGGATGGCTTTCCACCATTCACAAATGACAAGATGCTATTTTACTTTAAAATTTCTGTTCTCTTCAGTGCACAGCAAGGATATAGCTCTTCAGAAATTTTATTTTACTTCTTGCTTTTCCTTCCCTTTCTTTTTTTTTTTTTAATTATCTGCTAATATAACATCTGCTTGTTATATTTTTAAAGAACTAATGTGTTCCTCCCTTTATTCTCTTTTGCTGTCTTCCTCCCTATCTGTTTTTCTCCAAACTGCTGCTTTCATCCCTACTCCAACCAGCTTGACTTCCAGGTCAGTATTTTCTGCTCTCCTACTTAATGCTCCTTCCACAATGAAGGTTTTCATTGATGCTTCATTTATTTGGCAATTTTGATTTCAGAGAAATAACTTCTGTTTGTATTATGTTGTCTTTATTCTGCTTGTCCCTTCTGTGAAGTTTTTGGTCATTCCATTTCTAGATCAGAAACTTTACAGTAAGTGAATGCTTTTCTCAAAAGTCTGTAAGAAAAAAATGTTAATTAACAACATATTCATATGTTGTTTTGTATGAAGATTTTTTTCTTTCAGTTTTGCTTTTATTATCTTTGTTTTGGGAGCTCAACACCGGGAGTAACATTTTTGATAGATAACCCACCCAGTATGAAGTGTATTGACCAATAACAGAGAGATTTTATACCTCAGATCAGAGACTTATTCTTAATACTTTGACATCACCCCTTTTACTGTTATTGCAAAGGAGGAGTTGCAGTGGCTGTGAAGGTTTTAGCTGTTTGTGCTGGCCAGATTCTGGTGTCTGTATGTGTATGTTTTATATGCTGTGTTTGGATACAGCCTCACCTAGTCAGACTCCTGTTTCTCTTTCTTCCAGGTTTTAGATTAGTTTAGCTGGTGTTTGTGCTTACACACTGTTGGAGTAAATTTTTCAAGTATTACTACGTGGCCTATGGTGCTTGTCGAAAGTAAAAATTGATCTAGTTGACATTTTTTTCTCTTATTAGGCCTTGATATTAATTTTCTTTCTCATGCTTATGAATGGGTGTAAATTTTAAGATAGCAAAGTCTTAAAACGTGTACTTGGTATTTTAGAAACTAGTAACTGTATATTGTTTGGATGATGGAGTCATCATTATCAAAGTTAAAGGAGGGTATATACTGCAAAAACTTTGCAGATGTATTTCAGCTTCCTCTGTGTTGCATTTGCCAACATGGTTCCAGGTTGCCATGCAGCACATTTGACTTGAATCATGACAGATGTCCAATCTGCCTTTATGATACGTTCAGTTAGGAAGTTTTCATATTTTTTCCTCTCAATGTATGCTTTTAGCACAGTGTTTTCTATTCATATAGGAGGAGAGCCTGGGAGAACTTGGGAGAGTTTTGGTTTCTTAATCTCAAAACTGAGCATAGTTCACATTTCATGGTTCAGAAAAGTCAGAAGTTTCTGACATGGATGTCTTTGAACTGTATGGCAAAAGATGGTTCATTATGAAAAGACTGACAAGACAAGAGGTTTTTTTTCCCTGCTGTGCCTTGATGCACATCACAACTGCAAGTTTCTTTTCAGATGAAAAAAATTTGTTTTGGAAATTTGAGGCTTATCGACTGAAGTAATGAATTGGATGAACACCTTTTTTTTTATTGTCTATCTACTACAAGCACATTTTGATCTGCTTGAATGGATAGTTATTACACCTGGATTATGAAAATACTTCAACAGGTTTTTCGGAATGTTTATTTCTTCCAGAATTTAATTAAATGCATTTACCCTGGAGTTGGCTATGATGAAATTATTGTCTGAATGTAACCACTCTGCATTTCAGAGCATACCCAACATTGATGGAAAAATCTCTCTAGCCTGAGAGAGCTTAAAGAAAGGTATTATGCTATGTGGTTGTCATTATGGTTGATTTCACTGGAATTCAATGATTGGTATGCAGAAACATTTGTTCAGCAGTTGGAGGTGCAATTTCTGTTATGTTTTATTGACCTAAAAAACCAGCTGACCTTGTTGAAGCAAACTGTCCTCATAACCCTGCCAACTTTCATCCCTAGAGTCCTGGATAAGTTGTAGCGTATGATTAGAGTTTATTGTGGGAATTCAGTGAAGTGTTAAGTTTTCTCAGCTTGAATCTTCATTAAGGTCAAAGCATAATTTAAGAGACAGATCTATTAATTTCTGTAATTTCTGCTGATCAGTATGTTCTTAGCTGTTATTTTATTTGTCCATATTTATATGAGGTTATGATGATTAGAAAAATGCTGGATCCATTTTACTAACATGGTGGGCTGTTAATACTGGTGACAGACAAGAAAATCCAATACATTGGCATAATCCTGCCCTGTGCACCTGCCTATACAAAACAAGAGTATTCTGAGCACAACAGGCAGTACAAGACATCCCCTCACCCCCTGCCTTTAGGTTACATCAGGTTATACACTCCCCAAGCCTGTCCACCTGCAGATAAAGAGGAGATGGATATTTTTTCCATCTGTAATATACTGACCAGTGCTAGAAAGTTTCCCACCAACCTCTGATGTTGGCCTTCCTAATTGTTTCCGTGGGAGGCTGGGGCTCAGTGACATGTGTAAGGCAAGGTTTAAGGGAGTTTTAAATTTAACTTACGAGCCGTCCACAGTTTTGTCAAATGTCAGTTTGATGGTTCCAAGGGCAGAGTGATATGTTGTTCAAAGATAATTTCCCTGGAGAAATTGAGATAGTGTACTACTGAAAACTGAGAGAATCTGTGATATACATTACTCTTCTGAGAGACTGGTTATTCTGAGTGAGAAACATAGTTGTCACATTGGATAACAGGCAGATTGTTGACATGTCTTTCTGCTATAGTCTGTTTGCTATGTGTACAGAACCAGCATTTTAGCATTTAAACATTTTGAAAGAGATGACAATTTGAGTAGGGATTATTTAGATTTATCTGATTATGTGAGTGGTTTTGAATTTTTGAATTCATAGTTAGATTTTTAAATTTAATTTTATTTAAGAAATAGTAAAGTAGAAATTTTATTTCCTCAAAATTCTATTTTCTTAAGAAAAAAGTTTAAATTAATAATGTATTATGAAATAAGCAGAAATCATAGTGATTAAAAATAAAAAGATACAAACAGGATCCTGGGACAAGATGATGTGTCATTGTTCATTTTCATCCCACTCACTACTGAGTCTGCTCAGTTCTATACTTTCCCTTTCAGTTTGCTTAAAGGCATGCAGAGGTTAAAATAATAGAAATGGATTATTTAAATAAGGAAGGATATTTTGTAATTTCTCAGTGATT
Source organism: Pseudopipra pipra (assembly GCF_036250125.1). Taxonomy (NCBI): domain Eukaryota; kingdom Metazoa; phylum Chordata; class Aves; order Passeriformes; family Pipridae; genus Pseudopipra; species Pseudopipra pipra. The sequence continues at coordinate 13,380,533 of NC_087559.1, forward strand.
TGATTTTTTTGGGATTTGATTTGGAGTGTAAATACTCTACTGAAGCAAATGGATATACAGGATGAACTGGATGTAAAAAGAGCCCTGTCTCTCTGAAGGAAAAATATCCACTTTGGATTGGGTTGGATGTGACACCACAACTCTGGGGAAGAGAGAACACAAGGAACTGGTACTCTTTCCATTTCATGATTAGTGGTTTCAAGACACAGTAATATTTCTTATGCTTCTCCAGACCTGCTGCCTCCACTAGTTTTCCCCGGGGGGAAGGTCCACGGAGCATATTCCTTTACCTCTTGAACGTGTGAATAAAGCAGCCCCAGAGCGCTCTGGGGAGTTGGTGCCTGCCTGGGTGCAGTGCTGTCAGGATTCCCTGTGTGCAGTGCAGGGGTGTGTGAGTGAAGAATCATTGTGAGATAGCACAGCTCGCCCTCAAAAAGCTGTGACTGAAAAGAGACAGGGGAACTAAATTTAGGAATTGGGCTGTTGGTGGGACCACTTCTCCCACTTTCCCATTGTTTCCTTTCACAATGCAGGAGCGACATGCCTGGGCAACATGATTGTGACTGGATTGAAGTGCTCTGATCTGAATTTATAATAAGGGGAAGTTAGTATGTCTAAACAAGAAATCATACAGAGTGTACCTGATTTATTTGGAGGTCTGAAGAAGTTACTGCAAAAGCATGGAAAGCTTGATTTATGTATTGAATGATAATGGCTGGATTGATCCTGAGAACTTCTAGGGTGAGCCAGGAGTTGCAGTCAAAAGATTTGATTCAGAAGGAAATTGCAATGAATCATGGAGTGCTGCAGAGGAGGTGTGATCCTGATTGCTGTCAGGCTGAGCTGGACATGCTGCGGAGCAGTTGGATGCAGAGAAAAACTGGACAGAGTCAGGAGGTGGTGGGGCATTTTTGCATTTTTTTTTTTGTTTGTTTGTGTGGGGATGTTTTATTTGTTTTGTTGGCTTTTTAAAGAAAAAAAGCTTGCCTGGATTACAGCTGGAAAGGACTTGATGGACCAGTAGCAGGATTGCAACTCCTTAGTTGCATATTTCAGGCAACAGACTATTTCCAGTTGCTGGTTACAGTTATTGCTAATGGTCTCAATTAATAAAATAGCTGAGCAAGCAATTGCCATATTAAATCAGATCAAATATCCTTCTCATCTAGTGCCCTGTCATCAACAGTATTTTATTTTATTTTTTTTTAAAAAGAACATCAGAAGAAAATACCCAACCATCCTGGGTGTACAAGAGAGATGTGTGACAGATGAGTCTTCTGGTATGAATTTCACACATGTTCATGTAAAGTGTCATCCAGTAAGAATGTGCTGAGGAAGACAGTAGTGCAATGCACTGTGTTGGAGTTTCAGTGGTTGCAGTGCAGATAAGTGTTGAAACAAAGTGACATGAACCATAGTTTGGAACAGGATTTTAGTACGTCTTTTTCATTCATGCATTATCCTCACGTGGATATTTCGAGCATCTCTCCAGGGCTTTGGAGGGAACTGTGTCAGACTAAACACTTCTTAAATAAAGATTTTGGAAAATTTCCCAGATTGTGTGTTAGGTAAACCCTTCCTCCCACATTTTTGTCTTTGAGGTGAGAAATGTTTCAGTGACTTCTGTGACACTTGCTTTATTTCTACCAGGCAGAGTTGCTGGACAATAATACTGTTTTGTGGTGCATCTGGGGGCAAAATTGTTGTCACACTGAAGCACTGTCATATCAGTCCTAGGAGATCTGAAAGTAGCCTTCAAACAGTTGAAATACTAAGATTTAAAGTGTGGGGCTGGGGGAAGAAGAATTAAAAAAAAAGATTATTTGACTTTGTGGCTTTTTAATTATTATTATTATTAACGCAGCAATAGGATCGATTTCTGGTTTTTTGAGACCTATAGATCTCTGTGGGCTGCAAGCCTGCTCCCTTGAGTAAAACTGAAATAGCTATGTAATCTATTAGTAACAGAGTTGGGAATATACTAAAATTCCTTTTTCTTTACTGGTAATTCGCTGTGTTCTGGGTTGGTGTGACGTGGCACGTTTGCCAGTTGTGGGTCTCACAGAAAAAAAAAATCAGTGTGTACAGTGGTGAGATGCAGTTTTGCATTCAGTAGATTTCATTTTTGCAAGGAAAAAGGCAAAATGCTTATAAAATGTTATTACTTTATATTTTAATGAATTTTAATCTTGTTTTATTTCTGGTTGTTATGATTATTACTCCCTGCCTTTTTATATCAGGGCATAAAGCTAGATGAATGATTTGGCCTGGAATGTACAAGCAGTCTAGCTTCTGAACTTCATCCACATCATTAAAAAAAGCATCAGTCCAAATATAATTTTTTGCCATCAAGAAAGAAAGGATGAAAGTTATTTTGAAGCTGAACTCTGTTAGACATGCTGGATATGTCAAAGTAATTGATTTCTTAATGGTTGGGATATTTGCTTTTATGTTATTTAAGATATTCTTTAGTTTGTTCTCATTGTGATAATTGTATTAGAAAAAGAAAAAGAAAGTAAAAAAGAATAAGGAAACATTCCAAATCTTAAAAGATATTTTGAATACTAACAATTCTTTAGGTTATAGGATCTGGATTTTAAAAAAACCCAACATGAAAGTTTTAAGTGCAAATGACTGCACAGAAAGACACTGCTTAGTTTTTTATTAGCATATTATAAAACTTATAGGGACTAGAGTCTAACTTATTAAATCAATTGAACAGTGAAACACGAGGGCTTTCTTTTAGAAAAATTGCTGTTGTTTGAGGTGTGTTATGTTTTCTTTGTAATATGAAAATTTCAGCCTATCACAGGTATAGGTTTTATTATCATGATAATACCTATTTTCTCCAGACAAATCCATCTATGGGTTGTAGGTGAATAAACAGTGTCCTTGCATATTTGTGTCAGGAATGTCTCTGTCAATAACATTCTTAACATCTCTTGTGATGTTTATAGTTTGCTAGAGTCTGACCCCTCTTTGTTTTTCAGGTTTATAGATGGGTAACAGCAAATACATTTGTATTCCATGAAAATGCCAGAAAAAATGATTAGCTTTTCTCATCTTAATAAAATGCTAGCTTATGGATTTCAATGGAATTAGATCTGAATTTTGAAGAATTACCCTTAGCTGGTTTAGTTGTGACTCAATAAAGCACCTACATGTACTGTCACTTTTGAGACAGTGAGAAAACTATGAATAGTTTTCCAGAGTCTTACTGAAGTAATGTAGTTCAGAATGGACATTCACATGGTTAGGATTTACAGGATCAGGTCTTCTGCATGACTAGCTACTGAGATCCAGAGTGCCTAGTAAAATGTTAAGATTTGTTTCCTTACTCACATACGTGAATTCTTTTTAAAGGTGTGGACTATCTGTAAAGGAGAAAGAGATGATATGTTAAAAAAAAAAGATATTTTTTTCAAATAATGACAATGGTAATATTCTACCCAGTGCATGCCTAGAAGAATAGGTGAAGATGTTTTTTTATTTACGTGTGTGAGATTAAATTTTAAAATGTATTTTTGAGACTTTCCTATTTTATATAAATTACTTGTTTTGGATAAATTGTATATCATAAAATAGTTTGGTTTGATTAGTTTGGTTTGGGGTTGGTATCTTTTAATTTGCTTGTTTCCCTGAAAACATTCTTTGCACTCTGATTTTTTTTTTTTATAACTTGTTGAGGAGCACAGGTTCCTAGAATACTGGAGAAGTTTTTGATTGACTTTCAGACAGCTGGTCCCATTGCAATGCTGTTTAAAGTGATGAAAATTATTGCAGAGACATATTCCTTTAGAAAACATTGCAGATTTTGCTCTTGGGTGTATTTTGCATGTCTGCATTTTTTGGATGCTTTGAGGAAAAAAAAAATCTTTATGAAATAGAGTGAAGGCTATACTAAGCATGTAACACTTATTTTTGGCTGCCATTATCAACTTTTTGGCCAAGGTCCCCAGGTGGCTAATTAAAGCTGGGTATTTAATGAAATAGTGTGATTTTCTATAGCTATCAGAGATGAAAGCATTGGAGTTTAGACAACACATACTACTGTAAAATGAAATCTGAAAGATACATATATGCAGAAACTTAGTGTTAATATTTCTCTTAAGAAGTTGGACTGAAGGAATTAAATGTCCTGTAGTTAGACCTATGAGATCTAGTTGTGTGCCACTCCAGAAGAACAAGAAAAAAACCACAAACATGGTTAAGTGAATCATTTCAGTTATTTTCATACTAGCAAGAACTAAATGCTGCTACTGTTTTGCTATTTATCTTTCTGCCGATCAAAGGTCTGGGTCTCCAGGACAATGATCTATTTCCTAAAAAGACATTTCAGTTAAAAAATGGAATAGAATGAGCAGCCAGTGCAATTGATGTAAGGCCATCTTGCTGCTTGCACAGTGAGATTTACTGGCTCCAGGCTCCTTGGGCCTTCTTCGTAAGAGAGAAAGCTACAGGGCTGTTGAAGAATTTTTTGGTCTTTTCCCTTTCCCTGCCTTGCTCAGATCTAAATATTTAACAGTCATAGATGATGGCTCTTCAGCAGCATGAGGAGTCAGAGCTGCTATGTTCTAGTGATTCCAGTGTTGGCATTCTAAGGCCACTTTCTGGAAAAATCGTTGGATGCTGAGGAAAACAGAGGTAGACCTTGCTGTGGTTTAGACACCTGATTATAAGTCTAATGCCCAGCTGAGGTGGAAATTAATGGCTGTGGACTTGAGAAAGATTATCAAAAATTATCCCAGATCAGCAAGATTCAGGAAGAGGAACAGGAAATTATGACTTTTTTGTGATTTTTTTTTTTTTTTACTGGGGTAGCATATCTAAGGTGAATGTATTTTCAGTTAAGAGAAATGGCTTGATCTAGGTTAAAAAAATTAATAAGCTCAATTTTAGCAGTAGTAAGGCAGCTTCTAGAGGAGTGTGTTACTTTATACAATCTTTTTTCTCTTCTTTAGGAGTGCAATAATGTCTTATGTACTAATATAATGAAATTTTATTTAGACTTCTTTCTTATACCTGGTATTCATCTCTTTATTAACTTCCAGTATTATTGTCATCATTATTGTGTGCTGGATACTTCTCTGATATTGAATTATCAAATGAGTTAGAAGATGCCCATAATATCCTTCAGTTTGCAGTTCTGGAACAGAAGAGAACTTGTTTCCTTTTTTAGTTGGTGGTTTAGGGTTTTTTAAGTTTTTTAAGTTTATTTTTATTTTGACTATTCAAGCTGTGCTTATATTCTAGCTCTATTCTAGCTCTGTTTCGAAGACATCTTAGTTTCACTCTGAATTCTTTTTTAGTCCTAAGCTGTTAGATGTTCTGTGACAATTGCTGACTGTCTATAGCCATAGGAACACAAACAAATTTAAATTTGTTATCTGCAAAAAGGGTCATTAACCCTGCTTTTTAATGTTTGGCCATAATTAAACATCTTGCAAAGAGTTAGTCATCTACACTGCTTTTTAGTTTGCTTTTTTACTTCTTAAATGTTACGAGCTCAGAACATAATTTCTTTAAGCCAAACGTAATGTTGGCACCACTCTGGACTTGGGTGCTTCAGAACTAGTTTGTAGCCTGGCTTTCTAGTTCCATGAAGTTTTTAAAATCACCAATGCAGCACAGTATTGATAATAACTAGGTTGAGGTGACTGTAATGTCTAGCTCAGTGGTTAAAGAATTTAGCTCACTAAAAGATAATAGATGCCCAACTCAGAATGAACTGTAACAGTGTGGAAGGTCGGAGAGCTGAGGGTTTCATCTTTCTGCTTTGGGGCAATTACACTATCAGAGAATAATTCTGCATATGCTTTAGTACCACAAGATTATTAACTTGTGATGGTAACATCAATTCTACTGACCAGACCCTTGCAGCATACATTTCAGATTTTCAAGACGTATGTCTTAAGCAGTAATCTTTTATTTATTTTATTCTGTCTAATGAATTTTGTGGTCTTAGAGTTTTAAATTTAAACAGTGCAGCAGAACACATGAAACTAATTCCACATGATAAAGAGTAATGTAGACTCAACTCTGCATATCAGCATAGCTACTAGTAAAGTATGTGGATATTCTATATCCTATATGGTCATGGCATATGATATTTTGTGCTGATTGGGTACTGTTCCCAAATATTTTTCTATTTCTTATGCATATTTTTTACTTACCCTAATCTTCTATTTTATTCAAAAGCATTTTAGAAACAGAGCCACATGAAAACATACCAGAGCAAGCAACTCAAAAATTCTACTGGATCAGGGATTGTATTTGATATTTGCTGTTTAAAAAAAAAAAAAAAAAAAAAAAGAGTTAGTAAGGAATATGTGCTTGCATTTATTTGCTGCACTGAATTCCCCCTGTACATTTAATGCATGCCTAAAAGAAAACTTCTCAGCTAGGCTTTTTAACTGTAGCATTTTCTTTTCATTTCCATAGGTATGTAGCCAGTTGTGGAATAAAGAGAGTCTACGACAGAGCTTTCTTTTATTTCCTTCTTTTCAAGATTTTGCATATCACAGGCACCAGATGTTTTCCTTTGCAGCTTTACCATGTTCTACTTTTCAGTGTGGCATTAGACAGAAGCTGAAATGGGAAGTTGTCTGAGGGAGGGGTGATGAAAGAAGCAGTTAGCATTGGCATAAAATTGAACTTCTTACAGAGATTAAATATAAATGAATTTATCATTTACTCAACATGAGATTGGAAACCAATTTATATTTTAACAGCACAAAGTCATATTGCACCACCAAAATTTCTGCCAAATACCACATTTATATATAAAGTTGTGAAAGTAATTTTTTCTAGTATTCATTTTGGTTTTATGCTGGTTAAGTCTGTGTTTACAATTATGAAACAGACTCAGGAGAGAGCTGTTTTTCACTTGGAATTGTACAGAGCATCTAGTGTATATTTGAACTAGTTGTATGCACTTTTATTGTTTTAGGCAACTTGAAGTTACTTTTTTTTAGTTATAATAGGTGAGATTTTCTGTTATGTGCTGTACTTCTAAACTTGTATATGAAGTGCCTTCTAAGAATTTTTAATACCATGGAACATTTATTGATTACAAATTAATTGTTAATTTTTCAGTATAAATAAGTGGTGAAAAAAACACTGGTATGACAAAGAAATCAGTGATAGAAGGAAATATAAAATGACCTAGTTTTTTTAGGATAATAAAATCTGTGCAAGAAATACATTCTGTAACTTTTTTTCCACTGCTGCTGATGTGGAAGCAATGGAGAGATTTTCAGTGATCCTTTTGGGCATTCAATAATATTCTCTTCATTTGCCAAAATAGGATTAGTGAGTAGATCTTATTAGGAATTTGCACGTGACTTAATTTTTTATAGATAAAAGGGAGAAAATTCCTCAAAGTCAAAGAAAATCAAGAAAATAATATGTAAGAATCTAAGCAGGTAGAAAGCATTACTGCAAGGATATTTTTTCATTAACTGCCAGGCACAATTTACTTACCTTCTTCCTTAAAAAGATGTATGCTCAGTATCAGAAATGCCTCTGGTAACTTATTAAATAAGATCCACAGCAAAAGATAATCAAATACCGAAACAATTTTTTGAAATTTAGTACAGTATTAAAAATAGAAAACTAATGGTGGCAAAGATTGTTTCATTTTCATTAGGAATGGCTCATAAATCTGTTTGTTGATAATCTTTTGTAGAAAGAAGTCTCATTACTAAAAATGGTAGAAATGTTTTTGTCAAGTACAAAGCTATTTGTAAAGGCATACTTTATTCTTCATGGCATATTTATGACCTGACCTTCTACCCCATCACACTTTAATCCTCCAAACCACTGTATTTGTAGTAGTCCAGGTTTTAAAAAGTAGAATTTCACAACATACATTAGTCATCACCTTTACCTCCTGCTTCCTTTGAAATTAATGCTACTTAAAGGACCCCTTCAAATTGTTCCTGAATGCACTGAGTGTGTAAGGATTGTTGGATAATCTCCCTCTTACAACAATTTTTCTGGGTAATCTCCCTCTTACAAGAGTTTTTCTGCATAGAACTCAGACCATGTATGAGTATTTGTGAGCAAATGATAAAAAGGGAAAAATCTTCTAAGTGCAAATAATTGCATTACCACTGCACAAACTTAAAGCTGTTTTGATTTGCCATCTTGAAAACCAAATGAAGTCTTATTGTTACATCTGATACTTGGAATACTTGTGTCCGTTGGAGATGTTCTGTGTCATAGTCACAAAGTTAATTTCTATTGAAAAAGAAGTGATTGTCATTAACTCTAATGGGTATATGTGTGCAATTCTTAGACATATGAAGGATCAAAACAAGAAGGTTGCCAATCTGAAGCACAATCAGCAACTGGAGAAAAAAAAGAATGCACAGCTGTTGGAAGAAGTTCGTAGGCGAGAGGACAATATGACTGACAACTCTCAACATTTACAAGTGAGTTTATTTTTCAATTGTGTTTTAAAAGCATCAAAGATAGTACACTTCTGTTTCACTGTGTCTACCAGGATGCATAATAAATCTCTCCCACAAAGAGCTGCATGTGTGTAGCAACAAAAGCTTGTGAAGTATTTGATCTGACAATATGATATAAGAGAATTAAATTTCAGTGTTGAGCAGCTACTTGTAATTACTGTAGTTCAGTAAAAGGAATATATTAAGCTTATTTTTTCAGTAATATTTTGGAAATCTCTGAGTGATGTGATGACTAGAGAATAGAAGCCATTCCCAAGAACTTTGATTTAACTCTATACTTGGGGCTTTCTAATCTTGTGGTGAGAATGCATCTACCAAAGGGAAGAAGCGTGGCTGAATGGCTTGAATGTGGAAAGAAAACTCCTTGTCTGGTGTATAGCTCTTATGTTCCGTTCACTTCCTATAAAACATTTACACACTAAGAACAGTTTATGAAAACCAGTTAACCAAGAACTGTTATTTCTTGTTACTATGCCTTAAAGTTTCAATATTTTAATACTATATCCTTCAACACATTATTTTCAAGATATGAATCTGATAAGTAGATGGTTGACTGGTTGAAAAGCCAAACAAATTGTAGAGCTCCTGTCAATTAGCCTTGGTATAGAAAGGAATTTTTAAAAATATGTTTTTACGAAAACGTTTCCTCCCTTATGGAGTTGTGTAAAGAGTAACAGGAGTGATCTAAGGATTTAAATGAGGCGGGATTTTTGGGGAGACACATGATGTGAGATATATGATATACTTTGAAAACCAGATTTCTAGGAGTACTATGCATCTGCTGATTAAAAATAATAATAATTGCTCTTTCAATTAATGTTTAATCTTAGTAAACTGTAGGGATCTGATCCCCTTTCCTTGTTGCTGTTTATAATACCTTACTGTGTTTAGTGGAAACACCCTATGTTTATAGGCATCTATAACACATAGTGCTTGTGTCTACAGTGTACTTGTTACATTTGTGAATGATGTATTGAGCTGTTACGGGAAAAGTATATCCTAAAATTCTCTGGCCTGATGTAATGACTGTATTTGTTGGCTGGCTGTGATAAGCTGGCTGTTGGCTGGCTGTGATAAGCTCAGCTGAGAATTGAAGAGCAGTCAGGCTGGTCAAATTACATTTACTCCAGCCAAGTCTCGATCCCTTTTGCAGAAGTACTGGAAAAGATGTAATAAGGAAGTGAGTGGGATTGTCCACGGACCATTCAGGGAGTTACTCTGGGCAAACTGAAGCGCCATCCATTTTGTGCAGCTCAGGTAGGGGCTGAAGTTCTACCCATTCAGCTGCCCACTTGCTTTCTGATAGGTTTGAAGAAGTTCAGAAGTCTGTAGTTTCTTTGAAGCTTCAGTAGTATGTAACAGTTCCCGAGGCTTGTAGCACCAGGTATATTTGTGAGCTTTTCACCATCTTTTCAGATAAAAGCCATTCAAAGCTGGTTCATGTCCCAGCTTCAGTACTTGCAGGTCAGGTTTGAGTCTCTGATGGCCCCATCTCACAGCACTCCAGGCACTGCTGTGGCGGAGAATGCCCTGGGATGCCTGGGGAGGGAATTCACTTTGGTCTCCCTCAGCTATCACCTATAATTGTGAGTGATGCTTCAGGTGTGGTTTTGGGGGGTTATTTGGATCACTGTAAAATTGGAAACATCAGGGAACCAGACTTCACATTAATTCTTGGGAATGAAGAATAGTTGCGAGGTTTTCTGGCTTTTCCTAACACAAATCAAGGGCAGACCCGTGCGAGTCTTGCCAGACGTAATGGTCATATATTAGGTAAAGCATCACAGCAGGAGAGCTGGACCTTGAACACTTTATCATGAAATTTTTTGAGAATAGTGTATCTACATGCCTTCATTTTTCTTTTTTTTTTCTGTCTTAAAAATGATAAGCCTTTTTGAGAAACACTGAGCTAAGAAATATACAGGTATCATGTCATAAATTTGTGTGTAATTCTTCAAGTCTCTTTGTAGGATCTTGAAATGTTAAAGGTGTGAGACTTGTTTATTTTCTGAGATGCATTTTTCTTGATTCTTGTGTGGAACATCTTTCTTCCAGTAGCACTGTTACCTCAATAGAATTGGGAAAGGAAATATTTGCATAACATGGAGAACTTAAGTGCATTTGGTTTAGAATCTGATTTTCAGACCTGCTTTAATAACAACAACAAAATCCTTTTGTTTCTCTGGAGTAAACAAAAGAAGGTTCATGTAATAATATTACTATATGTCTCGTCACATAGCCTCAAAGGAAATGAAATATACACTTCTGATTATAGTTTTCATAAATGTAATTTATCAATTCAATAAGTAATCTAAGTCCAGAAACACTTCTTTGTGGAAATTTTTTGCAATGTCCAATGCATACAGGTCACAAAAAAAGTGCAGGGATGAGCCTGAAACAAAGTTAAAAAGTTTAATACCCTATTCTACTCTAATCTATTCAGCTTGTGGGTGTTTCCACCTTTTCTTCCAGTTTATCTTCTGGCAAAGTTTTTGACTCTTCTGTTGTTTTAAATGTTTGGATAATTTGTCACAATTCTCTTTTAAGTAGCTTGGATTTTCTTTGGGTGGAAATCCACATGCAGAAAAGAGATATTTCACTAACAACATTGTTTTTGAGTGAGACAATGTGTAGTTCTCATTGATTTCAGGCAGCTTGATCAATGCTCTGTGCCTGCAGTACTGCGAAACAGATTGTGTACATATGTACGTTTTCCAGGTGTAAATATCTCACTTTTTAAACAGAGTCTAGCTTTTCAGTCGTCGTTTGTCACTGGATGTGCAAGAGTTCTAGTTTTCTAATAGCTTTGTACTGGCTGGAAATTTAGTCTTAGGTAATGAATAAAACATGATCAGGAGAAAGTCCCATCAAAGGAGAGAGAAAAGCTGGCTAGTTAATATTACTGCTTTCTGATTCTTGCCATGTGAATGTCTGTGATATCTTACTCACTGAAAATAGCTCCCAAGAGATTTCATAGCTAGTCAGTGTGAATCCTTAACCTTGGATTTGTTTCTTTGTGTGCTTCACCATATAATTTTCAACTCCATAATAGTTCTAGAAATACAAAACATACTGAAGACATTGCACATTACTATATGTTATTTCTGTGACTTTTAAAATAAGATAGCATGGCCTAAACAATGGGCATACCTGACATTACTATGAATTTACTATGATTTTTCCTTTGATGCAGTGTATTTCCTACTGCATCGTTTCAAACACTTTGAAACTATAGTATCAATAAAAAGAAAAAGCTAGGGAATGAGATGAAGTCTTGCAAATAAAAATGAACAGGGCAGTTTAATCAGTTCAGAGACACAGGAAGCAGCCATGAGTGCTATGCAGACAGGCATTAGTGCATGGAGCTGACACAAGGCAGGAGAGAATTCATTACATAAACACTTTGTACGTAAAGCTTTGTATTATTAGTGCTGAAATACATATGCAGTGTCAAAACACAACCTTTTAAGAGGTTAAAAATCATGAGCTATTGTATTAAAAGGGAATTCTGGTTTAAGCATCCATCCTAAGGTGGACCTATACCTCTCTGGAAGGCTTTAATAATTCTCAGTGTTTAGGGGATTCTGTAGGTTTCGATCTTTAGAAGGCTGGTAATTTTGGGGGGGTAGATAGTGCTAAGAGAGGGATTTTGCCTATTTACACCATTCCTGCCTCATTTCCACAATGGGCATGTATGAATTGCAAGTGGTGGTCTGGCTTTGATGTGCAGAATTGCTCCCTACCTCTGGGCAGGGGATAAGGGGAACAAGGTGACTGTCCTTGATTTCCTGTTCTTAATATCACGAGCAATCAGAACACACAGATGAGATATGATGTAGATGGATTTTTGAAATACGTTCAGGGACAAGAGAAGGGATAAAACATGGCCTGCAATGCTTGTGAAGATCTTCCCTCTTGCTAAGATTTCTGCTATCAGATTTGAATATCTTGAAACAAAAGCTGGTTTGTTTGCAAGTCTGCATAAGAGTCAGCTGCAACAAGTCTTTTGGTCTTTGTGTAAGACGATAAAGAATTGTAAGATTTTGGAACTAGTTCAGTGACAAATTCAGAGGATGGGGTAAGCTACAGCTAGAATGAAGCTCTCCCCTTAAGGTTCCCATGAACACCTGTTTGTGGAAGATGCAGAATAGAGACTAATTATGGTTTTAGTGACTTAGAAACTTATTTTACCATAAATTTTCTACAATTAAAGCAGTAATTCATGCCAGTTTTCTCTAACATATTTACATAATTCTTTTCAATTTATTGCTTGAAAACTAGCCTATGGTATTTTATGCTTCTGGGTTCAAACTGTCGGTTCCTTGGGGACTGTAGAATTTTGTGTCTGAGTGGTTAAGCTTAATTTGGTCAATTTGTGAGAAAATTAGCATTCATGTACATATCAGATAGTTTCACCCTGATAAAGCAGGAGTTATGTACTAGTAGATGGAGAGAACCCAGCACAGTAGATTGCACAATTATGTCTGTTAGTGATATGTCCATGGGTACTTCCTTTGGCATTTCTCTGCCTCTCTAATTATAGGTGGATTTTGCCAAGATAGAGTGTAGCTAATAGCTACAACATCAAAAATATCCAGCCTTTAGCAAAATATATAGCATATTATGAGCTTCACACAGTTCAGAGACCTTTTTTTCTCTTGTGCATATCTAGGAAAAAGGCAGAAATTGCGTTTTCTTAAAGTGGTCATTTTTATGTACCTGAACATAAACTTTAATAGACATTTTGAAAAAGCAGAACTTAACAAAACTGCCTTTTCTGTACTCATTGATAACCAATCTATCAAAAAAATCTTTGAGCAGAGACTTGGGCAGCAGGTAATAGGAAAAAAAAAAGTAAACCTTTGATGCTGTAGTGCTATATATTAAAAAATTATTACCAGATTAAAAGTGCGTACTTAAAAAATTCAAAATAATCAATTCAAACACATGTAAGACTATTGAAGACACAGCTAGTGTACTTATCTTCAGATTTTCAACATAATATAAATATAAATTCAGACTGTAAACATGGATGGACAGTTAGGAATTTTCCTTCCTTGGCCTGTGGAAGTTCCATAAGCTGTGGATAAATTCCACATGTGTTGCTGAAACGTGTGTTGAACTTCAGCCAGTAGTTTAAGATTATGTTGAAGAAAATATTTCTAAAAGGTTTCAGATGAAGAAAAGTATTTGACAATCTGCAGAGGGCAGGAGGGTTGATTGGTAGGTCTGAGGATCAATACCAGAAGTGTTTTTTTAATTTGGGGATTTACTTTGACATTTGTTTTCATTGTGCAGTGTAATCCCCAGAAGCCAAAACTACTCTTGTTATAAAATGTCCCTGTAGACAATCTGTGAAAATCCCACTTGAAGATCAGTTTCTACAAGACTCAGTCTCTTAAATTTTTCTTTTCTTTGTCATAATTGGTGGGTTGACAGGATTGTTGCAGTGTTCTGTGCTCTAATATGAAAAAAAGATTCTAGTGGGTGAAACATTATCAACACAACTGTTATATGTAGTTGTCATGTCCTTTCTTTTGACTAGAGTGTTACATTATATGAATAAGTATAAAATAACATAATTTTTATTCCTAGACTATCCCAGTTATTAGTTTTGGATTTTTAGGCAAGTACACAGTATAATAGAATGTTATGTATAATTGTTAATACTACTTTTGCACTATTACAAGGACTTTTAGGGCATCCCATATTAGAAAGTCTGAATACTGACTTTCTCATCTTTTTCCACTTCTAACTGTTAAGTCAGAAAATTGATGTTTTTCAGTGTTGTCTAGGTAATGTTAATTCACTGGCTTCAGTTACCAAGAATAAAATCTAGACTTCTTGACTTGCAGTTTTTTAGAGATCTATGAACTGCGACTATTGAAAAGTTTTTTATGTTCCAAATAAATCAGTTATTGCTACTATGTGCTTTAATAAGTTTATTTTTTTAGTTGAAAAGGGCATATATGGCAAGGCACTGGAAGAAAAAGATCTTGTTAGAAAAAGCAAAACTGCAACAATAGGAAACAGGAAAAATTTAATGTGATACACCTTTTTTTTCTCCCCCTCAATATTTATGTAATAACTCACACATGCGGGACTCCTGTCGTCTCCAGGGGGCAATCACATTCAACATGCATCAAAAGAAATAGTTCACTTAAACCAACTCTCCCTACCCAGCAATAATTACCACAGGTTTACACTGAGATATAGTTGCAAAAGGTTAGTCAGTAGGGCATCTGCAAATCAAGTTATATGTCAACTCTACATCAATAACCTCATTATAATAGATGTTAGTATTTCAGCACATGACTGTCCAATATAGCATTCCACATATAGTTCATTTTTAACTTTTACATTGACTTATAGCTCATCTAATATTTTACTAACTTATGTATTTAAACACTCTATATTACATAAATTATAATCAATGACAAAAGCAATGATTTAGATTGAAATTCTGCAAAGTGAAATTGCAATAAAATGTCTGACCCTATTTGTGTAGCTGTCTTCAATGTAAGATGAATAGAGGATGTTTAACCCTGTAATATAAAAGAAGTATAATGGAAATTCATATTAGCAGTAGATTTTCCAAGCTAGGTGCTGCTTAATAATGTTACCTATACTTTTTTATTTTTGGCTTTTGCAAATGAAAGCTGTTTTCCTATATATAAAGTAGGAAAAAAGTAAATATGTTCTAAAAATACAGCTGATTACCTGAATTCTGCACAAACTCTCTCCATATACTTTCTCATATTTGTAGTTTATTCATGAACTATAACATTATTTTGCTGAAAGCTTGATAGGCTGGATGAAAATATAAAAAAGTTTTCAAAACCTTCTCGTGGTCTGCATGAAGCTCTGATTTTTAGCTTCATAATTTGGTCTTGTATTTACGTGGTTTGTAACCAGTGCTGCTGCTGTTTGTCACTCTCCATAGATCATTCTGAATAGCTTGCACGTCTGTTACTAATACATCTGGTCAGCAACAAAAGTTCTGCTTGAGTAAGTCTAAGTAGAATTATTTTGGTTGGTTGCTAATAAGCCGGATTTATACCATTTATACTTATCTTTCATTATGACTGTTCTGTAATAGCCTTATACACTGTTACTTACAGATTACCCTGTGTAAAGACTGGAAAGAGCAGGGAGGTGAAGCACCTTCATATATAATCCTGTCTAGAACACTCCTTCCTTGGAAATTATTCTTATTTATTGTAAATGCACCTCTGCTTTGAGGAGCTTTCATGAGAGAGTTTTCGTTAGAAAATTTGGAGTCCAAATTTCTTTGTAAGTTTAAAAAAAAATGATAAAAAAATTGAGTGTTCAGTTAAGACACTCCACATTTGACAAAGCATGCTTTATTAGTAGATCTCAGGGTATCTTAAAGAATAGAAGTGTAACCAATATATGGAAAGAAACTGAGGCACGAGAAATAAAGGTTGTGTACAAGGTGTTCCAGGTGGTTGATGACACCATTAAGGAGCATAGGTTTAGTCTATCCTATATACCCTTTATTGCCTGAACTCTTAACTCAGAAGATTTTCAAGTGGTTTTTTACTCATGATACTGAAAATGTTGCTAATGAATTGTTACTGATTGAGGTACTTAGTGCAGGTGAATTTGATATGATTTTTGGTCCAGTGAGCAATCAAAAGATTGTGTTTAGCATGTGAAAGACAAGGAAAATTACATACCTTATTAATTATTTTGCAATGACTAGGCAGTTTTACTACTCTTTCTCACCTACTTAGTGGATGGTGAATAATAGCTGCATATGAAGAAATAGAAGAGAGTACTCCTATTTGCAGTTCAGGTTTCTTTTACAGAGATGCAGCTGTTTTTTTAAGCAGGATTGTCAAGATAATCAGATAATTCAACAACAAACAACACTGGAGTGCAGTACATTAAATTTTATAGAAGGCTCTTCTTTCAAGTTACAGCAAGGGTGTACATAAAAGGCATTTCTTTGATCCTTTAATTATGTTTGTATTTTTCCATTCCTGCTTTTCCTTGGGAAAGTCTGTTTAGCTTTCCACATCTGACAAATGTAGGGAAATCCTTCCCTACAAATACTTTGGAGAAAGCTTGACAGGTTAGGGATGTTGTTGAAGTCCCAATGTTTTCAGTAAATAAATGTATTAATACAATTGGAGGTTTTTTCCATGACACCTGTCATAATTGTAAATAGGGGAAAATGAATTTATTTTAAAATATTAGTTTGATGTAGGTGAACTATAAAAACGTTAACTTTGAATCTGAAACCCAAAACTATGCCCAGAATGCAGATTTTTTCGTATTGCCTTGAGTTATTCTTTGTATTTCTGTGGATATTTTAGCAACATGAATTAGAAATGCATTTGTTCTTTAGTGGAGTGAATTTTTATTAAGCAGTATTATTTGGCATCAGCTAGTCACTCTTCTTTTCACAGTTGCATATTGGCATAATGAAAGCAGCATTTTACACCTACTCTTTAGCTGTCACATACCTTTGTCATATTGAGAAGTACCATAATTTAGCCATCTAGAAGTTATGACAAAGATAAAAGCCAGGTGTTTGTGATCCCCTCCTCCTCTTTGTTTTTTTAAACTTCAAAGGGACATTATAACAATGCGAGCAGTGTGTCACATGAGTGCTGTAGTCTCTTCATTTTGAAGAAAGAATTTCGTGTTTTCCTGCATGTGGGGTGAATTCCTGGCTCTAGTAAAGTTAATGGGATTTTTGCCACTGCCTTGTCAGACAAAGATTTCTCACATGAAGAGAAAATAATTAAAAAACCCCCGTTCAGACAAAAAATAAACTTAAAAGGTCATTGAGAAAGCAGGTCTCAAGTACAAATGGAAACAGTCCATTGTCATTCATCATTTACATCTGATCTGTTGATGTGAATTGTAATTTGTGAGAAAGTCCTTCTGCAGTCAGCTGTAAGGTTTGTCAAAATTGGCTTTTCTGTCTGGGTGTTCTTTTATAAGAACATTTGGCTGCCAAGTCCTAGCAAATGTAATTATTTCTCTTAATACAGACATTAGAAAAGACTGCTCAAAGGCTGCTGTCTGGTTCTCGTGCTTTCAGCATAGGCCTTGATACGTGATGGCTTTGTTAACCTTTTTCTTATGAAACTGATAAACTCTAAAATAATTAGTGCTATAAGCAGGATAACTGGTAACTTGAAGTCCTCCTTTGTCTCTTTTTTCTAACTGTGAAATAAGTGTATCATGAGAACACCAGAAAGCTATCATATAAAACTTCACCTAATAGCTTCCTACATAGAAACCTTGGCTGTGAATACCTTCGTTGGATACCTGGATGAAGGGATGCCAAATCCATTCTGGTGGATATGAATTATTGGCCATGCTTAGCTGCCCGACATAAGCTCACTTGTGTATTGTTGGTTCTCTAGGATGCTCTGTTACAATTTTCAACTGCAAATTTCATTCTTTCCTTACCTAATTGAAATGTGTCTGAAGTACCTGATAAATTAAAACACGAGCTATGTAGTAGACAGTCAGGTGAAATAATATATCTCACATCCTGAAGATGTTTCTTAAAAGCTAAAAGAGAAAGTTTTGTGTAATTGTTCTCCTGGACGATTCCACAAATTGTGATTTCCCTGTTCTTTGTACCTTGAAAAGCCAGGACATAATAACGTACATTTGAAGACACTTGAAGAACATTTATTTCTAGAGCTTCCCAGTGCAGAATTATCCTGCAATGGCACTGTCCTGGTCATAGTAAGAGCAGGAGGGACCAAATGCATTTTGGTACTCGTGCTGATCATGATAATGAGGAGGCTGCAACTGAATTTAGAGGGGATCTGGGAGGGAGGACTGGGAATGGGAGTAGACATGGGCTGAGCTGGGACCCAGGGCCTGAGGCAGGAGTGGGAAAGGTGGGGGCTGGCACAGGGACTGGCTGGGAGCTGGGTCAGGATCATGGCAGGGATGCAGCTCAGGGGCTGCAGCTTGTGCTGGGGAGTTGATGTCTGAAGCTGCTGCTGAGAATCCCCCTGGCACACATGGACAGAGGAATCTCTGAGGAGCCTGGGCTGGGCAGGAGGGCAGCTGCTGAGGGATCAGAGCCCTGTGGAGGGGGGACACAGGCACCCCATTGCTCACTGCCAGGTCACAGGGAAGGGCAGCTGCTCCTCAGGGACCCAGCACGAGGCCACCCAGGCATGTGATCAAAACGTGGGGTGGAAGGGCTGGGTGCTGACAGCAAGGTCTGTCCACAGTCCCAGCCAGGACTAGTGGTGGACTGGGACCAAGGACCATTGGGATACCCAGTCAGGAGGAACAGGAGATGGGGCCAGAGGCTGCCATGTAACCACCAGGTCCCTTCAAGAGATGAAATGCTGACAACGGAGGGCTGACCTCCAGCTGGGGAACAGGGATGTAGGTGGTAAACCTACACCTGTATCAGGTACACTGTGTCCTTCACCTTACTCTTGATTTGACCTAGTTATTTCATACAGAAACCTAAAAAAAACCCCAAATAAAGAGTAGGAATACATCAGTCTGTAAGGGGGAACTGGAGCCTCTGTACATCCTTTGCTCTTTCTCCACTCCTACTATTTTAGCCTAGCAGTGACTGCCAGAAATATCCTGTACTGCTGAGGTGCATCTCAACTGAGAACATCACTCAAATACAAAGCAAAAGCCTCAAGATCAAAAAGGGAACATTTTACGTATAAATAATGATTTAATTTAAAATAGTTGAGTAGTATTCATTCAATTTAACCATTTTAAGTATTTGAAGTGTTACTATGTGGTATATTTATTTTCCTTATCTTTTACAATGAAGAGCTATTGGGTTAGTATTGCTAAATGCAATTTCTGAGAAAGGAATAAGAAATTTAAGTGGGTAGTCTTGAAATTTGTTGGGTGCACATGTATTAAATTATCCTCCATGGGTTTTACCACATGTGCAGTGACTGTTCATTTGTTCTCTAACCCAGATATAGATAAAGCAAATATAAACCTGTCTCTTCCAGCAATGTTCTGAAGATTCTGGTGTCTCTGATAGGGTCTGTGTTTTGTTTTGTTGTGCTTTTTCTTAATTTTTTTTCTTTTTTCCCCTCATATTTATTGTTCCCAAGACTAGTTCTTAAGAAATAGTATAAAACAGCTGGCCAGATGTTTCAAGTAGTGATTGAAAGTCAGTAAATTGGGCAAAATGTAACGATAGTATTTGTGCCTTAAAAGAAAGTGTAATCAGTAATAAATTCAGTGAGCTAGTAAATTTTTTTCAGAATGTTAGGATGCTGTAAAATAGCTCAGTATTTACGTGAAAATTTGAGATATTTAGCACAGAATATGTATTCCCAAAGAAAAACAAACATTTCCACTACCTTTTTGATGTAATTGAACAAAATTTAGTTCATAATATGAATATGTGAACTTATACACACTAGTATGAATCCAGAACACCATGAATTTATTTCAGTTTAAGAATTATGTAGACTGCTTCCATAAGTGTAGAAGGGGGTATGTGTTTTCTGTGAAGTGTCTCTACTTCATAAAATTAATATTTGAAATATGAACAAATGGAAGTTTGCTTAAGAGAACATGAATTTTCTGAGGCTTTTAGTCGTAGTCATACTCAGCATCCATATTGCTGTTACATGTCAAAAAGTGTTTAAAAAAGACAGTCAAAGAAGTAAAACCTTTTACAGGCATCATGAAGGCTATTTAAACACAATTATATTGGCTCAGAGGAAATGGATACCTCCTATCAAAAACTGCTTTAAGATGGCCAAACAGAAACCAGCGCAGTTAAACAGCAAGATAAAGGAAGCTATCAAAAAAAAACCAACACCAAAAAACCAAAAAACTTTTCCAAAACTGAAATTTGTCGAGTTGAAAAAACCAGGATCATAAACCCCAGCAAGTAAAAAAAGCAGGTAGGCCCTGAAGTGCATGAAGCACAATAAGGAGTAAGTCATGAAATGGACTCACAGTAGTAATTTCCCAATGTGTCAGAAGATGGAAGCCTGCCAGGGAATCTATAGAGCCAAAGATAATCAAGGCATATAAAGAGAGCTTTCAAAAAATAGGGTCATGAGGTCAAAAAAAATGAAAGAATTTTCTTTTTCCTGTATTCACAGTAGAGGAACTTGGGTTGGTTCTGCTTATAGAAATACTTTTTATGGACAAAGTATTGGAAGATGTATCTCAGAGTGCGGTGATAGCAGAAGGGGTTACCCAACAGTTACTAAAATTAAAAATACCATCACCAGAGGATCAGCAGATCAAAGTATAATTCAGGTTGAAAGATACCATCGAGTTCAACTTCTTCCTAAAAGTAGAGTGAACTTGCAGTCAGGCCAAATTCCTCTCAGTGCCAAGCAGTTTTCATTCTGAACTTCTTGGAAGTTAAAGGTGAAATATGTGAATTTCTAACTTGCTTAAGGACTGGAGGGTGACTAATGTGACATCTGTTTCTAAAAAGAGTTCCATGTAACTTTTGGAAAACTACCTCCACATATGATATCTATATTGGATAAATCAACAGAAATTGTTTTTATAAGAAGTAGAATTAGAGGGCACATGGCCAACTAATTTCCCAACGTAGTATGTTGGTAAAGAGGCAAAGTGCTTTTCCTAAAAATTAAGTAATTCAGAAGTCCCTTAATCTGTGTTGCGACTGTTCACTGTGTTTTTAAAATTCCTTAAAAAGAGTAAATATTTTAAAGAAATTCAGCAGCATCTACTTGAAGACCAAGGGTTGTTTCTTTGATTGTGCCTCCCTGCGAACTCATAGGACACTGGATAGTATATAAAACAAACTCCATAAGAGTAATTTAAAACAAAAGATGACAAACTGTCATAGAATAAGAAAGCCATTAAGATATGAAGCTATGTAATCATGTTACTAAATGCAGTACTGATGGCTAAAAGCTTAAATGTTGCAGGGAAGTGTGTAGTGAAAAAGGTTATGCAGAACAGAAATGAAAAGTTTGGCAAACTCAGGCTGATTTATGATGGTAGGAGGAACTCTGCGGGTTTGCATGGTTTTGACCCTAAACCTGCAAAAATATGTTGGATTTGGCAATGTTTCACTTGGAGTTTTTGGCTTCCTTCAAGCCCAGAAGTCAAAGCAACATTTGGGACATGAACCAAAGCCAAGGAAAAGGTTTGGATGAACCATACATACCATAACAGCCAAGTTTCACACAACTCTAATTTTCGTAATGGTTTTCCCCTTTCTTTGTTTCTTTACACTTTTTTCCAGACCTGCTTTTCTATTTCTGAATCTTAATGGATAGGGGTCCCTATACCCAGTAAAAGCCTTTTTACTGTGTGTGCATGAGGAGATGAGAACGGAGAGCTCAGAAGTTTTGTCTCTCATTTTTGTATTAGAGTGGAATTTGAACAGAAATGTTGCAGATACCATCTGAAATGATGAGATGTCTTCATGCCCATTTTGGAAATGCTTTATTTTGTCTTTCTGGTGGAAGTGATAACGTTGGATGCTTAGCCTTCCTTGTGTGTGTGTCAGATTACAAAATGACATAAGACATCGAGAACACTGAACAGTTCAAGAAAAGGATATAGTTTGGCTTCTTTCTATCACCTATTAACAAGTATCTCTTAAATCTGCTAATGTAAATAGCAATTTCCATGAAGGCAGATGCGCCTGTGCAGTAAATGGTGCGTGTTCTGCATCTCATTTGGATCTCGTGAAACTGCGGGATACGATATGTTCAAGCTGCTGATCTGAGAAAGTGTCTCAAATCCATAGTCTTTGTGTGCACATCAGACACTATACATATGGCAAATGATAAACATACCATATGGGATTTGGGAAGCTGAGACTATCAAATTCCTATCCCATTATTTTTTCTTACATTGTATGGTAAAATCAAAAACATATTATTCTTCACATTATTAAGGGGTTATGTTTGTGGCCCCATTTATTAGGTTACAAAACTGATCATGCTTTACGCTTTCCTTTCACCTAAAAATTTTCCTGGTTACACTCAGGTTGTCATTTAAAAAAAAAAAATAGGGGGTGGGTAGTGCTTGTGAAATTTGCAGAGTCTGGCCAATTTTTGAATTACAGAGTTCTGAAAACTTTGCCTGTAACCTTAGCCAAATATTACAGCTTGAAGCAGCTGAGCTTAAGGTTCAGTTTTAAAACTTAGTTTTCCAGAATTTTATTGTATGTATTGTGAAGGTATTATCTGGAAAGAATAGTTTCAGTCCTGACAGTATTGTGACTATATATGCAGTTTCATGATAGTTTTATTTTCTATGTTGGTTTAGTGGACTGGAATAACTTAGTATCCTCAGCCAAACTGCTTAGATTTTTATGTAAAAATTATAAATTTTGGATTTCCTTCTCCACTTACTTTCAGATGACAATTATTTTCATTTTCAAAGGAGATTGGAATTACTTACTCTATTGAAGAGTGACCCAAAATTGAAATTAGGTACTTTGTTGAAGAAATGTGAATTTGCACTAGGTTCATGATTCATCTTTGAACTCTTCTATTTCTTGAGCAACCATTTATCTTCAGTTCATCAAACAGAAAGTGATAAGGCAGCTACTATAGTAACCTATGGTAATAGGAACCTGTGGCAGGGACTAGGAAACAAAGCTCCTTGAAAAAGTCAGGAATTTAGGGGAGGGAGAAGAGAGATTTTCTTACTCTGATGTCTCTCTGTTAGATTTTTCAAGGGAAGATTAGATTTTTGCCAAAAGATCTGTGTGCAGTTTGTAAGCAGTAGGAACAGGGCTGGGAAATGCTTCTTACATGTGGAATGTATAGCTATTTCTTTACATGAAGATGCTGCAGGTTTTCCTTCTAGACATGTCATGTTAATGCTGAAGAATATGCGGAAAAAATTATATTCTGCCCTTATTTTCTGTTCTTCACAGCAGCTTTCTCTCCAGCAGAGAGAAGGTTCTGTCTGCACGTGGCCTTTATGTAGATTTAGAAGCACGTGAAAGGCTTCTGCACTCTCATACTGACACTTCTGACAGTTTGGCCCCGTTAACAGACATTTCATCAGTGAGAGGGCTCCCTGAAAACTGTACAGGAAAGAAGAGTCAGACATGTAATACTGTAGTCTTGGGGGATGTGGGATAAAAGTTTCTGAAGAGAGGTAGAATACTAGAAATACGAGGGAGTTATATGAAGTATCAGGCTACCAACATAAAGACTCTTAAAATTAATTACTTTTTCACTTACAGAAATTCTTCCTGTTAACAGTGCCAGTGTCTGTTTCTTTGGAAAGCACTAGTTAGGGCCCCAATACAAACCTCTAACTTTTGATAGTGGGCTTAACTTTGTGCAGGGTGCTTAGCTAGGAAAGTTAGGGCTGAATATAAGAAACAGAAATGACATCAAGAATCAAAATTTCCACTTCATACATGATGACCTGATTTCATCAGTTGAGCTGAGATTGAAGAACATTGACTGTAAACTGTACTTTTTCTCATTGTATACTCATTAGTAAAAGGTACAATTATGTTAGAAAGGAGGTTGTCTATAGGGTGGGTGACACCATATACCAGAGCTGACTGGATTCCTTAATCTGAAAGCCTGTGGGCCAAAAAATGATGGATGGGAGTCACAAGACTTACACCTTGGAAAATCAAAAGTAGAAGTAGAAGATGGACTCTTGACTTTGTTTACCAAGTAGGAAATGACTCTATCTCTGGGGGCTCTGTGGGTGAATCTGCTTTACCCCTGGAGCTGGCACATAAATCAATCTCATCATTTTAGCTGGTTCTTTTCCTTCCCAGCCAGGGATTCAGATTACCCAGCTGTATCCCTACTGCAAAGCACTGTTATCAGTTGTGTAATGAAACCCTATCATGAGAACTTTATTTGACCCATCCACTATATATGTGGCTCAAGAGTCACAGTCTGGAGACCCATTTCACATGCAGCTAAAATGTGGCTTAGGATAAAAAAAGATAAGCATGTATAAATCTCTTAGACAGTAAAAAAAAAATCAAAATTCCAACTCGAACAAGCAAACTCTTATAACTAAAAAATTAAGCATCTCCTGCTCTTAGTGAGAATGAATTTGGACCTGAAGTTTAACTGAGCTTAGCTTGAATCCTGTTAAATTTATCCCATAAAAATGAAAGAACAACTCACTGACTTCATTGGCCCTTTACTTATACACAACTGCAATAATAAGAAATTAATTTTTGAATATCTGCAAAATATGTTTACAGGAAGAATTAGCTGGTGAGAAAACAAGCAGAAGTAAAACTGATCTAGAAGGAATGGTAGGCTTTTACAGTATTTTGGGGGAATCTGCCCCAACAGAATCATCGAGAATTTTTTCATAGGCTGTAAGAAAGGTAAAATTAATGTTTTAATGAACTATAGTTCCCAGAATGACCCCAGGACTGCAAAGATGATCCATTTCTTTCTGCAGGATCCTAAAATTGATACTGGTTGAAGGCAGTGAAATTATCAGGCAAAAGCTGAAAATGTGAAAAGGAACTTGAACACCCAGTGAATGGTGCTCCTGGGCTGCGGTACTGCCCTGTCTCAGAACTCTGAGACATTCAATGCACACGTAATATTTAAGCAAGGAGGATGTGCTTTAACTGCTGCAAGGCTACACAGAGTCAATTGCTCAGTTACTTCAGACTTAGGTAGTAGAAGATTAATATAATAAATTTAAGACCCCTGGTTTACAACCTTTTGCATACTACCAGTTAGCTCTGTACTTTCTAAAACACTATGGAAATATGTACAAGAGTGTTTTAGAATAGCTGGAACTGCAGGAAAAAGCCAAAAGTATTATGCTTGGATCTTTTTAAGAGTCTGTGAAAGAAATTTAGTTTTTATAGAGCTTTTTAATTTTTTTTTTTTTTTTTAAATCTTAAGTCTGAACAAAAGCCTTAAACTTTTGTACCTGGAGAAAAATTAGTATAATTTTCTCTGTTCTCCTCCACCCCCTCACCTCCCCATATACTACAACACCACATCCTGAACATGAAAACAACTTCACTGATTGCCTGTAAAAGCCCAGAGTAAACTCTAGACATCAAGGCCCATAATACAGCCAGCTGGGGTCTTACTTTCCAAGGAAAAAATCCAAAATGGCAGCTCAGATGACTTTGTTTCATGAGTCATCTGAACTGTGGTACGGCGTCTTTGGAGAAAAATGGTTTCCTGAGATTTTCATGTGATCATTACAGTTGAGTAAGTAATAATGTTTGTAATGATATGGCATATATACATTTTAAATTCCAGTGTTGTCAAGGAAAAATGTGCATTGCATTAGTGTAACATATTGTGATTTACAGTAGGGCACTTCTGTCCACATTACTGAATACCAGAGGACCAAGAGTGTCTGTCGGTTCTTATCTATCTACTCACAGCTGTATTTAAGCAACTAATACCCATTTCTATAAACAACTTGATTTATGGACAAAGTTGGCCACTGAGAAGTAAAGTTTTCCTGAAGGGTAGGAGACATGTCATTCTTCTTCGGTTTAGTGGGGAGATCACGAACGTCCGGCTCCTGTCGTGCCTTTTGGTGTTCAGTATTAACCATTTTACTCTCCATACTTGTGAGTCCTTTTAAATGTATAATATATTTTTTCCTAAATATTTATTTTATTTTTATGAAACAGGGAAGTGCTTTTAGTCCTTCTATTCTAGTTACTATAGTTAACTCTTTGATACGCTTTCTTGATTTTAAGTAGAAACATAAAGGAATTTAACTTACAGTTATTTTTCTATTTTGGAACCTCAGTTGATTAAGAGCTAGAGTTGTCTTGGCAAGAATGTTTCCTTCGCTCCATGCAAAAGAATGACTGAAAATTTTCTTCCAGATGAATGAATCTTTCTGTGTTTTTCTAAGCACTTTTTAACCTGGGTGTTTTTGGGTTTGTTTGTGGGGGGTTTATTTATTTATTTTTAAATCTGATTCCATGTAAGGTCATGCATTACATTTCTAATGCTCACACATTTCTAATGGGTGACCTGTGTGACATACCTGAGTGGTTTTTAAGGTATTTCCCCAGAATGACTAGTAGACTCCAAGCTATGCACAGCAGTAACTTTAATTCATGTCTGCAGTTTTTGTGATTGGTCCCCACAACTTGGGTGCTCATTCTGTGATTCTTCTTCACAGCTACCCTCTGTGGGTATTAGTATAATAACTCTGCCTTCCTGATGAATTGAGAATGAATTGGTTGCAGCAGTGTTTTCAAAGAAGGAATCATCAGCCTTGGCACCATCCCTGCCCTCCTTTCATGCAACTAAACTCGTTAATCTTTGCAGCGTAAGAACTGGAAATATGAGATACATCTACTTCATTTTTTTTGTCCTGGTCAGCAGAAAAAAAACCAACAACTTAAAGCAAAATAATACAAGAATTGGTGCATGA
This sequence comes from Pseudopipra pipra, assembly GCF_036250125.1. Taxonomy (NCBI): domain Eukaryota; kingdom Metazoa; phylum Chordata; class Aves; order Passeriformes; family Pipridae; genus Pseudopipra; species Pseudopipra pipra. The sequence continues at coordinate 13,407,376 of NC_087559.1, forward strand.
AAAAATAAGATTAGGCAGAGTGTTTTTTCTCAGTATACTGTCTCAGGTTTATCAGTGGGTGGCTTTAGGGACCTTTTGAGCTGGAAATAGCATATATATTGTCATGTTTAGAAGCCATAGAACTTAATAAAGCATTTAAAACTTCTAGAAAGTCATTTTGGGTCTGAGAATCACCCTAGATCCTTGAGCTATGCAGCTTAAAATGTCATGTTAAGAGTTTTTCCTTTTATGTGGTTTTTAAGCCTGTTGCCTAGTCATGTCCTTAGGTGCCCATAGTTCTTTAGCTGTGAGAAATGGCAAACAACTATTTGTTCACCTTCTCTATAGCATTTATGCTCTCCTGCTTCTTTTTCAATAGTGCATTTTCCAAGCTGAAAAGTCCTGCTTGAAATCCTGCCTTTCCTCTTTGCAGATAGCTTTAAGTTGTTTGTCTTTTTTAACTGGGAGAATAGATTCTTTTCAAATTATTTTTGGCACATGTGGAACATTTTGTCTAGCAATTGATTGGTTCACGTTATGCTACAAATAAGATAAATAAGTTTTATATAAATTTTAAATCAAAATATTCTAGAAAACAGGTCCAGAAGGGATGCAATGGTGTCTTTTAGTGCATTCATAGTCCAAAGTGAGTGTCAATTATACCACTGTTGTTTCTGAGAGAAGTTTGTCTAGCTTGCTTTAGTGACATACATAATAACCTTGTTCATAATTCATAGTCCACAGGTATTAAAAGATTTCTCTATTATCTTAACTTAGTCTGTTTTTCTGTAGTTTCAGGCAGTTATTTCTTCTCTTATCCACATTGGACATAGTGAACTCACTTTTTTCCTCTCATTCTTTCTGATGGCCTGTAACCGTGAATGCATATCATGTTCCTTAGTTTTCTCTTCTTGAAGTTGATAGACCCTAATTCTCTCAGTCTTACCACAGAGGTTATGTTTTCTAGTTTTCTTATTGTCCTTGTTGCTTTTCTTTGTAGTCTTTCCAGTTTGTTCACATCTTTGAGTGGATAAAATTGGATCCAGTTCTCCTGCTGAGATCTTGCCAGCGCCAAAGAAAACAAAAGGATTACTACTATATATACATCTCTTCATAGTGTGTTTTTTGCAACAACATGACACTATTGACTTGTCACCTTAGTGTCTTGATCCTTTTCTTTAGTAGAAAAAGACAACTTCTTAATCAGTTATTTCTCTTCCTGGATTTGTGGAGTTGATTAATTCTTCTGAAGTGTATGACCTTGCTTTTCTCCCTATTAAATAGCATGATTTTTTCCCTGCTCAGTTCTCAAGTTTGGCAAGATATCTTAATGCTGTGTTTTTTGTGTTTTTGTACTGATTCTTTCTGCAAATTTTTAATCTTATTCTTTGGAGTTATTAAAGAATTGAATATCATATGACTGCAAAATTCCATTTTTTAAGCATCCTTCTAGTTTAACAGTGAAGTTTTGGTGGCTCATCACAGTTTCCCAAGTAGTTTGGCATCCATGTTATGTTACTTTCATTTGGCTTATATTTGTCTTTAGCTTGGTTATGTGAGTATCTTGAGATTTCTTACCTAATATGACTGCTACTCTTGTTCTTCAATAAAGCCAATTGCTCTGTCATATGAGGACATTAAACAGATACAGCTTTTTGAGAAGTTTTTGAGGTGCTGATTCTTATAGGTGCCTAAAAAGAGTCTGAAGCAGATTACTTGGTCCAGTAAGTCTCAGAGTCAAAACTGACTTATCCATAATTCTCTGGTCTTCCTTTTTTTTCTGTTAAGATCAAAATTATATTTGTCATTCCTTAGTTTTTTGGTATCACAGTTGTTCCCCAAGAGTTCTCAAAAGCCCTTTTGTTTTCAACAGTTCTGAGATTTTATCTGCCATTTCTATTCCTTGGGCAATATCTGGCTAATAAGAAAACATCCCAGTGTTAATTTTACTTGCTATTTGATCAGCACTACTCTTGAGTAAAAGGTGATGTAAAAGAGCATCAGCCTTTTGGTGGTCTTGGCATAATCATTTAATAAATTTACAGATGTGTAAGAGAGAATAAGCTTAATAGAGGCAAGCCTCATTTAGTATAGCTTTAGTAATTTTGTTGGTATGTGAGTTTATTCATGACATCCTTTTAAAAGTTTGCAAATAAAAGGGATAATGCTGTCTCATCTAGTACAAAATGCTTGGACATTAAAAGGCAATAGGATATTAGAGAATCCATTTCATAATTATGATGGTTAAAGATCCCAGTGGGGTTTGATATCTACCAGCATCCAGTAATTTTAGCAAAGACAGGTGGTAAAGGATGGGGGAAATATAGTTGTAGCCTCAGGCAGATACTCAGCTCATGCAGCTGTTTCATGCATTCTGGCAACATGACTCAGTCAAAATCAAATAACATTCCTTATGCCAATATTTCTTACCTGCATATGAAACCAGTTGTCTTTCATTTTGCAAAAACATGATAATTCAAAGAGCATTAAAAAAATGTACTGTTTCTCACACAGAATTTATATCTTGCAGCTGCACACTAATCCAAGTGAAATGGCGTAGAGTTTCACTTTATCAGCCAATCATAACTTTAAACTGTTTTTACAATTCATCGTACAGGTTTTAAAGCCAGATTTAAGTCTGTATATGAAAAATAGTCTACTTGATGTATGAAACCATAGATTAGTCAATATGTATTTAAAGAAGTACTTCAGTAATAGCAGAAGAATGACTTCAGAGAATTTACGGACTAAACGCTGAATGATACACATGGAATGTAAATGTAACGCCGTCAGTACATTTGGGACTATATGTGAAAGGAGGAGCTGAAAAATATTGTAGAATCATTGAATATGCTGAGTTGGAAGGGACCCATCAGGATCATTGAGTCCAACTCCTGGCCCTGTGCAGGACACCAAAGAATGACTCCATGTGCCTGAGAGCATTGTCCAAATGCTTAGTTTATTAGCTAAAATAATCTCTGATCCCGGTACTCTTTTACAGCTGGCATATTTAGATTATTAGTCTATTCTATATCACAGAATCATAGAATCATTTAGGTTGGAAAAGACCTCTAAGATGACAGAGTCCAACTGTTAACCCAGCACTGCCACTAATTTAAAATTTTGTCTTTCACGCCCATATTGTTTTAACATATTTTTGGTTGTTCTTCGTCAATGTTTTTGTTCTGTACAGGCTCAGAGAAAGTGATAAACTACTTAATATGTGAAAAGGTTTTTTTGTATTCTTAGAGGGTTTTGGTACTGCAGAAATTATGTACAGTAGAAGTTACAGCAGTGATTGCTTGAGTGACTGTCATGACCTCCATTTACACAACACATTTAAATATACTCACACTTAGGAACACTCTCTTGCACTATGTTGCTAATAAACTCTAAGTATTACTTAGAAAAGACAGTTCCCAGGAATAAAAAACTGTTCAAGTTTTATACCTATTCCATCCTTTAAAATTCTGTTTATTGTGCCAGATACATTTTGTAGTTGATGCCAGTTATTTGTCTATTTTTGCTGTCATCAAGCTGTTAAACATTACTATTCAGCTTTTTTTTTGGTATGAAAAACTCCTTTCCTATTTCAACTTTGTTTTTTAGATGTAATTTCCTGCTATAACAATATTTTCTGGAAAAAAAATCAAGAATACCTAAATACCTTAAACAGGTTTTACAAGTTAGCAATTCTGCTGTAATTAGGCTTCAGGCTACCTCTGGCTCCATGGATTTAAAACTATCAGAGTTTACTGTTTTGTGAAAAATATGTTTTACTTTGTTTGGACATGCTTGTCATAAGTTTCTCAGTATATCATTATACTTTAAAACCTCCCACTGGCAGCGTCTGGAAGGAAAAAATATAGTGTAAACTATAGAAGACCTAATGGCAGCTTCCTGCCAACGTTCATTCTTGAATCAACAGTGTTTGTTTTTGTTTTTGCTTTTGTGAAAATATGTCACAATCTAGTCTTTCATATAAGTTTGCTATTTTTTATCAACCTATTAAAGCATATATCCACATCTTCTACTTTCCCTTATTTTTTCTCCTTTTCATTCCATGATATCTGTGTTTCTGGTCATACCACCAGTGAGTGTTTGCACACATAAATTATACACCTAAAACCACTCATCACTAGAAAATTTATTACTTCTAATATCTTTCTCATGAACAGTTGTGTTTATTTCTGAGTTGACTTCTCTGGTAAAGACAGCAATGCTCTTAGCTTTGGTTCAGTTCTTTGTTTTTTCAAGACTTTAGATATTACAGTGTATATAGGACCATGTGGGCTTTTAACCATAAGCCTGCACCGGGAATATTTAAATGGGTTTAGTTTATAAATGCAACTCTGAGTAAAAAATAATAGTAGATTGCTATCTGTATTAACTATACTACTTCTACTCTGCTGAAGCAGGGGGCAGTACATGGGAGCAGAATGAATCCTCCTGTCAGAGCATATAGTTGGCTTTTTTTTTTTCCCTTTGAAACCCTGTTGGGAGAAGGCAGGGAGCAGGAGGAAGGTTGCTGTCCTTTAAGATAAGGAACTTGAGTTTTCTTTCCTCTGTCCAGGAAACTTATGTTACTTGGTTTGGTAAATCTTTTATCTTCTGGGTCTTCTTTTGGCAGTTTAACTACTAACTTTACTTAATTAAAGGAGAGACAGATACCACAGATACTTGGAAAAGTAGATGCTCTTCTTTCCTCTTTAAAAAAAAAAAAACAAAAAAACCAAAACAAACCAAAACCCACAAAACTTCTTTAAGCATTCTTTGCCAGTATTTTGGCATGTTTTTGAATATGAAATACCTGCTGATTTGTAGTATTAGAAAAACATAGTAAGTTAATAGTAGTTATTATTTATATTATCTCATGTTAGTGCACATTTATAGCAGTGAGGGTTACTCTTCTGTGATGGTTAATTTTCCCTCCTCTGGAGGGAGAATGTTGTATAACATTACATGAAGTACCATGAAAGATTAAACTATATTCATAATGCAATACAGTAGGATACCAGTTATTCAAACAACTTGTATCACACTACATTTGTCTGGGTGACTCATGGGTTTGTGTTATGAGGAGTCACTGTCAGACAGGAAGACATGTACAGCAGGGAAGTTTGGATAACCAGGATCATACTGTGAGTATTTGGGTTTTTTGTTGACCAAATCCATTATATGTAGAAAGGCTATATTTCTCTTTTTGTTCATTTATAGAAACCCTCTGTAAGATTATGCTATCACATGAATTTACTGAACAGATGTTGTATTATAAGCCATTACTTTTGATCTTGTCATGAGCAGTAGATATTAGATAAGTGGCACCAGCAAAAAAAAAGACTCCAGACTGAAAAAGCCAACTTAGAACAAGAGAATTGTTGAGCTCTACTTTTGAATAATAATTTTATTTACTCATTGTAAACACTGTTTCTTAAAAGGAAAAAACAAGTAAACCCTTAAGTTTTAAGTGTCCAGCTCTCTTCCTATATAAGAAAATATTCAAAACGTGTATTTGCTAACCTTGAAGTGCTATTTTTCTCAGTATCCCTTATACCAATCAAGAGGAAGAAAAATCCAATTTTCTGTAAAAAATGCCTGCTGTTGTCTAAACTGCATTGCCTGAATGAATGAGAATTATTGAAATCTCCTGTAGTTTCTTTTGCTTTGTAGGTGTTTGCTGTGGAATTAATCTTAGAGAGGAGAAGGAATTTAGTTGTCATTTATGTGTGTGCTCACTGAAGTGATTTTGGAGGTCTTATGTATGCACCAAGAAACTGGAGAAATTAGATATTTGGAAATGGAAATTGGTGGTCTTCCAGGCTATATTGGATCTAAAAGTGCTAAATCCTTTAATAAATAAACCTTGATTCAGACTGGAATGTCTTGGCTTGATCTTAAAGGTGATATTATGAGGGACTTCTAGCTGTTGACTAGCCTCAAAGATAATTATCTACACATTCCAATCTTGTTCTGCCATCAGCAGTGTCTGAGGCCTAAATGGAGCAAGTGTTATTTCCACTAGAAATATATTATATTTAGACTATCCTTGTTCCCAAAGATTTTAAAAAAATATTTGTATCTGACTGGAAATACAAAGAATAAAATAAATAACTAAATGATCTCCTTAGAGTCCTGTCAGCTTAACACAGGAGTCATAATTTCGGTCATTGTAGATAGTTTTCTAACTGTGACATTGTGTGTTGTAAGCACAGTTATATTGTTGGTGTTACTACTTTTGCTGGGCTGTAGATGAAAGAATAAGTTTTTCTTTGTGGAATATTTTGGAGGGGACGTCTCTTAAAACATCAGTACAATGTAAATTTTATTTACTGTATCATGTACTGGCTCTAATTTGAGACACTGAATAGCCCATCTGAAACAGGATATATGCTATTTAAGCATTAGAGGGTCATGTTCCAGTGTCAGGCATCTTGAAATGGGTGGAAATGCTCTTCTGCCTTAAAAAATCAACACCTTAATTCATAGTACATAGCTGTTAATACATGATAAATCTAAGAATATTTTGTTTGTTTTGCAAGTTCTGCTTGCACAAGTGATTATATAAATTTGCTTCTTTTAAGGACTGCTGGGTACGGTAGAGACTTCTGTAATGAAGTATATCTGTGGGACAAAAACTGTACAAAGAAAAAGAAAGCAAGCCTAATTTATAAATACTGTTTAAATATGTATTTTTGTGAACATGCTCTAATACAGTTTTAAAGTATCCTCGCTTGTGGCATTGTGTGTTCCATGGATGTGGACGCCAGATCTTAAAAAATACTTCAAACGTACAACTTGATGTACAACAAATGTACAACACAGTCATCTGCATTCGCTGAAACCAAGCCTGTCTTTGAAGAGAGGCATTTAAGAATAATAAAAGATATGTCCCAGTGAGAGTTATTATACAGAATATGGACAGTGGCAAGAGAGTTAGTTTACATGAAAGGTCAAACAGATCCAAAATAAAGTTCTCATTGAGGCCAGTTTAATCCTTCCATCCATAAGTTTTGTTAAGTCCTGACACTTAGCCCATATATTTTGCCTCAAAATAGAGTGAATAATATCAACTTGTAGTTCTGCATGTTTTCTGTTTATACTCTCCTGCCTGTTGCCTCATGTGGGAAGAGGCTTGAGAGACTCAGAAGGAAAACAAAACTCTTAGCTGAGGAGTAAAAGGCAGCTTGTGTTAGTTAAAGATTCTGACACTACTTTTCCTTTTTTCATCTGGTGAGAAATATTATCGGTCTCATCAAACTTTGTCTAATGTATTTAGCTTGCAAAAATATTTATACCTGTATAAAAGGCCTTTATAAAGCCCATTGCTTCAGTATCTAAATAATGTCCATACAAGAACAGTTAAGTAGTAAAATCTTCGGTAAATTCCATAGAGCAATTATTATGGTTCAGGCCAAGGCTTTATAGTTTAATTTTTCTTAATTTTCTTATTATAAACTGATTATTGCTTTATTGATAGGGAAAATTTCTTCATACTGCCTAAATAGAATTCCTGTATCCACTGAGGCTGCCTTTCATAAGGATTCCTTTTTTAATGTAATGTGAAGTGCAATTTAGGAAGCACAAAAGCTCTACCTGAATATTGACAGTTGCTGTTCTTCAGGAGGAATTCCTGCTGACAAATTCTGGGTCGATATTTTTGCTCCATCGTGTGACCATTCCTGGCTTATCATGTGTTAATAATGGAGTCCAGTTGTCAGACATTTTGTTGTCCCCTGGAGGCCTCCCTTGACTGTCCTATGGGTTCCCCTATCCTGGAAAGACTCATAAGCACTACAGTTCTCTTCCTATTGACTGGTCTCTTCCTGAAGTGGCCCTCCAAAGCAGATTTTAATTATTTTATTTATTATTGTGCTAGTGGTAAGCTTGTGTTGCTCATGTTCATTCCATGTCTGAAACAATTAATCAGCTGTTTGTAGTCCTGTTCCATATGCTCTCCAGTACTTCCCCCATGGCTCTGAAGAAATTTGAGTGATGATGTAACTACCAATTGTTATACCAAGTGTTGCAAATTTTCTTATTAAGAGTGATTTGCAGGTGGGTGTGCCAGAGCTAAAACTTGGCTCTTCCATGACAGATATAGTTGACTTTTCTTAAGATTATTTATGTAATTCATATTGCACTATATACAATATGAAATAATATTAGTTTTTAAGTAGGTAGCACATCCATGCTACTGGGACTTTTGTAGGTGTGCCAAGCCAATAAAATATTACATAAATAACTTTATACTAAAAATGCCATAGAGTTAAGTAAACAGGGAAATACTATCTGCAGTAAGAGAAGATATGTCTTCCTTGGGCATTCAGTACTCACAAGAACACTATGTTAAAAGTCACAGAATTAAAGATGGTATCAAATTTCTTTGGTGCAGAAGCTATACCTTATCTGTTACGTGAATCTTTATTTATCTTGCTGCTAATTAATATTATTTAGCTTGGTTCAAACCTTGATAAGAAATTGTATTTTCTGAGATTTCTCACATAAAAATATCCAAGTTTTTTCATACAATAACATTTTCACTCTAATAAATCTTACTTGCTGTTTCACAATATGTAAGCACATTGTAGGGTGTGGAAAAGCTTTTATGTGCATAAACTACCTGTTTGCAGAAAGGCTTTACACACACCACATGAATCCCTGCTGCTTTTGGATATATTCTAAGGGAGAAGCATTTCTAACTTTAATAATATATTGAGATTATGGATTAAAAGCAGTGGGGAAGTAGCTTTGTGCAGTGTAACCTAACTAGTGTGCTAAGAATCAGCTTTTGGCAAGAAAACTCCCAGTTTGCCCTCTCTCCCTGAAGTTGACCTGGTGGATGAAATAGTAGATGTGTGTATGATTCTAGGCATGCCTTCTCCAAAGATCAACATTTGTACACACTTTAGTCACCTTTTATACGCAGTGCTATTGACATTAACCAGAGAGGCCAGGCTGACAGCGCTGTGCTTTAACACCAGCTAAAGAGTTGCTCTGCTCTACTCGCATGGTTTATCTAAAAAGACTCAACACTGAAATCACACAGGGTAATTGTTTTCAGTCTATAAGAGTTCTCTTCCAGATACAATATCCTGTAGGACAATTGAGTGTCCTACCGAAATCCACATATGTTCACTAGCTAATTCAATTACTTTTCTTTTCTGAAAACATTAGCTTGAGCTCTGTAATTTATCAATACTTTATGTCTAAATTTGCTTTCACTTGCACAGCTATAGAACACCTTTCTTGCTCCTTTTGTAATTAGGGTTGGACAGTAGCAAACAAGAGTAAGAGCAGAGCCAAGACCATCAACTGTTTAGAAAAATCAAAGCCTTGCTCAAATGAAGCTCAGTGGAAAAGGAGAGAAAACGAATCAGATATGTCAATGAAATAACTAATTTTCAAACTAAATGCAAAAATAAAAAGATGCCTTCTTTTTTTTCTTGTAAAAGTGGACTTGCACAATTGTTCAGGTGCTTGGTCTTGCTTCCATCACAGTGCATATCTGGATGACTTCTAGAATTGAATGGGAACAATAATGAGTTAGGCCTTGCCACCATGAAGTTTACCTTGGAAAAAGAACATTTGTTGATGGATTCTTGCAGCACTTTGACTACTGTATCTTTATTGACATGGTCTAGGGGCTGGTGGTTTTTTTCTTTATTTTATATAGCATTGCAAAATTGGAATGTGACATTAATTACTTCACCATATAACAGTATTTTGCTATTAATGAAAGAGTTTTTATTTGGAGTAAAACATTCCAGCTGCATCTGTGAGGAGTATTCTGCTCTCTTGCCCATCCTTTTCAGGTTTGCTGAAGGTTGCATTCATATTTTGACACTGGGTTGTCATACAGAGTTTTTTAGTTGAAGCTAATTGAGAGAACTATAATTGGGGACCAGTTGCGTTTCACAAAATGAAGTGTTTAAATAGATGACAGTATTCCTAGAACTGCAGTGGAAACATCATTTTATACTTGACAATAGCCTTTTTTTTCATCTGTCTAGAAACATGGCCCTGAGGTTACTGTTCTTTATACCATCATTTTTGTTTGTTTTAATTAAAACTATATATATAAAAATACTTTTGGTGTTGCTTTTGGTTGTTGGTTTGGTTTGTTGTTTTAAACTGATTGTTTTTCTATTTAAATGATTATGTCCAGTATTTTCCAAAATTGTCTAATGATGTATTTCAGTTATAGGTGAAATCACAATATTAATTGGAAAAGCAGATAATGTATCCAAGAATTATATTGTTTTGGTCCTATATCTTATTGAATTACTGAGTTTTAGAATAAAAGAAGATTAATGTTCTAACTGGCAGTACCAAGACAGTTAACCATTTGAATACATCTCCCAGAACTCTCTTGCAAAATCTTAAATTACCTTTATAAAGAACACAACATTAGTAGACCTTCCACTCAGCATATATATATTTCTTTTAATCTATCAGAATCCACTAAATTCTACAGTAATTTTATGTAGAGATGGATATATGTCTCTGTTATAACACCATGCTTATATACATTAACGTGACTGCTTTCCACCATGTGACAGCCAGCAAGAAAATACTAAGGAAACTAAAGTACTTGCTCTCCCTAACTGTGGCCCCTGCAAGTCTTGATAGGAAATATGCTCTGTCTGTGCTGTGTCTCTTCTTTATCTGAATAAAACTAAACCTCGTGTACTCTTAACGCAGCTCTGAGCAGGAGGATTAAAATATTTTAAATCCTACTTTTTGTAATAAAGTAATCTCGGTAAGGATTTTGATTTCAAAGTCTGCAGCATGGCATCCTGTTTAGTGATGGTGCTGTTGTGTCCCTGTGGAGATCCAAGCCCTTCCACATGGACTGCTGTTTCAGTGAGCCTGGTAGTTTGTGTTAGACTGCCACAGCATTGCTGGTTGATGTCACTGGGCCCTATTTGCCTTGGCCTTCATGGGTTTTGAAAAACCAACCTGGAATTTATAAATATTCTGCTTAATATTCTGTCAAACCTTTCTCTATTGATGTTTATTTTAAAGCTTTTATACATTCTAGAGTATGGTTACTTTTTTCCTCTCTAACAGTATCCAAAGTTGTGAGACACAACATGTGTCTAATTTCTTTGTTTGGAAAAGTCCAGGAGCATCAGCCTCCATAACTATACTGGTTTTCTTAGACCTGTTTCCTGGGTTTAAAAATCTGTGATGGAAGAAGTCAGAGGTGAAGAATTTGTCTATGGATGACAAATGGGATGGGAAGAGAGTAGAAGGGAGGGTGACAAAGAGTTTATTTCCATGTCTTGCAAAGCTCAGTATGACACTTTGCTACGTCTGTTTGCTTTTGTGAGAAACACCTTTGTAAGAAACTGTTGAGGCAGTTGGACACTGGAGAAATTCCATTAGCAACAGAAAGGAGCGAGGTATTTACAAACCATATTGCAGGACAGTGTTGGCAATTTTAAAAGCACTAGGTCCACATGACTGGTGTTGGACCTCCTGTAGGTGTGTAATTGAATTAGTCATGAGATAAAGTGGTTCTCTGGTACAGGATCCTGGGATGCCTGGCACTCCCCCTCCACTGTGCAAGGCATAGGCAATCCATTACTGTAAAAAGCTGAAGTCTGCAGCCTGAGAGTCAAAAGAGCTGGTAAGTGGATATTTGTGTGTACAAATTCAGGCTTTTATCTGTTTTCCCTCATCTCTGTGAATGTGTTTTCTATGCCCTCTTAGGGACAGAATAAATTCATAGGAAAGCCACAAAGGGAAAGTTTAAGGATTGTAGCCTTTCGGTTTTTTGCAATCTCATGCTTAATCTTCGGGGAAAACCCAAATATTATTTTTATTAAGTTAATCTTCACAAAACTGGAGATAACAGAAATTTATATACTGTGTAACTTGGAGGGGGGAAAAAAAAGAAGCAAAAAAAAAAAGCATTTCCTTAGCAAATGGAAAAGAAAATAAAGTACCTTTGAACACAACTAGATGGATTCTTACACTGACTGACTTATCAAAATGCATCCATCTGTACTGAATTAATGTAATAGTTTGTTAAACTTCTAAAAAATGTCTATAATGCTTAATATTTTAATATTAAAGTAGAAGAATAAGTAAATAGAAGGAATTATTTATTTTCTTATGTAGAATTCATAAATGATCTCTGTGTACTAACACAAAATTAGGTTATAGATTAAAGTGTGGGTATGGAGTTTTTGTATAGCAACTGATACTTGAAAAAGTCAGTTAGGGAAATCCAAAATTCTTACATTTATCACCAGGATTGTTGCTAAAATGAAGTACCAACCCTCTAAAGATAGTAGTACTAACAATATTAACCTTGACTGCTGGAAAGTTGCCAGCTCTTCGTCATCCTGCAGAAATATATCATACTTGAACTGAGAAAACATGCAATTGTCCCTCCCCCTCCTCATTCCCACAAACTGGAACAGTATTATGTTAGCCTGAGTTGTGCTGAGCCGGATCCAATCTGGAATTAAGAATGCTCCAGGGCATTTTTAATAAACTGTCATTCATTTGAACTCTAACCTCCTTTAATTTGCAGAATCTGGTAACGCAGATGTACACTTCAGCCACATTTACTTCTTTTCTTATCATGGTGTGAAATGCTGCTGATAGCACTTGAAAATGTGAAGCTGCTGAACAAATAGAAAAGTGCTCATTTAAAATAGACTCAAAACTAAGAAATAATTAAAAAATAGTTTAGTTTGCTGGGTTTCTGCCCATTCTGAAATGTAAACTTGATTCTGGTGCAGATTTTAATGAAATCCTCAAAGTGCTGAGGTCAGTTAAGCTTTCTGAAAGTATGAAATAAATAATGGCTTTTATTAGAAAGTGCAAAGGATAAACTGGGGCTGTTGCCTTGTGAAGGGGAAGAAAACCCAGTTAATGCTTTCCAAGCAGAGAGCACTCCTGTGCGTTCACTGGGGTTTGCACAGAAAACTCTGCCAAAATGTGTGTTCTTCTGAATTCAAAACTTGAGGACTTCATGATTAGAAGCAGTTGGACTGAGAGATACAGCTGGAAAAAGTGACTGGGCTTCCAGTTGGGAACAGCCTGGACGGGTGGGATCTGCCCTGGGCCCCCCACCAGGCGGAGCTGCTCGGCAGGGAAGGAAACCGTGGGGGTTGGGGTGGGTTATGGACCAAACTCCCAAAAAATAGGCGAAAACCGGCCACTCTGGTGGCTTCTCTGGATTTCTGTGCCAATAAACGTCCTAAGGATGCAGGTGTGGTGATTAAGAGTTAGGTGCTGTGGGCTTCAGTTTGGGAGGATGAGCAGGATGAGATGTTACGGGTAACTTTATCTCGATCCCGTGGACAATATAAGAAAAGCATGTAAACATGTTGCCTGGTCATTAATGAACTGGTATTTCAGTAGGGGGCTCAGTTCAGTATCTGGAGAGTGGAAAAACTGAAACTGGAAGGCAGGACCATACAGCAGTGCTTGGTAGAGGAAAGGGCCCCTGGACACACACCAGTCCTTAGATGAAGTGCCCTGAGTGCAGCAAATGAGGTAGTTGCTGCAGGTCAGAAAGGTAAAATTTTCCCCTTTCATACAGTAGGACTGAGAGGTAGTAAATCAACATGGAACTTTTTTTTTTTTTTTTGCTATTTTTTCAGTTGTCAAAGAAGAGAACCTTTGCTTACATTATGAATTTGGTTCATGTTTTACAATGGTTTTTTTCACCTCTAGACTTATCTAGGTAATACTACCTTCAGCGTTTAAAGTTAATTTTTCATTGTAACACATGTGCTACAGCTATATAATTAACAAGCTGAGATGATTGTGTGTGCAACTTCAGTGTTCACTGATTTACACTTGATAGTTGCCAATTTAAAAAAATAAAATCAGTTTTTGTGCACATGCCTGCCAGTTGAATTCTGCTCTAGGTGTTGGTGGGACAGTTAATTAGGAAAACGTGCAACTATGAACTTGGGTCATATTCCAAAAAATGAAAGAAGAACTAGCTGGCAAATACTGTGTTGAAAGTGTAAATGGAAGTATAACTTTCAAGTCTACACGTGTTAACGATTTGTGGTTTGAAAAAGTTTTCATATTTAAGTTTTTAAAGTTTTTTTTCTCCTCTCTTTTAAACTTTGATCTCTTTTGTCTAGTAATATGAGTGTGTTATTAATAGACATTAACAAATCCACAGCTTTGTTTTCTACAAGTCTTTAATTCTCTTAAATGTTTTGAAATGTAAATGATGTGATATATCAGAACTTAGGTGAGGATTCAGTCAATCGTCAGTTTGGGTGCTAAATTCAGCTGAACCTGGAAAAGGAGTGCAGTGATACCAAAGATATGGAAGTGCTACTATTCTGTCTTTTTACATTCTCATCTGCCAAACAAATCTGCAAGTGTGGAGTGACTTGGTGTTTACAGATACTGTCTCAAAGCTGGAGTCTGTATGAATGAATGACTTTGCAGTCTTGAATCCTTACTACGGTTTCCATTAATGTATGCTGCCTGGAATTAACTAATAGACTGGAGGCTCTGTGGAAACTAGATACAGTTTTTAAAAGATACAAGGACAAGCCTAAGAAATAGCCCCAGAAAACAGATAGAAATATCATATTATATTTTAGTAGTTGAGGCTTGTCCTTATTGGAGGCAGCATGGGTTTATGTTCTTGTACTAAAGCAGAAGATATGAAGCACCTGGTGTTATATTAGAAACTGAATCATTTTTAAAGAAATATGATCTGTCTCTCTCCTGGTTTGTTAATTTTTTTCCTCTGGGATTTAAGTGCAAATGAAGTTTTTTTTTTTCCCCTTTATTTCCCTCAAGTATATTTTCTCTTTGCTGCTTCTACTGTGAAAGTTCACTAGCTAGTAATTTTAAAAGGATATCTTTCTTCATGGTTTACTTTAGTGGAATCTTACAGCTGCAGAGACTCTACTGCATGATATTACACTCCTTGTTATTTCATTTATACCACCCTTATACTAGTTCTAATTTCTGAGTGGAAGGTTGAACATAAATAGTTTCAGTGCTATTGGTGATTCTGATTCTGCATTCATGAAATACAGATTCTTATGCACCCCAGGGTATCAGATGTGTTCTAGTATTCCATTGATCTTATTAGTGCTTGTAAAGATGGTGTAGAAGGAAGTAATCAGTGTATCATTTGCAAACAGGTTGTGAATCCTCATTATAATTCAATGACAACTGTGTTATTTATTTGGCTTGATTAAAACTGTTGTATAGGAGGCAATGATTATTCAAACTGAAACAAAAACATGTGGCTTATAAACACAGATAACATGCTAGTAGGCTTTAGATAACAACAATTAAGCTTGAACTTGGGAGAAGTAGCCACACTGATTATATGAGTGCAGTGGAATTTTGTCAGACTCTTCAATACACAGCAAAATTGAACCCTTTTCAATGACTTGCATAATGTGGATGAATAGAATATATCCTCTTTACCATTTTATTTTATTTAGAAGTTCTTTCTGAAGTGTTTTCTAGTTTATATAGTTATATATTGTTATAGTTATCCTTGCATTTTAAAGGAAGGGAAATAATCAGAAATAATGGTTTTCATAATAATAAAACGTTAATATTTGGACAAAGGAGGTGACAAAGAAAATACAGGAAATAGGACATTAATTATTTAAATCATTCTATCTCATTAAAGAAAATTGTGTTGTTTACTTGCAGCTCTTAATGTAAACTGTATCATTTGAAGAGGGGGAAATCCTACTGGCCTCCTAATTACTGCAGGTTATTTGTAGCTCTCTGGTCCTGTGAATAATGTAGTGGTTTACTCCACTTACCCCACAAGCAAAGGTTCTGCTGCCAGGCAGGTGTACAGGTGTCATTGTATAGTCTCCATTCTTTAGTGTGTTCTTTAAATAATGTGATAGATCATGTCATACACCTTTTTTTTTTTTTAATTCTGAATTTTGTTTTCTCCAAAGACAAAATTTTTTTGAATTCCTGCAATAAGCAATTTATCCTGCATCCAGTTAACATTTACTCATGCTAAGGAGAGAGTGGGATCACCTTAACTTTTCCTGCATTTCATGCTTTGGAGATTCTCACAGTTGTCACGAGGAAAATAACTTTATTATTAGAGCAGTAACAGACCTTTAAAGTTCAGAATCTTAGAATACTTTAGTCAGAAGGGACCACTAGAGGCAATGCAGCCTAAACCTCTACTCAGAGCAAGACTAACTTCAAAGTTCAGTCATATTCTCCAGGCTTCATTCAATCAAGATCTGAAAATACCCAAGGACTAGAGAGTTTACAGCTTCCTTGGGCAACCTGTTCTGCATAGAAGAGTGTGCATTTTTTGATGGAAAATACATGGATTGTCCTGGACACTTTTATAGTAAATATGTATCTATATCATTATCTAAAATTTCTGACATCGATGTTATGCTGAGATACCACTACCCTGAATTTAAATAATACAAATGTTGCAGGAAATATTTATAAATTGTGTCTTTATGTGGCAGTGGCCCAGGTTAAATAGGTTTCTGGTAATCTGTGTTAGTCTGTTAATCTGTTAATTAATCTGTTAATCTTCTCTTTATAAATATTGTTTATTAACCAATAGATGAATGGAAACATTAAAAATTTTTTGGTATTGAAAGACCACTCTTGTTTCTTTTAATTTAAAACACTTAAGATAGGAAGAGATTTGAACAGCCATTTACATAAAATAATTCCTTCAGTGTGTTTTTTCCCCTGTATTTATGTAGATTTAAGATTTACTTCTTGTAAAGAATATAGAACTTAAAAAGTCCTCTCTCTCAGGTAGAAGAGCTGATGAATGCACTGGAAAAGACTAGACAAGAGTTAGATTCTACCAAAGCCCGTCTTGCCTCAACACAGCAGTCTTTGGCTGAAAAAGAAGCACATCTGGCCAACCTGAGAATAGAGCGAAGGAAACAGCTTGAAGAAATTCTAGAAATGAAGTAAGTACATTGATTTCTCTAATTTCCAGAAAAAAATGAAATTACTGCTTTTGCTGTAAGAGAAGGTTGTATGTTTTTGTGTGTGTGTGTGGTTTTTTTTTCTTCTCTGCATATATTTAAGTCTCAATATAGGACTAGGAATCTAAGACTGTTAAATTCCTTTTAATGCATGGAAATGCAAAAGGCTTTTTTTTAGAAGTACTCAACAATTTACATGAGATGAATTTTTGAAAGTTGTCATTTGCTACATGCAAATAAAAATACCAGCACTGTGTAAATTCTGTGAGAAATCGAGGATCTAAAGCCCTATCTCTCAGTGGGAATTCTATGCTGGAACTTCTGCTAGTGTCAAATTAGAGGAAAGGGGCTTATTAACTTTATATTGATGGTGCAAAGTTTATTGCATTGAATAATTGGTTAAACCTCCCCCCAAATGAACAAAAAGCTGTTTGCATACACTTTATCACTATATATATGTGTACAGAATGAAAAAGGAAGATACACATATAGTTTAACTTCCTCTGCACAATAAAGGTAAATATCTGTAATTGTGGGACATTAAAGCTCTGATATGATCTTTAAAATTGGCAAAAAGAGTGAACCTGGTAATGACTTGGCTGGGCTGGTAAGTGTGTAGTTAACATTTAGCAAAGAAAATTCACAGTTGCCATTTTGAAACCATTTTCTTGAGGGAGGAAACCATAACGTAACTGCACCTAGATTGTTATAGTTATCTTTGCATTTTAAAGGAAGGGAAATAATCAGAAATAATGGTTTTCATAACATTATTTTAAATAAAAGAAAGTGGAAATGGAGTCATATGCTTACTAGAGTTTTATAGAAATTTTTAGGAATAACTGTCATGTAATACAGGTGCAGAAATACTGCAGTGGAAGCACAAATGTTTCCAGTGTTATCTAAAGAATTTCTGGTTCTGACTTTAATGAGGTCTATAGCTACACAGAAGAATGGAATCACATGTGAATTAGAGCAGTATGTGATATTATTTTCTGTAATAGATACATTATTTTAGTTTTCTGATGTTCTGTTATATGTACATATTCATTCTCCTGTCATAACTCAGGTGCTCAGTGCCAGTCATCTATTTTCTGTATAGTGCTTTGGTCTGTTTCCTCAAGTCTATGTTTGTTTTTTGTCCTAGTCATAGAATTTATTTTTTGAAATCATAATTCACAAATATTGAGCAACACAGAGGAAAAAAACTTTAGTTCTGATAATGTGACTTTTTCAATTAAGTGCACAGAACTGTTGGAGATGGAATCAGAGAGAACTTCTATTTTGTGTTGTGAGATGGAAAGAACAGAATATGGCTATGAGATGTCGGGATGGTTTTGCTGGTCTAGGAGATAGAAAATAGAGTTAATGAACTAAAAAATCCTATATAAAACCACAATTTTAATAAACAGAGAGAACAAATAGATTAATTACAGAAATTGATGTGATCATATTTGCTTTTCTTTTTACTGCCTCTTTAACAACATGAGTACTCTATCAAAAAGCACAGAATGGACAGACTTGTTTTTCTGAGCTCTGTGTATAGAAAGGGCTACATGACTGCTCTGAAGTATAAATTAAATGTAAATACTATTATCAGATTATTTAATAAGATATGCTAAACAACATAAAATGATAGATACACATGTATCCATTAGATACATAATTTTTTAGGTGCATAAATTAATAGATACAGTGGTTGATGAGAAGCTCAGCATGACCCAACAATGTGCATTTGCAGCCCAGAAAGCCAGTTGTATCCTGGGCTGTGTCAAAAGAAGGGCTGGAGCACCTCTGCTATGGACACAGGCTGGGAGAGTTGGAGTTGTTCACCCTGGAGAGGAGAAGGCTCCAGGGGAACTTAGAGCACCTTCCAGGGCCTGAAGATGGTACAAGAGAGCTGGAGAGGAACTTTTTACAAGGACATGGAGTGATAGGACAGAGGGAAATGGCTTTAGAATGAAAGAGAGTAGATTTAGGTTGGATATTAGGAAGAAATTCTTCCCTGAGGGTGGTGAGGCCCTGGCACAGGTTGCCCAAAGAAGCTGTGGCTGCCCCACTCCTGGAAGTGTCCAAGGCAAGGTTGGATGGGGCTTGGAGCAATCTAGGATAGTGGAAGGTGTCCCTGCCCGTGGCAGGGGGCTTGGAAAAAGATGATCTTTAAGGTCTCTTCCAACCCAAACTGTTCTATGATTCTATTAGTAAACATCTTTTAGAAATAATTCAGATATTACTTTACAGTAGTTTAATTTTTCAAAGTGCTCACTGAAATAAGTGAAGGACAAACAAACTTCATGAAACTGCTGCATTATACCAGAATATACTCAATATTGCTTTTTTAAAAAGGGACCAAGGTCTTCTCAAAACCAGATCGTAGAAGCTAACGAAGACCCAGCCATCCAAAGACAGAATAATGATAATTCTGTGTTCTAATAATATACTAAAAGAGTGTCTTATCTCTGACATTTTAAGATAATTTATTAATTGGAAGCATTGACCATAATTTCTATTTATCATTTTTTAAAAAAGCAGTATTGAGTGATTACAGTTTTTGGCTGCTAGCTTCCAGTTAAATAGGCATGAACTGAGTGTTTAAGAACATTCATGATGATTTCCTATGCTTGTATTAAGTTCAAGTTCCAACCATAACTCTGCATTCTAGGCCCATCTGGCTGACATTGTCATGATCCATCTTAATTTACTGGCCCCAGTTTTAGATAACTTCTTCAGTTGTCATTACATGTTCCCATATGCATTCCTTTATTTAAGTAAGTTTAGAATAAAAATGGATAGCAGCTTAATCTTGTTCATATTTGCTTGATCTTTTTGAACTGGAAACTAGCAAAGTACCCTTTAAATGAAAGGTAGTTTGATAACATCAGCTTCTTCTTAACTCGATGCCAATTTGTGAAAAAATGACATTTGTTTTAAATAGAAAGTAGTACATTTGGAGGAGTTGCATTTGCATGTTACTTTCTGAATATATGTGTGGGGTTTTTTTCCAAATGTCTATTAGAAATATTACTATATTAGTTCTGGAGGAAATATTTTTGTTATGGTCGTATTTTTTTAGCAGTGCACTCATAACTCATCCTGACATTAGTGGAAGTTACGTGTACATGTTAACAGGAAAATGCAACATGTGTTCGAATCCATCATTTTGCCTAATTGTCTTATTGCTTTGTGCTCTTTCTGTCTCTGAACACAAGAAAAAAATCAAGGGACTTTTTATTTTTTTAATAAGTGATAGTTTAAAAATATCTGTATTGCATAATGTGACAAAAGGCATGTTAGTGGTTTTTTAAGAAAAAAAAAGTATTTATCATCCATAAAAATATTTCAGTTGGCCCGAACTTAAAATTTGGTAGTTACAAATATATCCCAAGTCTACTTTTTCCAGACATTGTTTTTGTTTTCTGAGAGTCCACAAGTAGGAGCACAGCCTACTGAGAACTTCACAAGGCTTGCCTAGAAAAGCTTATTCATTTTGTAATATGAAGAGCTTGAGGGCAGGAGAAGTTTTTGTGCTGTGATGTAGTGGAGGTTTTTTCAGATGTTTCTGAAATGCCATATTTGTGGAGCATACTTTCATGACCACAGGCTGTCCACAATGCTTTCCTACAGATCTCCTTTCCTATGTGGTGGTTCCTTTCAAAACTCATAAACCTGCTTGTAACAAAATTAGGTAGGTGTATAGACAGATAAATGAGTATTTATATAATGTTAAAATTGCTTTATACGTATGTATGTGAACTAAATGTCTGCCCTCATGGAAAGTGGGTTTTACTCTATGGGACTTATCATCATTTTAGAAATGGTCAAAATTATTTTCCCTTTGGAAGATATAAAGTTTGACCTTTCTTTCTTAAAGTCTAATGGCATGTGAAGGAAAAGATATAAAAATTATTGTCACCCTTTTTGTTAGTTCAAGTTTTAAATTATATGCATTTTATCTTTGAGCTGCAACCACTAAAGTTAAAAACAAAACAAAAAAACCCAACACCCCCTCAGCCCTGCCCCCATCTTTGTTATCAAAACTTGGGGTTTCCTTGGCTGAAAATCCTTAAGTGAACTTTCTGTGCTGTTTATTTACTGTTTAAATACAAGATTAAAAGAAAAAGATATTTCAATGGATGTGCATTAATTTGATAATCTTTCAGTGACTTAAGTTACCTGTGATGAACACTACACTTAGTGAATGACCATGTAATTAATCCCCAGAAAGACTGAACTTCATATTTTAACTTGAAGATCTGAGAATTTTTCTTTTTGAGATTCAACTGTTGATTACTGAGTGTTTTCTTCAGCTGTCAACTAAGTACACTCAGTGCTCTGAAGCTTTCAGAGTATCCTGAATGAAATTCTCGCCAAGAGTTTGAAAGGCAATTTCCTTGCCTTTAATAGAGTTCATGCCATCACATGTGGGTATTGTTAAATCAGTTTTGTTGG
The DNA here is from genome assembly GCF_036250125.1 of Pseudopipra pipra. Classification (NCBI taxonomy): domain Eukaryota; kingdom Metazoa; phylum Chordata; class Aves; order Passeriformes; family Pipridae; genus Pseudopipra; species Pseudopipra pipra. Next base: position 13,428,750 of record NC_087559.1, read on the forward strand.
AAGTGACTCTGCCCTGAAATTCATTGCAAATTTCCAGAAGAAAATGTATTTTCCCTTTTGTGGAATAAATCAGATTACTTAATAATGAAGCATTAAAGATCTTATAGTAAAATAATCAGCTACTAGTCTTTTTAGTCTATACCAAGAATAGAACTTGGCTGTGCTGTCCAAAAATATATATTTTAAACTGGGTTTTGCAGTATACAGTGACAGGTTAAAATTAAACATCCCTTCCTTTGTTTAAGTATGTTCACCATTTTTTCACTGAAAATGATAGATGAATATTGCTTATCTCTGATTTTCAGTAGGTTTATTCATTTAGCAGCACCTGTGTATAGTGAGGGATGAAATATTTGTGGGAAGAAGGGGATAAAATGTTTTTTTCCACAAGACATTCAGTCCCACCCACTGCCACTCTGTGCAGAAGTGGACACACACTGTACTTTTATCTGCTGGGTTAGTGGTTCAGCTGCTCTGCCAGACAAGGAGAGGGCACTTGCCTTTGCCACTAGATGCCAGTCTTGGGTGCAAGACCATGGTGTGAAGCTGCTTGATTCAAAAAATTGAGTAAGAGCAGCTTCACAGGGCAAGGAGGAAGCTTCTCCTGTTGGGAGGAGATCGTGCCTGGTCCATTTGTCTGTCACCTGGTCTGACTGGTCCCCTCCTGGCTTGTAGTGCAAGAACTTCAGGCATGGAATAGCATACAAAAGTCTCCATATCGGCTTTCGAGGATGTTGCAGGGTTGAAGAGGGTCTTTGAATGGATTCTGGATGTCAGGGATCACAGCCTAAGGGAAAGACTGTGTAAAATGTAAAAAAAAAAAAGGAAAACTAAAGAGTAGGAGTTTGTAGGGAAGTCAAAATGCTTTATGAAGTACTAGTGGCAGAAGTATAAGAAAGTTTACCATTCATCTGGTTTTCTGCAGACATACCCCTTTTTTCCATCAATAAATTTTACTGGAGTAGAAGTTGGGGATTTCACATCTGTGTAGCAGCTCAGCAGGAGTTGCTGCTCTGACAAGGGTTGTTGGATGTCCAGAGAATCTAGACGTGTTTCCAGCACCTGGACAAATCAGCTCATGTCCCTGCCTTACATTCTTCTATTACTATTTCCATCCATCACCCTCTGAACCTGACACTTGGGGAGGGGAAAGGGAGAGGAACTCAACATGTTTTCCTTTATTTATGTCCTAATTGCTCCACCCTAAGAGGTTCTGCCACCTACAGGATAGTGGTTTCTTGCTCATTGCTGTGGGTACAGCAATGGTGAGAAGGGCTTCTGAAATCTGTGTGAGTAGTAAATCCAGTGCATCTGGAATGTTTCAGGGTAATTATGTATGCAGTTCACCTGCTCAGGGCAAACACAGGCAAGAAGCATGATGCTCGTTGACGGGGAAAATCCCTGCTGGAATTGCAGGGACTCTGCTTGCATGGAGCCATGAAGTTAATTTCCTTTTTTTGGGTTCTTCCATACAGCAGCAAGGCTGAGGAAAGCAATATAGCAAGGTAGGAGGAATTGGCAAGGTGATTTAAAGTTGGAACTGCTCTTTGAAATGCGTGGAACTCACTCTTTAAAACCACTTAAAAGGAGAGCTTCCCTGCAGACCCTGCCTGCTCCCTGTGTTACAGTCAGGCAGTGCTTTCCCCTGCCCTCTGTCTTTGCAGAAAGGACAGCAAGGACCATCGTTTCTCTTGCCTACAGGGGAAACTGAGGCGTTTAACTAAAAGGTGGGGACTAAGTTGCTTAGTTTACGCTCCTTTTTTAAATGCTAGTATATTCTAAAAGGAGCCAGCACCTACCTTGGGGATAGTTCTAGGTTAAATCAGTAGTGGATACCTGACATTAAAGAAGTCTATTTGAATTGAAGTTTATGTAAACAGACCAGGGTCAAATTTCTTAGATTATTAATAATGTATTCTTTTGAAAGAAGGATAATTTTAATTTTTTTTTTTTTTACTTTTCCAGCTCTAATACAGCCTATTTTTGGAGAAAGGTGTCTATGATAATTTCTCTAACAAGGATTCTTTAACTCAATAGATTAGATAACAGAATAGTGTATAAAAAGCTCTGAAGAAAAAATAATTTTCAGAAAGCAGTTTACTATTTTTTCATAATTTTATTAGAAAGATTATTTAGACTTGTTTCAGCTGTGGTAATGTATACTATAAACGTGTTCAGATAGCAAGTTGATTGTCTCAAGAACTGTACCATTTCAAATGCAGAACACTAGACTGTTTTTTAGTAACCTGTGGACTGCTTCCATTTAATTGTAGGATTCATGCTGAGAGTGTAGAGAGTCATATCCCAAGTTAAATACAAACAAAACAGCAGGATGTTGATACAACTGTGACTTCCACAGGAAGTAGTTAGAATGGTAATGTGGTCTCCTTCTAACTTGGGTGGAAAGTCTCTTGTGACTTCTTTTGCCCCACAGACCTGTAACACAGCATGCCTTGACTAACATTTTTGACACCAACTTGCAAACATCATAAAGATTAGAGAAAGCCAAATGAAGGCTTTGTTCTCTGGAACAGAAGCTTTCTTGACTAAAATGAAAAGATGTTTTTCTTTTGTAAACAACGAAGGGGCAAAAAGCAATAAAATGTTTCTCTCTGTGAGAATAGGGGTGAGCTGTTTACTTGGGAAAGTGCTTCTCTTAAAGACATATGAGTGTCACCAAGTTCCTACCCCCTTCAGAGTTTTGTATGTTCAGATTAAAGGATAGTATGCTTTGATTTTATTTTATAAGATTCATAATGTTTGAAATCTTATCAGCGTGGGAAGCAAGCGTGCCATTTCTTTTCTTCATTTTGTTCAGTCATAATTGGCTTTCAAAATAGATTGTCACCTGCTTCTGCAGGTGAGTAAGATCAATTTAGGATTTCTGCAAACCATGATATGAGAGGCTGTGTTTGGTCTGCTTTTGTATGGGTATCCAAGCAAAGGCAGTTGGAGCCTCTCCTGTGTTTCCTGTCCGCTTTAGAGAGTGAGAGTGCAGTAACAACCTTTTCAGAATGTTTCACTCGCAGGAAGACACCGTCTTCCTCTCTCTTATGGAAAGGCAGCAGTGCTTCTTATGTCACAAAGGCATTGTCTGAAGGCAAACCAGGAAGAGTTCAACCATATTCCTGACAACACATAGTAGGGTTATAGTAGTTTAGCATATTTGCTGGGCTAGAAAATGAGTCTAGTTTGTTTTCTTCATTTCATAAGCATTTTGGCTTAATCATCATGCACTTCCATAAACAGTGTTCCCAAGAAACTATAGAAATTTAATCTCCTGACTCTCTGGTTGTACAAGTGATCTTCCAGGTTCCTAAGATCCATATGGTTTGAGGCACCTGCCAGACAGAAGGAGACTGATGATAATTCCCACTCTGTATCCTAGTAGTGCACTTTGCTTTCCAATTTTGTTGCCATTGTTCTTCACCCATTGTGGTACCTGACCTCAGTAAAAAATAAGAGTCAATGCTCCACAAACATTTTATGTTGGAAATTCTACAATACTTATTAGGGGTTTAGTGCTTTCCACAGAACCTGAATGGTAGAGAGATCAAGAGGGAACCCTGCAGCTGCTTTATGAGGGAGATACTTAAAGGCTTTTGACTCTGGGGAGGGTAAGGCAGGGGGAGGATATGTTTGAAGTTTGAAGAATCTCAAAGGAAGGTATAAACTGAATGTAGAGCTGTTGTTTGCCAGATCTCTCAGCATGAAGAACATCAGGCACTTGCTCTAGTTAATCAGTGATCGATTCGAAAGAAAGAAGTGCTCCTTTATGGAGTGGTTGGTTGGTGACCTTCTGGAACTTGCTTCCACAGAGGTATCAGCTGATTCAAGAAGGGGTTAGACAAATTCATGGACAAGAGGTCCATAAATGGCTACTTCTTTATATATCTTTTGGCTCTTGTTATTGACCAGTGTTCCTAACATTTATTTTCTATCTGAAGTATCAGCTCTTTCCTGCCACATTGCACCCTTACACCAAAACACACATAGTTAATGATCAGATGATTTCTAAACTATTTTTATTTATTTATTTATTAAGAACTGGTTATAAGTCAACTAGTACACTGTGGAAAGATCAATGGCCATGCTTTGAATAGCATCTTCTGTTGCCCTACAGTGTGTAAGTGGATTTACAAGATGATATAAGTGACAAACTAATTGATTTAAAGTGCAGGTTAAAAGTGAGATATGACAGTTACATGACATTCTCTGGTGATTGAACCACATAGAAGACAGACAGGATTAACAGTGCTTCAGGTTTACAGGTGTCTCTAACTGCTTGAAGAACTTGGAGATACAGAGTTTTCTAGTCTTTTGTAATGTGAATCAAAATTTGAAGAAACAATTACAGTTGAAAATCATTACCTTTACTTCTCCTCTCTTTCCTTTTTTTCTTTTATCAATCTCTTTAAATTAAAATGCTCTTCTGTTTTTCAATTTATAAATGTGTTAGGGGTTAAAATAAGCAAGTCTAATCTATAATATGTATTGATATGTAGAATTATAAATTCATGAGAGATGGAATAGTATTTAGAAAGGGACAGTGATGAAAAGGACAGTATATAAAACTGAGATGGAACTGTGAGTTAGTATTCAGTGAAACATGGACAATGGCAAAAGGATGAGGGCTGAAAAAACCTGAAGAATGAAAATTCAAGTTTGAAATCTTACAAAGAAAAGGTATGGTTTAAAATGAAGTTTGTAATTTTTATCTAAAGGTAACTTACTGGGCAGTTTAGCAATCTTAACTTTTTAGGTAAAGAAGAAAAAGCATATATGCTGTCTACTAAGTATAAAACACTTTTTGTCTGTTTTCTATTGCACAATTTCTTTTGTTTTTAGTGTAAGAAAATACAAGAAATAAAAACGTTTTACTGACAGAACAACAAATATAGGAAGAATCTATATTGTGAAATTACTGATCTTGCCAAAGCTATATAAACACTCTGTTTTAAATCTACCTTAAAAATGCTTTTATTAGCTAAAAAATTAGTGATGATAAAAATTATGAAATAGCATGGCATTTGTTTTGAAGTTCAGCCAGCATGGGAATGTAGAGGCCTCCACCTCTGATAATACACTCCAAAGAGCAAGTGGCTCTAAAGTCAGAAAGGAAGGAGTAGGAGGCTGAAAGTAAAAAAAAAAAAAAAAAAAAGTTAGGCTTCTGTTTCATGGATTTTTTTTCAGGCTGACTGAATTACGCCCTTGTCTACTGAAACCCTCTTAGTGTAATTCCCATTGGCCTCTGTGACACCTAGGGCAATGCTGATCAACTGCAGGCTCCCATGTTCCTAACCTCAGCCAGCTTAATATGATTCTAGCAGATGTTTCTGCATTTTAAACCTCAAAATATGATGGGTCATGTTTTTTTTTTTTTTCTCCTCCTTTTTCCAGTGGCAAATCTTGCATACTTGAGACCCAGGCCATGCAATTCAAGGTTAGGAATTATGAGCTGAGGGTCTCCCCGGTGGGATAATGCTGAACTTAATGTAAACTTGGATTTTTGAAAATGGAGAACCAAAGAAATTTAAAGGTTTGGGTCATTTAAACTAAATTAGTGGATTATTTTTTAATATGTATAAAACCCATAAAATATAAAATGTGCTTAGAAATGTATATGTGATGTTTTCTGTTAGAAGGAAAAGGTCTTATAAAGTCAGGAGAGAACAGAGTCAGAAGCAATCAAACAGGAACAGTTTTCTTATTGGCAGAAGGGAAAGGTTTGGTTACCTTTCTCTGCCTTCCCATTAATCCTTAGGTGCTGTGAAGTAAATCCACTGCTGCCTTCTTCCTGTGCTTCCTCATTCCTCCCCATGTTCCCAAGAAAACAAGTACTTTTCTGTGTGCTGTGGAAAAATACATCTAAATTCCTATTGTTTAGTTTCCTCTGGTTGAGTTCTCCTGTGTGTAATAAGGTGCAAAGTGTGCTTCAAGTTTTGCAGTCTCATGTCCAAGAGCATTCCTTACTGGTCTCTCGTGTGCATTCTCTCATGCTTTGTAAGGTGTGAGCTCACAGGGCAGCCCTTCTGCCTGAAAGGACATAAGTAGCACTTATTCTTTTTTCTAACCAATATAATGGCACCTGTAAGAATTTATTCTCCTACAGTTCTGTACCTCTGTCTTGAAATGAGTCAAAGAGGTTGTCTTTTGGAGAGGGAGACACACTTGTCCTGGTGTATGCCCTCCCACTGAACTGTGTATAGATTACGGATTTAGAGTGTGATCCTGACAAGGCTGATCAATCCCCTTTATTAATAATGTGCCAGGTATAATGGACTCCCATTCTTCATTGGCCATCAATCGTAACTATAATAAACAGGATAATAATAAAAACATGTGTTTTGTTATCGCTGTCAGCACTGTCTAAACAATGTGAATGTGGAAACATTGTAATAAAAAGAGAATTCTTCAAATATAATTGGTAAAACACGGCAGAGCACACAAAAATGTGCTAAAGCACCAAATTCCTAAGGAACAGCACCTCTCCTTTCAATACCACATTGCTGTTTAGCAGAGACTAACAGATCATGAATTATGTGATGACAGTGGAAATTAGGATGAGCTCATCACAATCACTTTTCTCTGATTGTGAACAAAGTTGGCTATATCCACACTGTTGTGCA